>NC_042620.1:209075757-209446619 GCF_901001135.1 Rhinatrema bivittatum
AGTGAGAAGGAGAGGAGGATGGGGGTATATGTAGGAAGGAGAATGAAAGAATGTAGGCAGGATAAAGAGAAACATGGATGAAAGGTAAACAAAAGAAATGGGACCAAGGAATGACATAAGCAAAAAAAGATGATAGCAGGGTGGAAAAATCTAGAGGAAAGGCTGAAAAAATAGAATGGGTAACTGCTCCAGGTGTGTGGGTGTTTGTGGGGTGGTGGTGTGGGGTGGGGTGGGGTGGGGGAGAGAAAGCTAATCCATACCAGTATCAGGTTGGGGAGAGAAAGTTTCCCCTTCTCGCCTCTCTACCAGTTTGAACTCCCTGCCCCTTGCACTCCCAAACTAAGCAGGATCACTCAATTTTAAGCTTTATATTTCCAATTCATTAGGGAGTATGGATAAAATAACTTTGGTAAGGAAAATATTCCATCTGCTTTTGAAATCTATTTTGTGAGGTTTTAGAAAATACAAGTTCTACTTGCATACCTCATTCTTCAGCTTTGACAGTAGCAGACAATGCAGATGGTAAGTAATAGGTCACATTAAGGTTGTCGTTTCCCTCTGTTTCTTTGGTGCAGTATTTGGACAATATAGTATTCTGCTACAAGTTATATTTTCTGAAACTAGACAAAATGAGGATTTCAGGAATATGGGAAACAAAAAAGGGTTGAATTAGCAAGAATTGAAACTTGCACGCACTAGCGCTATTTAAAAATAATGTGCTTCTTTCCCCTTCTCCCCCTTCCCTCCATAGACAATCACATCCCCCTACATACATCAAGTACCCATTGATATTTACATCGCCAAAGGCAACTTCTTAAGAGTTGCAGCCCTGAGTTTTTCTGATCCAACCATGAAGTGAGTGAATAAGATTACTTACATTTTAGATAAAATGTTTTTGTATTCTTTAAGTTAATTGCATTATGAATGTATATGAAAGGTGCATGAATGGACAGTGCTATGGCTGATGCAGTGATGACTAGTGCTACAGCTCATAGGTTTCAAACTTGTGACAATTCCACTACTTTTTGTGTCTTGTACCATGTGTTCTATATGCATATGCATTTTTCAGGGGTACATGACAATTTTTCTAATACGACCTATAAACTGCGCCCGCCCTGCCCCCCCCCCTCCCCCATCAACTGGTGCATTATTATTGAAAATGCTGTCATTCCACACCTTTACTCCATTTACAGAGGGATTATGGGCAAGTGCTACTAGATGTCTATCAAAGTTTTAAACTGATGGAAAGGCCTTCTTAGGCTGGAAAAAAGATATATATATAGTTTAGCTGAACAGACATGAAGACAAAACGTATATCATGGTTTAGGTATTTTGGGGAAATTTTAATAGTCTGCACGATGGCACAGAATATGTGTACTTTTAACGCCTTCTACTTTGTAGGTAATTGTCAACTGGAAAGTAGGCAGATAGTTCCTCACTAAAAAATAGCAAGAGTAGAGCATGCACACTGCATTCTGTGCACCTGCGTTTATCGGGAAGCAGAGGGGGGAAATAGCATGCGTTCTTTTGACAAGAGGAAAGTAAAGTTATGGGCTTTGTTATTTTCATTGTGATTATCCTGGATTGTGTTTTCGATCACCTAGAGCTGAGGTCAGGAACATCCTAACCATCTGTTAACACCCAGATAACAGATGGGCATTTTAATCACAATCATGACTCACAATTTTCTTGCCATTGCTATTCATTACTAAAGCACAGGGGAGTCAAAAGAGCCATTGTTTTCTGGCAATCCTCTATTATGCTGGAGTAAATGTAATGGGGGGGTCGATGCTTCAGCCTTAAGAATATTTCACCTCCAGCATGTCTTTCCTCCCCTTCTGCCACCACCCCATCTTAAGATGGGGAGGAACCCTATAAAGCAAATCATGTTTCCTTTATGTTTCGCTTAAGTACTGATGCTATTGTATGTTACAAAGATAATGTTTACAGTTGCTTGATATACTTAAATTAGGTCAGTTACTACAATCTTCCCGTGATGAATTCTCATGACTCAGATTGAATTCATTCAAATACTGGCAATGGCACAAACGCCATAGTGGTTTCATGGTAGAACAGCAGAGCAATCAATCTGATACAGCTTTGCTTATCCTATGACTGCGTTCTCAGATAATGCTAAAGTATGTGTCTACATCAATAGCTGTAGTAGGGTATAACCTTAGATGCACTGGTGATCAATTCACTCAATTTGTAGCTGAGGAAAATTTAGAGGGTAATTTTCAATAGCATGCCTAGCTCAGCACATACACGCATAAACAGGTTATAATGGAAATGGACCCTTGTTTGCGGTGCGGTTGGCACAAACTAGGGAGTGAAACCCCCCCCCCCCCCCAAGGCTCTCACACCAACAGCTGGCAGATGGACCCTGGGGTGAGACTGGTCACCAGCTTCACCTTTACTGGCCACTTTCTCCGCAGGTTGAGCCCTTGGGTTCTGGGGGCCAGCAAGACTTAGGTGAGGGTCTCTCAGGGTATAGAGTGGAAGAGAGTCCAGGGCCAGCAAGGGTCAGTGGCAGGTAGCAAGAGAAAGTGGTCAATATCCAGGCAAGGGTCAGTGGCAGGTAGCAAAGAGAGTGGTCAATATCCAGTCAAGGGTCAATGGCAGGCAGCAAGTGAGAGTGGTCAATGTCTAGGCAAGGGTCAGATCCATAAGTCAGTCTGAGGAGAAGACAGGAATGTGGCAAGAGGGACTAACATAGCAGTGCAGGCTGGATGAGATGAGGCAAGGCTGGGATGGACAAGACGAGGCAGGGCAAGCTGGAGAGAGAAGACAAGGCTGGGCTGGGCTGAAGAAATGCTTACTGCAAAGGCATAAGACCCATTGCTGAGGTATCTCCTAGTCCTCCGAAAAGCCTTATATAGCCTGATGTCAACAGGAGGCGCCAAATACCCTTTCCTGCCATGGGCTCTTTAAAGATAGGACTTTGGGTGCGTGTGCACACCTAGGGAGAGTCGGGGTGGTGCATCATGGTGGAATCCCATGCCACTTTCAGCGGCAGTCAGCAGCTAGTGGTGTCCAGGCCATGGAGCGGTGCTGGCGGTGTCAGGGTGAGTGAAGCAGCTTGTGGAGCAGTCCCATGAGCCGCCAAACGAAACTCAGGTGCTGTATCTGATATACTATGCCATGGCAACTGCACAGATTATAAAATACTGCATATCACTGCCCCAAAAATGTGTGCATGTTTCAGTACATGCACATTTTTGGAATGCAAGGATCCACATAGTTTGTACATCTATTTTATAAACATACACACATGTATTTTACCTATTAAAGAATTATAATATGTGCACATAAAAACCCTCAATTTATGTAAGGAGGCAGGTATTTCATAAAGCTGGCTGATACATGCACGTATCTTGCTTATGAAAATAATTGTTTGCAGAGATCTCCACCAGTTGACCCAGACCTTGACCAGTGTATCCACACCCTCCACCACTGCTCCAGCCTCCTATCACCACCCAAAAAACTATAGATATATGTTATGGTTAATAGTGTTTGGGTGGATCCTTGGACACTGTGGCAGCTGACCACGCCCAGGGGGGCAGTCCCATGAGGGACCACAGTGTCAGGCTGAACTCCACAGACAAATACATTACTAATACAGGCTACTTCTGTTTGGCCTTTTGGCAGCCCTGAAAGCCTTTACCAATGCCTTGTAGTGATAGCAACACACATCTGTTAAGGGATTCAAGTTTCCTGTACCTGGACAACTAGCTAACCACAGCATGTTTATTTATTTTATTTAATGCTTTTTTTTATTAGTATTAGTATTAGTAGTCCATCATACCAGTTTACATTGGAACTGAAGGTGGAAATTACATCAAACAGGTACAAGGGATGGGACTACAGAAACAAAAGGGGAAGTAGCTGAAACTGGCAAGCAAGGGCAACATCCTATGTAAAACTAACAAGTAAAGATGGAGCATAACTTTATACATGGGTTCAGATCAAGTACTGATGCAACAAAGGGTTGAAAGCAGGGGATCTATTCTGGGTAAGCCTGTTTGAAGAGCCAAGTTTTTAATTTATTTTTTAATTTGATGGTACAAGGCTCAAGTCGGAGGTTTGTGGGTAGTGAACAATGTCCAATCTCCTTCAAGAAGAGACTTAAGACTTTGTTGTTTGAACAAGCTTTCCCATAACCACTCCGCCTTCATTTTAGTCCGCATCAGTAGTTCACTTCTCCCTTATGAGGCCATCATAGTACTCCCCTATATAATTACCCTGCTTTCGCTCAAGTTATACTGACCCTGGTCCCTATACCTGCTTTTACCTATTTTATGTTATCCAGGTTATTTTCTTCCCTGTTCATTGTAAAACAAGACTCTGTCTCTGTGTTTTTGCTGGTTGTAATGTAAACCGAAGTGATAATTAATCTTGTTAATTGAACCTCGGTATATAAAAGTTATAAATAAATAATAAATAAATACATTTTAATCTTTTATTAAACAGTTTATGGAACCACCAGAGGTGGCAGTAGTGAGTAGTGGTTTAGAGCCCGGCTGGGCACGTCTCTCACAGAACGCTGGAACAGCGGATCCTCTGTAGAGCAGTGCTGGAGTGGAAAAAGACTGAGAGTTATGAGTACACAATAAGATTAGCATTCAGAGTCCCAAATAGAGTAGGAGAGCTCCGAGACTGGAAGAGCAGGCCCTCTAGGAGCGAGTACCTGATCCCTTAGTGCAGAGAGACTCAGTGGTGTTGTACTCACTAGCAGTAGCAGAGATTCCACTAGATGAGAGGTCTTGCACCATTCAGAGGGCAGGCCCTCGAGGAGCGGTACCTGGTTCTGGTAAAGCAGTACTGTAGAGAGAGATGTTTTCTGTACTCACTGATGGTGACTGTAAGTTAGTTCTTCCAAGTAGAAGGGTAGAAGTAGCAGGCAGCGACACAGGGAACATGGGCCCTCAAGGAGCGAGTACCGATTTCCTGATAGCACCTGAAAGAAGCAGAGAGGCCCCCGAAGAGCGGGTACCCGTTAGCGACCCCGAAGGGTAGTACGAGTTCCAGAAAGAGCTGGAGTGGCAGAGTAGTTTAGGAACGGAGAGTGAATCCCATCTGTACAAATCCTGTTGCTAACTCAATGAGCTAGCAAATACTGTAGGCAGATATACCCTGGAGTCGTGATGTCAGAATAGGGGGACGCCCCTGAGGTTCGCGCCATCGTGAAGTTAAAGCTGAGGGCAGCGTGTGCCGCGCGCCCAGGTACCTTGAAGGAGAATGATGGGAGGCAGCAGCAAAGCCGGTCCGGGGACATCAGAGATAACAGCAAGCAGACACCACTGCGGCCATCAGTCCAAGGTGTGCGGGAGGAGCCGCAAGTAGAGAGAGGTAGGCGGGGCGAAGCCTTCGAAGACCGACGGACATAACAATATAAGAGAAGTCAGGGTGATGATTCAGAAGAACTGAACCAAATCACGGTGAATATGGAAGGTGTGGTAGGCCAGAGTAGTAGTAGTAAATCACCTGGAAGAGTAGTAAATCACCTGGACTGGTTGGTATACACCCCAGGGTTCTGAAAGAACTAAAAATTGAAATTTCAAACCTATTTTAATTCATTTTTAACTTATCATTAAAATCATCTGTTGTACGTGAAGATTGGAAGGTGGCCAATGTAACCCCGATATTTAAAAAGGGCTCCTGGGGTGACTGGAAAACTATAGGCCAGTTAGCCTGATTTCAGTGCCGGGAAAAATTGTGGAACTGTTATAAAGAATAAAACCACAAAACATTTAGATAGACATGGTTTAATGGAACACGGCCAGCATGGATTTACCCAAGGTAAGTCTTGCCTCACAAATCTCCTAAATTTGTTTGAAGGATTGAATAAACATGTGGACAAAGGTGAACTGGTAGATGTGGTGTATTTGGATTTTCAGAAGACGTTCGACAAAGTCCCTCATGAGAGACTTGTAAGAAAACTAAAAGTCATGAGATAGGAGGTGATGCCCTTTTGTAGATTGCAAACTGGTTAAAAGGCAGGAAACAGAGAGTAGGATTAAATAGTCTGTTTTCACAATGGAAAAGGTAAACAGTGGAGTGCTTTTTAATATATTTATAAATGATCTGGAAAGGGGTACGACAAGTGATGTGATAACATTTGCGGATGATACAAAATTATGCAGAGTAGTTAAATCTCAAGCGAATTGTAATAAATTGCAGGAGGACCTTGTAAGACTGGAAGATTGGGTTTCCAAATGGCAGATGAAATTTAATGTGGACAAGTGCAAGGTGATGCATATAGGGAAAAATAACCCATGCTGTAGTTACACGATGTTAAGTTCTATCCTAGGAGTTACCACCCAAGAAAGAGATCTAGTGACATAGGGGTAGATTTTAAAAAGCATTTACTCGAGCAAAACTGGTTTTTGCTCGAGTAAATACACTTTACTCAAGTAAGTGGGCTTTTCAAAATTGCTACAATATATGCCATTGAATTGTCCATAGGATTTACTCAAGTAAGTGCACTTTACTCGAGTAAATAGCTTTTGAAAATTGCTACGATAGTATGTCACATTTACATGCGTAACTCCTTTGAAAATGACCCCCACAGTGGATAATACGTTGAAATTGTTGGCTCAATGTGCTGTGGCAGTCAAAAAAGCAAACCGAATGTTAGGAATTATTAGGAAAGGAATGGCAAATAAAACAGTGGATGTCATAATGCCTCTGTTTCGCTCCATAGTGAGATCGCATATTGAATACTGTGTGAAATTCTGGTCGCCACATCTCAAAAAGGTATAGTAGCTCTGGAGAAAGTGCTAATGAAACAGCTTTTTCCCTAACAGCGGTAAGTTTGGCAGTGGCAATAGAGGGAATTGAAAGAAGACCTTTTCCTGCTGAGTGCAAGTTTCGTTGCGGAGTGTGTATGCGAATAACTTGCCCTAATCAACTTGGCATCGAGTTCCTTTCGTGCTGCTGTATCTTAGTGACTGTACTGCACTCCTCCATTCCTCAGGGTAGTTCTCTCTCTCCTTGCCAGAAGACCCCTGGGCTTCCCCGCTCCTCATGTAGCCTACGTCAAACCTCACGTGCTGATGCTCTCCGTGGCTCCGCCTCTGGGGTCGCTCTCTCTCTGCACTCCTCCATACTCAGCTTGCATCCCTGTGCCTTGGAGGCTGTCCAGCTCCTCGCCACTAGGGGGACTACTCTGGCAATTGTAGCCACATTCCTCTCTCCGTACTCTCTGGGCTTTGTCACTTCTTGCTGCTGACCTCGCCTCCCGACAGTGAGGCCCAGTGGGGTTTCTCCCCGTGGGCAGTACCATTTCTCACCTCGGGTGAAGGGTCCACTAACCCACGAGTTCGAACAGATTGCCAAGTCCATGGACCCGGCAGAGGTCTTGGCGCCATTCCTGGCCTGGCACAATGAATTTCTGAACAACAAAAATTCTTGGAAACTCTGGCAGCAGTCATAGATGACTTGAGTATTAGGTTGGACTCCGCCTCGACGTCTGCCAAACCTACTCCTGCTACACACACGCCTATTCACCGGCCTACCATGCTCCTGCCGGCACCCCCATGTTTCTCAGGAGACCCTCATATGCAGGAGTTTCCTGAATCAGTGTAATATGTGCTTTTGTCTACAACCAGCATTCTTCTCAGATGTGATTTCCAAGACAACATACATCCTGTCACTCCTGGACGGTAAGGCCTTGGCCTGGGCATCACCACTGTGGGAGCGAGCAGACCCAGTTCTTCGAGATTTGCCTGGCTTCCTCACCTTAGTTTGCTCCGTCTTTGACAATCCTCATATGCAGGAGTTTCCTGAATCAGTGTAATATGTGCTTTTGTCTACAACCAGCATTCTTCTCAGATGTGATTTCCAAGACATTCCATTCCAAAAGCTCTTTGGACTTACCGTTTGGGAATGGCTTGAGCGTCGAACAGACAAAGGTGAGAACTGAAGATAACTCTGTAGATGTGGACAAGACAAAGGCACTGAAGAATTGGAACTAGACAAAGGCACTGAAGACTTGGAACTAGATGAAGCTCTGGGAGACCCTGTGCTGCAGCATACTCTGCACAGCACGTGGGCTGGCTGTGGACCATGCCAAAGGCGGTGCAGACTCATGACTTGGCACCAGGACTTGGACACGACGAAAGCTCTGAGGAGGTCCAGCACCGCTGCACACCCTACACAACCCATGGCTGATCGTGGACCGCAAACAATAGTGGTGCAGGCACTGGACTTAAGAACAAGGTGGAAGCTGAAACAAGAACTTAGCAATTCGGAACTCAGACTCGGGAACTCAGACTCAGGAGGTCAGAACTCAGACTCAGGAACCAGGGATGGCCTTCTGAAGACTTGAACCAGCAAGGCAGACTCTGGACAGGACAAATATTTGGAATCAGGAACAAGATGTGGAATGCAGGAATGAAGACTTGGACACAGGAATGAAGATGCTGAAGACAAGAACCAGGAACTGATGAGAGATCAGGAACATTGAACAAGCAACATGGAGGTCCTTGAAAGCGCTAGCAGACCTTTCCAAAGGCAATTAGGAATTGATTGAAGAGCCCTTTTATAGGGCTTCCATGAGATGACAACATCGGGCAGCACCGGGGCATTTCCCACTGCAAGCTCTTTAAATGCGGGTCTGTGGCATGCACACACGCCTAGGGAGAGCACTGGCAGGAAGAGACTGCACAGGAAGCATACGGAAGCATCGGAGGTGATCCAAGCCCAAGGAAGATGCGGCGACATCTCAGCGCCACATGGAAAAGGCAGCAGCAGCGGCTCTCCAGCCATGCAGAAAGGCAAGGTGGCATTCAGCTGGCATCGGGAGCCAGCACAAGAGACAGGAGTGGCAGCACAAAGCCTCACCTGGAGGTGAGTGAGCTGCTCACGAGGCCCTCCCGCAAGCAGAATCACAACAGTACCCCTTCCTCAAAGCCCCTCCCTCCAGTCTCTTCTCTTTGGCTCTGGAGGGGACCTAGGTAATCCCTTACCAACAGGGACTCGAGGGGCAGACCAGGATCTGGAGATACTGATTATGGTACTGAGGTGAACCATTCAGAACAAGCTGGATGAAGACATGGCTGCAGTACTTGGACAAAGACATGGCTTGAATCAAGGCTAAAGAACTGGAACAAAAATCTGAATGCAGGTGCCTCTTGCGGGTCGTAGGCAAAAACAAAACCCTCAGGAAACACATAAGAAGAACATGCCATACTGGGTCAGACCAAGGGTCCATCAAGCCCTGGATGAATGGACCACAGTGGCCAATCCAGGCCATAAGAACCTGGCAAGTACCCAAAAACTAAGTCTATTCCATGTTACCGTTGCTAGTAATAGCAGTGGCTATTTTCTAAGTCAACTTAATAGCTAGTAATGGATTTCTCCTCCAAGAACTTATCCAATCCTTTTTTAAACACAGCTATAAGAATATAAGAACATGTTCTTATAGCAGACCTTTGCAAAGGCAACGAGGAACTGAGTAAAAAGCCCTTTTATAGGGCTGCCATGCGATGACATCATTGTCAGGCACTGCGGCATTTTCCGTTGCAGGCCCTTTAAATGCGAGGCTGTGGCACACGTGCACATAGGAAGAGCGCTGGCAGGAGAGAGACCGCACAGGAAGGAGACAGCAGTGTCGGAGGTGATCCAGGCTGCAGGAAGGCGGCAGTGACGGCGGCTCTCCAGTCCGCAGAAAGGCAAGGCGGCGTATCAGCCAGCATCAGGGGCCGACACAGGAGATAGGAGCTGCAGCACAAGGCTGCGCCGATGAGCAGCTCTCCGTCACGGACCTTGTTTTACCTTGAGGCTGCTGCCTCAGGAGGAACAAATTGAAATCAAATAAAAACATCAATGACAGAACCTAATATAAGGCTATAAACAGCATACAGAAAAAGTGATAATCAATGAAATTAACAGAATGTACCATGAAAACCTGACAGGGAAGATTCAACAGTGCTTACAGAAATGTCACAGGAAAAGCAAACGCGGTTCGTATCGGGGAACTGCCTATCATCTTTCTGTTTGAACCTTCGAGATTGATTAAACATGGGAACAGTGCAATAACACTATTGGGCTGACTGTTTTCTTTGAGAAGAAATCTAAAGTGCATCAGCGTTACACCCTGAGATGTGTGTCTCATCTCTCTGTGCATCGCTGTCTTCTGTCCACCCTATTGTCTGCGTTTGCTGGAAAATGAAACATTGCCATAATTAGAAGGAAGGTGAAGGCAATGCTGTGCAGGAGTTAGGAAAGGCTTACATGCATACAGAATAAAATTGGGGAAAATGTCTTATTCCCTTTGCGCACTTTTCTTTGTACTTAGTGCCTTACCAGTTGCAGTGCACATCAAGGAGGACCAATACATGCCTGCTTTCTCACAAACAGTACAGAAACAACACACAACATATGTCTGCTTTTTGCTATTCTGAGCACTTGCAGTGGAGAAATGCACTATACAGAGCAAAATGTGGTAGTTAATATTAAGGTGTAATTGTGAAATCGCACCACCAAGATCTTCGTTCTTCTTAAGTTCCTAGAGGAGAAGTCCATAAACTGTTATTAATCAATAAGGAATAGTAGCTTGAGATTTATTTAATGTTTTGGAACTTGCCAGGTTCTTATGGCCTGGATTGGCTGCTGTTGGAGACAGGATGCTGGCTTGATGGACTCTTGTTCTGACCCAGTATGGCATATCTTATGTTCTTATTAAAGGAAGGACCAGCTCTTTTGCACAGTAGCTTGAATTTTTTCTAGATCTGCCCCTCTGTCCTTGAAGTGGCAGGGATGTGCACTCCCTGAGTTGCTCTTTGTACAGCTGGCATGGAGTAGAGGGGATGGAGCCCCCATAGATGACAGAAGTCCTTTGTCCAATAAGAGCCTTGCTGAAATGAAACCCCCAGGAATGACCTGCTAAGTCACTCTGTGCTTAAACATTTGCTGTGAAGCGCAGAAATAAAGATGAACAAATAGAAATATACAAGGTGATATCTTTTTATTGGACTAACAATATTTTTCTTGATTAGCTTTTGGGAGTTATTATGATGTTAGAATAATAGAATGAGCAAAAGAAGATATTACTAGGCAGAGATCAGTTTCAGTGGAGGAGGGAGAGATCCCAGCTAGAATGCCTAAAAATGAAACTGCCAGAGATTGCTACATATCCCTATACAGAAAATACAAGCTAGCAGAATACTTCACCTCAGTCACAAATGCAAAACACAAGCAGACCCTCACCAATACAGAATGTGACCACAGACTAGAAATAGAAAGATGCAGTCAAAAACTAAACTGGAAACTCCAAGAGGTTCTCCAGTATGCAATGCAATTCTGGAGAATTAGAAACAGAAATGCATTTCCTCCTCTGCCGTACAAAAATACAAAGAGATCAAGATGCACATTTCCTAAAGCTGACAGAAAAAATCCAAGACTTCCATCAAAAGAATATGCAAGGAGAATGCTCATTTAGTTCTGGAGGAAAAAGGAGAAATAGCGGCTATTGCAGTAAAATAATTGTTATCCCACTATCAGGCCAGAAATGAAACCTTACAGAGCAATATAGACAATAGCCAAAACCTAAGACATGTCCCTGATGCTGTAGTTTCCATAACCTGTACCTTTACTTGACTTATTTCCAATCTGCTATTTTTCCCTTCTTTTCCTCCCTTTTTTTTTATTCATGTAAAATTGTCATGCCAATAAGGTTATCTGAATCTAAATCTGCTTTTTCCCAGCTGGGAGCAGCAGAACCCATGCTGCTGCTGCTGCTGGGGAAAGTGAGAAAGGAACAGAAGCAGCAACACAGAGGGTAATGGAAGAGATCCCAACCTGTTGCACCACTTATTTTGTGACTTACCAGCCACCACTGCAAAATCTTTGGCAAGGAAGACTAGGAGAGTATGGGAAAAGATTTGCTCATTTTCCGTACAAAGCGCAGTCAGGCATACTACTCCGCAGTGGAAGAGTAACCTAGTAGTTGGAGCAGCAGACTGAGAACTAGTGAAGCTAGAGTTCAAATTCTGTTACTCCTACTAATATTCCTTGTGACCTTGGGCTATGTGGGATAGCCAAGCAAACTTCTTAGGCTGGAGATATGTGCCACACTAACTCCAGCCTTTTTGTTTTCTTAAAAGATTCCATTTGATCATAACACAACACAACTTCACCATGTCATCTGCTTACCTCCAGCAGTAATACCTCACAGCTTCACTTTAGGACAGAGATGTGTCAGGAGCTGCCTTCTCCTGAAGACGCAGGGGCTGTCTCTTCCCAGTTGGGCCCACACCCTTATTCCTGCACAGCAGGGTCTTGCCCATAGAGCACTCTCTCTCTCTCTTTGGCATTTAACATCGACCAGGCTAGATGCCTGGTCCCGCACAGATTAAGGAGGGGTTTTAGGGTCACTCCTTTACAAGCAAGTCATTGCATCTTCCATTGCATAGGTACAAACCCTGATTGTAAGCTTTCTGGCAAAGGGAACTATCAACTCTATATAATTTGTAACTTGTCCTGAGCTTGGATATGGAATGGTGAGTAATTAAATCCACAATTCAATACAATACAAAGTCTTTCTCAGTCTTCAACATTCCATGACAGAAAACACACAACACAGAAGTTTATTTAAAACTTCATAACTTGAATAAAAATGCAATCTGACATACCCAAACCTGTAATCAAAGGATAACAGTTTCACTCTATAATGTCAAACTTACTTGATAGGATTAAGTGAAGTACTGATTCACAATATGATTGTCTTGAGATGACATTGCTGTGCATTAAGGTTCCACCTCCTCTTTCCTGTGTCTTTATAGGATCTTTCTCCAGCCAAAGCAGAGGATACTTTTTACATGTAGCACACCATAAACACTTAGCATACTTTGGCAAGAGATGGGCAGAAAATCTCCACTATGGCTTTAAGGGTAAAAGCGCCTTCTAAGAAGATTGAATAAGGTCCCAATAACTACTCTGCTGAGCCAATTGACTTTATTATAGCACTTTGGAAGGTTAGCAGGTTGGTGCAGAAACCAAGTTAATAACCAGACCATTATGATTTATTAACATATGACAAAAAAGTTACCACAGTAGTTACATAGCCCAACTTTACTTCCTTCATGATGCTACATCAATGATAATTCACTTCTATACCTACACAGCAGAACTCCATGACAAGGATCATAACCACAAATGTGCTCCTACAGCATAGGATTTGCCTTAATAGATGACCGGACCTATAAAACTAGGCCACTATCCATCATTAAATGTTCTTTGTGGAGAAAGGCTATGGTATGAATGTGTGCAATAACTTCTTACAGAAATTACTTTAGTGCTATAAGTTGTCATTTTGGCTGTGTGATACATGCTAATGTAGATATGCTGATGATAGTGCAATATATGTCTTGTAACATCCCTCCGGTCCTATAGGCAGTGTATCATGAGAGTGGATTGTGTGATTTAATGATGCCTCAGGTACAACAAAGGCCTGGATTTCTTAAGGTGCTACATTTTATCTCAGGAAGGGACCAATATCATGGGGGGGTCCACAATATTTGCCCCACCCTAACAAAGTTTGTGGCTGTATCGCTGCATTGTTGTCTCTTGTGTCAAAAGTCTTGAGACAGAGCAATGAAGCAGAGGCTGCTACAAAGCATGATGGTGGCCCCCAACATGGGGGACCACCATTGACTTACAGGGCCCTACTGCTCAAACCAACAGTCCCCAAAAGTCACCAGGTATCTTACTAGACCCCCTTCCCCACCCCAGGGCCACCAATTGAATGGCCCATAAGAAAAAGTAAAACAAAAAGAAGAAATGTGGCACATGACGATGACCCCTCCCCTTGCCCAAACCCATCTATATAGATTAAGCCCTCAAGAGTTAGCCACTCACCCCCAGCCCCTTCCCTTTCCATTAAAATAAAATAGCTGTAGTGGCGCCCCTTTACCCTCCCACCCCCAGCCCCCAACTGTTCAAAATGAACAGTGGTATAGTGGCCTACTTTCCCCAGAACCCACCAGACTCCCTCCCAGAACCCTTATCTAAATACAGCACTGGTGATTAAGGGAAGTGCCTGTGGTGCCCCCTAGCCCTAGGTGCAGTTGGCACCATTTTGGGAAATGGGCCTAGCTGCAGCTTTTTTTTTTCAAAATGGCCACCACCCAGCCTTTGCCCCATCACCCAGCCTTTGCACCTTCACATGATGGGGCAAAGGCCGGGTGCGCCATTTTGAAAAATAACTGCCTCCACTCCTGGAGTCTAGGGTATGCTCTGGGCCCACACTAGACCACCAATGCCACTTTTACAAGTAAAGGGGGATCTGGGGGGGTGGAGGCCGGGCTTGAGAACATGCCATACTGGGTCAGACCAAGCGTCCATCAAGCCCAGCATCCTGTTTCCAACAGTGGCCAATCCAGGCTTTAAGAAACTGACAAGTACCCAATTAATCTCATGCTACTAATGCCGGTAAAGCAGTGGCTATTCCCTAAGTCAATTTGACTAATAACTTTCTTCAAGTAGCAAAACTTCTTTTTAAATTTTCAAATATGGGCCGCTTGCAAGGACAGCTGGTGGGGGTGGGGGGGGGGGTTGGACAGGGAGTCTATGCAGTCCCCCGGGGTTTTACAGTACTCTTGGAAGGGGGCTTCCTCAGGGCCATTAGCCCCTTTAAGGGATGGCAGCCCCAATCCCGGGGCCACCATCACATGTTGTTTGGGGGATTTCATTATTGCTGTATTTTTCCCCATAGGAAAGTACTGCAAACCTTGGTATTTTCCCTCAAGGAAAATATGGCAGCTTATTGAATGTCTCCCATCATAGATTGTAAGGCTTCTTGTGCAAGGGACTGTCTACTGCCCCTGATTGCAGCTATCCTTTGGAAAGGTTAGCAATTATATTTTCCTTCTTATTTTTCTCCAGATAAAAAAAAAAGGTTTTAAGTATAAAATCACTTTCAAAGGAAGTAATTATAAACTGTACGGCTCCTGCAGTGCTCTGCAGTAAATATATTTGAATCTGATGGTTGTTTAGGTGAATAAAAGGCATGTGTGAATTTAGGTCAGTGGGTGTTTGGGATATGTCTCCTTACTCCAAATATTTTTTATTTCAGGCCACAAAGAATATTCTTTCTTTTGTCATATATTTCCTTTAATAACAGTCACAACTCAGAATATTGTCCTACCATTTGCCTTCCAGAAACCAAAATGATTTTGGTTGACTCAAATAACAAAATAGTTGCAGTGCAAGCTGTTCTCTGCTTCGCACTGGCCAGTCTATCCACTCATTCAGCCCCTCAAAGAAGACACTAAACTTCACTGGTTTGCTCAGGATCCTTTTATCATTTTTCTGCATTTATTGCAGCCTCTCTATAGTTTAGAATCCTGAAACAAAGCATTCAGGAATGGCACTTGCATTCTGGTTTTTCAGCTACACAAATCTATTCAGTCATTATATTTGCATAACACTATTGATTCGGAACTCTTTGCATATGCCCTTTGTTAACCAGTGGCATTAGACACACATCTAGCTTCCTATAAACGATGAGCCTTGCAGAAAACATAATTGTAAAAGGGCACTGTGAAACTGTGAGCTGTCTTTTGGCTGCCAGAGGTCAGAACCAAGCTGAATTCTGGAGAGCTGGTTATCAGCGGAGGATTCCTCTCAGGATTCTCTCATAAACTTTTATTGATTACAGACAGAATAATAAAAATAGAAACAGTCCTGCTTACCTTAGCAGTTTCAAAGCAAAGTTCACAATGCACGACAAACCTGAGCAGCGCTAGCCTTCTCTAGGCTTCCTTCTCTCCTCTGGGGATTCTCTACCCTTCTCTGGCCTGGCTCAGGAGCCAGCCAAGACCAGGATTCCTGCTGGTATCGGGTTTAAGGTAGGCTGAGCCCGATCTCTGCAGTTGGTCCTTTAAGGTTTTCTGAGGTTTTCTCCTATATATCCCTTCACAGGCACTTGCTTAAAATATAGCATGTTCACCTACAAGTTGTAGTAAGGTATGGAGAGATGTCTATTGACATGGCAGTATCAGGAGCAGAAGCGGGTTTTTTCTGCCTTGCTACTTGGATTTCTAATTCTGTTTGTGCTTCATACTTTGATTTAGTCTGTGGAAATTCCCCTTTCAGATTTCTATATAAAGCAGAAATAATGAATACAACCTGTGAAAGCCCAATAAGAAGACACAAATGCACAGACTGTGTGCACCAAGTGGTATTTGTAAATGGGAAGGGATAGTTTTTGGTTGATCAATGTATTATTATATTTATAATGTTGTTTTGATGTTTTATTTGTTTTATATGCTTATATTTGATGTATATTCTATTGTATTTGATTGTTATGTTGTAAGCCACCCTGGGTCTTTTTTTTGGAGGAGAGCAACATTTATATGGAAACATGTCTTGAAAGCATGCTGCATTTTGCCTCTCTTTAGAAGCTAGAATTGGATTTATAGTAATAAGCCTTAAGTCTTGTGATTTTTGAAAAAAATGTCTGAACTGGAAGAAATGGGCTACATGCCCCAATACAAAATTCAGGTCACAAACTGATGTCTAAGAAAATCAAATTATAACAGAAGTATCTAATGACTTTAGGCCTGATTTGGTAAGCTTTATTTCTTTTCAAAGGCACAAATGAATAAAATGTCTTAGTAAATTACTTACTTTGTTTTTTCTGGTACCTTCCTAGCTTTATAGTTTACGCGTTTGCGAACCTTGTCATGGCTGGCAGAATAGTTAAAGTGCTCCACTTTCCGGCACTTTAATCTTTAAAGACAATAAATGATCTTAAGAAGTAAAACTACAGCATGAGGGTCAGTTTTCTGTATTTTTAGTCATGTTTAATTTTAGCCACATAGCTTTGAATCTATTTTCAAATTCCAATCCGCTAATGTTTTTAGTATGTACAAGTTAATACATGGTCGGCTGAATGACCAGGATTCATGTTGTGGAATTTTGTACTGCTTGGCTGGCATAAAGGGTTTCCCCCAACCATTCACCTAGGTATTCCCTAATGGATCCCTGCTTATCCAGGATACTCACAGGTAGATTTGTAATAACTTCAACCATAGTACCTAGGGCCTATGCATTAATGTTTTCTCCCATTTTGGGCTCAATATTCAGCCGTATTCAGCTGTTACAAGGGATATGCCCACTGAATATCCGCGCACAAATTGCTATTAGCAGGATAAGTTTTATCCAGCTCTGTGGCTGGTTTAACATCTGATTAACTTAACCGGATAAGAGCAATGTTGCTCTTAAGTTAACTGGACAAGTAGTGTCACCTTGATCCACCCACTTTTTATGCAGCTAAAAGATATCTAGATAAATGACTTATCCTGCTATCTTATGGCCACTGAATATACCTGGATTATTCATCAGCCCACTGGACTAACCGGGTAAGTCCTACTTATCTGCTATTGAGCTTTGAACGTGCTTTGAATATGCCACCCTTTGTGTCTAATTAGAAAATGGTTACTATGGAGGGTTCTTTATCACATAAAAGCTTGCATGCAAGAAAGCAAAATTGATTTCACAAAACTTATATGCTATGTCTGAAACTCGTATACAGGGTATGGATTTTTTATTAAAAATTTGCCTCTATAAATATTATGCAGACTCATTTGCTGTTATCGACTATTATGCAATTTTTGTATGTGTATTTTGATCTTGCATGTCTCATTTGTAAGCTTCTGGGTTCCTATATCTTCCAGCTACATCTACTAAGTGCTTTCAATCCAATAACCAAGATTTTCTTCAGGGTCTTTGATGGACCAATTTGTTGGACTGAAACTCATTGTTAACAGGGCACAGTAATGTAAGTTTGAATTCATTTTTCCAAAAGTTTATATTGGAGTGCCTGCTTTCTTAATATACTTTAGCATATGGCCAATCACAGTTTGCTTGGAACAGATAATGGAAGGCAGTGGTAAGAAGGAAGGGGTTGTGAAGTCAGTAAAAGACAAGAGGACGGGAGCTTAACTAACCAAAGTAGTAGGAATAGACAACCAGAGGGAGAAGAAGGCATCTCAAACTGGGAGAAAGCCTAGATGGACCACTTGTTCTTTTATCTGCCATCATTTACTATGGGGTTGATCTTTTAAAATCTTTGATTTTTGGCTAACTCTGGGAATAAACCAGAACAAACCGTGATGATCCAAATATTCTTCCCACCCCCATCCCCATTCAGCTGATTCAGGCTACATTTTGTTCTGGCAAATCATACCCCATCATGTTAAAATTTAGCTAGACAAAAAGAGGCAGGATTTCCAGGGTATGATTTAACTTTGATCGGTCAGCGCTGTGATAGTTGATATTGCAGATAGTTGATAGGTCAGATGATCATTTTTAGTTAGTTCTTGCTTCTGTGTTTAGATTATTATGAATTAATTGTATGTAACCCGCCGCAAGCAGTTAGGTTGTGCTGGCAAACAAGCCTTTTAAATAAATAAATACATTTTAGCGATGGGTTGGCTAAAACTACCCAGGGCCGGATTAGTAAACAATATTTTTAAACCAAAGTAGGCCATTCCACTGGGGAAAAATCTAGAATGGATGTCTAGGTGACTGATAGTCAAGAAGGCTAAAGATAATGGGGAAGATTTTCAAAGCCTACAAGTGGTAAATCCTCCTGGATTTATGGTGTAGGGGGGGTTACGCGCGCTGGGCCTAAAGCCCCGGGACGCGTATAAGTCCCCGGGGACTTGAAAAAAGGGGCAGGGTGTGGGTGGGGCTGGAGCCTCCAGGAACAGCAGCCTTTTGCCGCTGCGCCCGGATCTCGGGTCGGTCATCCAGCCGGCAGGCGCAACTTGCGCCTGCCCAAGGCAGGTGTAACTGGGTAAGATAAATTTTTTAGGGGGGTTTTGGTAGGCTTAGGGCTGGGGGCAGGAGAGTTAGAGGGAAGGGAAGGGAAGGTTTGGTGGGGGTAGGGATCGGAGGAAGGAGCGCGGCTCAGCGCGTGCAAGGTGCACAATTTGTGCACCCCTTGCGGCGCCAACACCTGTTTTTAAACATGCGCGTGACTGCGCGCGCATGTTATAAAACCGGGCGTATATTTGTGCGCATCGGGTTGCGTGCACCAAATGTATGCCGCGCGCGTATGTTTTAAAATCTGCCCCAATGTGCTCAAAAATTCAATCACCAAATATCAACAGAAAAAATGTTTTGGATCACAAAATTGTCCAGGCTATTCTGCAGCTGCTAAATCCTTACTTGCAAAGGCAGAATCTGTAACTACAAAAAAGAGTAGGAATCAGCACCTGTTAGACATAAGTTTTTGTGGTGATACTACTACAACACAAGACAAACTTCATACACAGATGAATCAGTCTTTGTAGCTACAGCTGTTACTTTAGTGTTGACAGAGCCAAAGAGAACAGTTGCACAAGCATTCATTGTTATTTTCAAAGGTAGATCTTGATCACCACCAACCTATACTATATGAGGCCAATTTGCTTTAAAGGATCATTTATTCATGGATATTTATGTATTACTGCATCTGTTTATGCCAATTCATATAGTCAGTTGATTTTCATTCTACACAGGAAAAAAAGAAAAGCTGCTTTCAAGGGTACTACTTCAGTGCATCCTATTTTACTATCTGATTTCTCCATATTACTGTCACCGTAAAGATAAAGTATTGAATTTTGTCTGAGGACTCTGTTGGTTTTAGATTGTACAGAGGATGAATTAGCATATGAGGAAACTTTCCTGCCAGTATTAATATTGTTGTTTAATGTTTCACCTCTAGTTGTAACACATTGATCATAATGAACAAACTCTCTTGGAAAAGTAATGTATTCTAATAGGTTACTGAGTTATAGGTACTGTAGAGTAAGCATTCGTTTCAGAAGAAGCACAAAGAACATAGGGGTCTAGTTACGAAAATGCAGTTAAATGCCTAGTTTTAACATTCCTCGATATTCATTAAAATGTGGTAATTTCAGATCTGGAGTCTATCAAATACCAGCACACCATACCCACTGGTGGTAACATCCACACATCTCCAAACTCCCCCATGAATAGATACCCAACCACCGCCTCCTGCCCCAAATAAAATGTGGTAATTTCAGATCTGGAGTCTATCAAATACCAGCACACCATACCCACTGGTGGTAACATCCACACATCTCCAAACTCCCCCATGAATAGATACCCAACCACCGCCTCCTGCCCCCAAATAAAATGTGGTAATTTCAGATCTGGAGTCTATCAAATACCAGCACACCATACCCACTGGGTGGTAACACCCACACATCTCCACACTCCCCCCATTCATAGATACCCAACCACCGCCTCCTGCCCCCAGACTTCCTTTGTTGAAAGGTAACCCTCCCCCATACACCTGTCTAGGTCCCCTCGAGCCATTCAGCAAGCTCTTGAGCTAGTTCATGACACATAGGGCTTGATTTTAAAAGGAGCGCATGCATGTCCATGTGCGCATGGCTCCCGGCGAGCGCATGTTATAAAATCTGATGGCCGCGCGCACATGTGCGGGCGGCATGTGCGGGGGGGGGGGGGAAATGTTCCCTAAATACATGCGGTGATGCAATCGGGCCTCCCCCAGTTCCCTCCCAGTGCACTCCAATTAAGGAGCGAACAGGGAGGGAACTTCCCTAACCCCCCTGTCTAACCTTCCTTCCCTTTCCCCTCTCCACCCCGATCCCTAACACCTACCTAGCTACCCTAATCTGTTAGTTTTTCTACTTACTACTCCTCTGGAGCAGAAGCAAGCTACTGGCACTGGCCAGCTGCTGGCGTGTGCTTCCCCAGGACAGCTGAAGAAAGGGACAGGAGCGATCTCCAGTTGCTCCTGCCCCAACCAGCTCCCAGTCAGATAATGGTACCGGCTGGCTCTGAGACTGTTCAGTTTTGTTTACAGAAATGTTAATACAAAAGTTACCACAGATTATACCACTTCTGATATTCCAACCATTAGGGATCCTCTGTGCTTAACACACTGATACTGGTCTCAGGGTCAGCCAGTGCCATTTGTTGACAGGAACCCAGTGGGACAGAAGTAATCGGGGATCACTACTGCCCCTGACTTCAGAGCGTCTAGCAGCCAGTCGGATTTTCAGGATATCCACAATGAATATGCATGAGAGAAAATGTGCATGTTATGGAGGCAGTGCATGCAAATTTTCTCTCTTGCATATTCATTGTGGATATCCTGAAAACCTGACTGGCTGGGGGATCCCCAGGACAGAGCTGGGAAGCACTGATTTAGAGATCAGAGTGAACGGAGTAAGATGGGATGTGGGGATTGTGAGAAAAGAGGTAGGAGCAGGTTCTTTTCTTTCATTGCTTTTCTTTTTTAATTTTTTCTTTAATAGGTTTTGGCAAATGAACCAAACCAAAATATACATTAAATGAAATGAAGTCCAAAAAATAAACAAACAAAAAATCAAAACAAAAAGTGTTGCCATGCACATCCCTAGGCTGCAAGTACTTCTTAATAATTACAGACATTATATGAAATTACTGCTAATTTATTGCAGATGTATTTAGAAGGAATTCTTAGGCAATATAATAAAAAGTATCATAATTTTCAATGGCTCATTAAAAAAGACTTGTTTCTTTTCATTGCGATGTAATTTTTTTCTTTGTATTAATGTGTGATTTTTTAAAAAATATTCCTCCTTTTCATATTTCAAACACAGTTACATTCATCTACTATAGATATCTCCCTCTCCCCAGAGGACTTACAGTCAAAGGTTGTATCTGAGGCAATAGAGGGTAAAGAGGCTTATGGGAGATTTGTAGCCTATTTAACCAGTAGCCTACTCCTGCCCTGAAAGTAGGCACACTTATTGCATTTTGATAACCCAATTATCAGGGAATATGTGCGTCATTCTTAAGGATGTACAGACAATTCAGCATCAAAATCAACCCAAGAGTTCCTGATTGCACTTTCGGTTTCTCATTTGATTTATAAAGTACCTTTTATTTACTGTACCTGCAAGCAGCACTAGAACAATGTCACTCAGTTGTGTGTGTGTCTGGGGGGGGGGGGTAGCCTTCGTGGGCTTCAAACTGACATTACATTTGTATGGAGTTGAGGATGCCTTGGGTTTGATGACTGGTGATATAAAAGAAAACTAAAGAAACCACTCCCCCCCCCAGTGTACACAGAAATGTTCCCATGACTCCTTTTAATTTGGGAATTTTGCTCACTGGAGTACTCAGAGAGAGAGAGAGATACATGATACTGCTCATGAGACGCATGTATAAACATGTACAGATTTCAGTTTCTGGCTCTCTTCAATTCAAACAGCCTTACTTCTTTCTGGTTTTTAACAAGCTCCAGCTCCCATGTTTGTATCTTCACTCAAAACAAATCATCAATATTGTGTTGATTCCTCTTGGACTTCCTTTAACATCGAGACAGAGAACACATTCTATAATTTTTTAGCATGTATTGATGAGATCAGCTGAAATATACCCTTAATCAAAGCTTGAACTGTTTACACATGCAGTAGATTTGCATGAGAGATCTTTTCTTATCTTGTTTGTTTGACTAGGAGAGCACAAATGCAGTTAATGTTTCATTAGAGAGTGAATCTATGCTTGAGTCAGATAGAAACAAATGCTTCTGTGGAAACCTTTGGATAGAGTGGGGGCCATATTCATTTAGCAGGGGATTTTCTTTTTGACACTGTACAATCAGTACAAATGAATAGGTGTCAACTGTTAATGCATCAAATTCAATACAGAAAGACGGCTGGCTGTAAACCCGAGGAATTGAGGGGTCTGAAAGGAGCTGAGAACTTTTCAAGGCATTGCACTCTGCCTTTTAATGTTAACAAACAGGAATAAAGGAAATATACAGAGAATGCAAACTAGCGATTTACATCGTGCTGTAAACACTGATGTACAAAGAGGTTTGTGAACCAATTTAAGGAAACTGGAAAAACTCTAGGCTGAGCAAATCGTTTCTCCCAACCTCTTCTAAAAAGAGAGATGCTGTGTCAAAATCTTCACTAGATCTGTAAAAATGCAAGGCAGATCCAAGGAAAAATCCAGTGTAGATTGCCATAGGTTCATAAGGGACCCCTGTGAAATCCATGGCGGGAGGGGAATCAGATCAAATTTTCTGGCTGATCTCAGGGAGATGGGTAGATTTTACTGAACTCAAACCCAGTGGAAATAATTATTCAGTATTAATAGTGTGGTAACATTTTCTGTGTGTAAAACTTAAATCTACCCTCCATGTGTTTTGATATGTAATATGAAATTCCAAATGAATGCCAATATTTCACAGTTTCTGTGGATCCTTTTATCTGATTATTGTGACTGTGATGGGTTTTTGGATTCTGTTCAGTGTGTTATCAATGATGCTCAGTTACACAAGTTTATTCTTTTATAAATTATCTGAGTATTGATGCCAGCACACTGACCTGGTAATTGGTTTGAATGTGAAGTAATTTCAATTTGAATCTTATACATGACAAAAATTAATCAGGTGAATTTTCAAAGGAGTGACACATGTAATGTCACATACAATTGTAGTAATTTTCAAAAGCTATTTACCTGCGTAAAGAGCACTTAACATGGGTAAAAACCTTCTGACAATTCAATGGCATATATTATAGCAATTTTCAAAAGCCCACTTACACTGGTAAAATGCATTTACACATGTGAAACCCAGTTTTAAGCGTGTAAATGCTTTGGAAAATCAGGCTTAAATGACTGTAACTTTGTTCTTGCTTGATTGTTTGCTGTTGTAATTATAAGTAATAATTTGACATAGATAAGGCAGGAGATAAATAATAATAATAATAATAATAATTTTACCAGTCCTAGAATTGAAAGACTTTCTTTCAGATAGCCTTCTGGAAATCTGAGACCAACACAAATTAGGTATTGCCAAAGCTTGTGATGAGAGTGCTACAGTAAAATCACAGAATGGGCCTATGGCGATTGAAATTGTAGATTCCACGGATGGTACCTTTTCATTTTCCTTGCAAGGAAGTGGACTTTGAAGAGGTTTTGTTATGTGTATGTAACTTTTTTTATAATGAATTTAATCTTAATGTTTAATTCTTTCCATGTAATCCGATGTCTACTATTATCTTCCGAAGAGAGGCAGAAAGTAAATTCTTAGCATACTTGAAACGTTGATTGACTGCTTCTGATTGAACTGGTGCTCAGTAGATAATGGCTCATAGGATCAGGGGCATTCACTTGATATCTTGTATTTCACAAATCGTTCCAGAAAGGGTTGGGACAAGAATTATAGTGTTTGCAATAATTGCTTTTTGGGAGAGCATACAAGGCAGTGTACAAGGCAGTATCTTTATAAGGACCCTGAAGACAGGGTTTATGTTACTAAGTTATTATTGTATGATTAAAATTGGATATATTGAGGCAGATGGAATTAAATTGATTTGCCTGAAGTTTGATATTCAAGTGGAAAAATGAGCTGAGAAAAAAAGGAAGCTGACCTAAAAAAACAACATGATGATTCTGCCTAGGTTGATATTGATCCATAGTGTCTTTGTTATGAAGATTATATTTTACCAATCATAGACTGTAAATCTTACTGGGCTTGAGAGGGTGAAAGGGCAGTTATTTGTAACCCCATGGGCAGGATGGATCCCTCAGACTGCACCCAGGACTCAGGAGCACATAGGAAGAGAGATGGCCCCTTTTCTGCATATAGTTCTCCTCTGGAAGCACACTCTTTAACACTTAGGCCTTAGAGAATCCGGCGGTAACGGGGGGCGAAGCTGGGGGCGGTCCTGCGATAAAAGGTGTAGTTATTCAGCGCGAAACTGGCAGCGATAAGGAATCTTACCTTTCGCCGCCAGCGATGTGTCCGCAGCGTCGGCCCCCCAGTGCCACCCCGACGACTCCTCTTCCGGGGTCGACTCTGCCCCGACTCCGCCCCAAGCTAATGATAGCTTGGGGCAACTCCGCCATTCTCTAACGCTAGTGATAGTGTTAGAGAATGACCCCCTTAATCTCTTTCTTTCCCAGTTACTTAGTTTATTCAGATTGAAGATACTGTAGTTCATTTCTCATTTACAGACCCAGTTTTGTCACAGCTATCTCCCCATTTGAGATGGTTAGAATTTAATCCCTGTTATCTATCAGAACGTTAAGTCCATATCCTCATACCTTTCCTGAAGTCATCTCAAAGTATTCTCCTCTCCTTATGAAGAACCAGAAGGGCACTCTTCTCTCAAGTGAATTACACTCGAGTCAGCAGCAAACATAGCTCTTGAATACTTTCAGCCCCTTCCCTTTAGTAAGGGACAGGAATATACTTCTTAGATGAAATCCTTTACTCCTTAGGTTCTTCCTAGGTGAAAGACTCCTCTTCCCAATAGAAGGGAAACTGATTCCCTGGTTCCAAGGGCACTCAGCTCCGGATAGAACAAAATAGTCTTTTACAAAAAGGGGGAAAAACAAACCAGAGACAGGAAGGGTGGAAAAGCTTCTTTGTCTCACAACAGAGGAGACAGCAGAAAACAGGTCCTATAAAGTTGAAACTCTTCTTCCTCGGGTCACTAACAGGTCTTTCCCCTGTAGGAGTGATTAGAGCGCCATCAGAATCTTTTTTTCCCTTGATTTCACTATCCCCAGGGATGTCTCAATCTTCTGTGGACTGTCCACACCAAAGTCTCGCAAAGAAAGTCTCCAAAAACTGGATTAAAAGATCAAAAGCAAAAGGTCAGGTTGACAAGCTGACATATAAAACAGAAAATTAATAGACCTTCTGAAATAATTTTGAAAAAAATATATAACAGGAGACAGAGAGCTCCTGCTTTTTGGAAACTCCAACTAAAATCCACACTTCTAAGATGGTGCTTGGTGATGAGAAACAGCTAAAGCACACCATCTACATCTCCCACATGGGGGGAGTAAAACCCAAACCTTTCTTTACTAAAATCTCTCTCTGAACATCCCCAGCTTGTTAGTACATTCCTTTTGGTTCCTTACATATTAATACACTATCTATAATGGAAGCTCCTTTCCTGATATTGGCCAGTACTCCTGGCCACTTGTTAGGAGGTTTCTGAACTCATTGAGGAACAGCTGCTGGGAAATAGTGATGCCAGGGGCCATTTTACCCGACACTTAAATCTGACTATAAAGATTATTGTTTTTTTGTTTTAGGTTAATAACGCAGATACATTATATTAGCCCTGGTAATTCCTTCATTTGTTACACTTTCTCAAATATACATCACAGTTCTGTATTGAGTAGGTATTTATACTGTTTTAAATATTAGAATTCTTATTCTGGAAGACAGGGACCTGTTTTCTCACAACTAAGATCAGGAAAAATCCTATAGGTCTCAAAAGCTTAAAGTTTCTGAGACCTGTTTATTATTGGGCAGTTGAATTCTCTATGAACAGATATATCTGTATTTTTATGGCACATTAATCTAAAAGATCTGTTTTAAAGAGCCATATGCCATAGTAAACTGGAGGAACTGAAGAGGAGTGGCTGGATTTTGAAAGCAGGGATGCATAGATAACTTTGTATTGTAAGGATTAGAGAGTTAGAATTTGGAAACAAATCTGGTGGGTCTGTTCAATTAACGATATTCTTAGATTCTTTGGATTTGTCAGACTAGTGATTAGAACATAGCATTTGATTCACCAAGTTATTTTAGGTCTTTGGAAGGCAAATAGAGACCTAAATCTGAATAACCGGCTATTATAAGCAGTCATTAGTAAGACCAGTAATGCCTCTGCTGAGTGAATATGATTTTTGATCTGTTGTACAAGCTTCACTGTTGCCTATTCTAGACTATTGTAATACTCTGTTGCCAAAAAATTAATTATGTGCTCTACACTGCTCGACTGATAACTGGGTCTAGCAACTGGCGATCTACTGAGGGGAGGATTCAGTCTCAAAATTACTTTACTGAAAATAAAATGCTGAGGGTTGACTCTCTGCCTTGGATGTTGCACATTTATAATCCAATATGGGCTTTGTGGTCTTCTCAGAGAGGTCTTTTGGATGTCCCATCAATTAGCCTGGTTCATTTGGCCCAGAGGACTTTTTGAATCACTGGCCCAGTTCTATGACACTCTTTACCTGTAACCTTATGTCTGACAAAGTGTACAAAAATTGAAGAAACTTCTAAAAACATTCTTATTTCAGCAGGAGTTTAATGATTGAGGTGATGTAATATGAATTATCTTACTCCGAGGAGAATACATTTTTTTTTTGTCTGTCACAGTTTTTGTTTTAATGTTCTGTTAATTTTGTAAGCCACCTAGAACTGTGAATAAGCAGCCTATAAATACTGGAAATAAATAAATAAATAAAACAGATATTCAGGAAATATTTGTCAAAAAATTAAAATATTTGCCACAGGTTTGTTATGGTCCCGGTCGCGAGGGTCGTGACCCGGCCCTCACCTCCATGGTCCCATTCCACCTTGGGGAGTCTCTTGCCGGTTTCGCGGCGTTCCCGCGGGAGGGACGCCACTGAGAAGCCCTTCCGGGATGCCTCCCTCCTAGGCGAGCGTGCGCGCAGGAGCCACGCTTATGAAGGCCTTTTCCCACCACAGAAGACTCCGCCTTACACCTGTCGTCAGACGAGGCGGCCTATGTAAGGCCGCCGCGGATCCTAGAGCTTTGCCTTGCAACAGGGTTCCTTGCGGTTCTCAGTTGCTCTGAGCCCCAGAGTGTGCTTGCCCAAGCAACTCCATTCCTGCCTGAGACTTGCTGCGCTCCGGTTCTCGAGTCTGCCTCAGTTCCTGCTTGCTTTCAGTAACCTGTCTTGCTTCAGTTCCAGTCCGGTTCCAGTACCTGTCTTGCTTCAGCTCCGGTCCGGTTCCAGTAACCTTTCTTGCTTCAGTTCCAGTCCGGTTCCAGTACCTGTCTTGCTTCAGCTCTGGTCCAGTTCCAATAACCTGTCTTGCTTCAGTTCCAGTCTGGTTCCAG
Organism: Rhinatrema bivittatum; assembly: GCF_901001135.1. Taxonomy (NCBI): domain Eukaryota; kingdom Metazoa; phylum Chordata; class Amphibia; order Gymnophiona; family Rhinatrematidae; genus Rhinatrema; species Rhinatrema bivittatum. Next base: position 209,103,633 of record NC_042620.1, read on the forward strand.
TACCTGTCTTGCTTCAGCTCCGGTCCGGTTCCAGAAACCTGTCTTGCTTCAGTACCAGTCCAGTTCCAGTATCTGCCCTGCGTTGGATCCAGGCTCTGTTCGCTTAACTCCCAGCGGCCGGGCTCCTACGGGCTCCTCCCGGGGGAGTACCGGCTTCCAGGGTGAACCTCCTAAGTCCCAGCAGCCGGGCTCCTACGGGCTCCTCCCGGGGGAGTACCGGCTTCCAGGGTGAAGCTAGTCATCCACCTCCTGCCTGGTATCCGCCTCCCGGCCTGTCCCTAGAAGAGACTATAGTCCATCTTTCTCCAGTCTCCCGCAGGCTGGCCCAAGGATCCACTAAAACACTCTTTCCCAACAAGGTTGACAAAGGATATTCAGAGTGCACAAGATGAGGACCTGTTAGCAATGCTTCATTAATTTTTTCTACTCCATCCACAGAGATGACAAGGACTGGTTTATCAAAATACACACACACACACACACATACATGCTTCTTGTTTCTGGAGCCCTCAGACACAAATATATTTATTCTTGCACAAGTGATTGTGGATTTCCCTATTGGATGATTGGGCATCTGCTGCTGGACTGGGCTGCCTGGACAGCCTCTGTGCTGGCCTGTGAGTCTGCAGGCTTCAGGTGAGGGGGAGAGGCTGGGTTAGAGATTAGAATAGCTCTTCTTTGCTTTGCTTTGTTCTGTCTACTCCAAATTCACTTCCCCTTCCTCAGGAAGGGAATAGCTAAATGAGGGAACAGAGTGACTCTTTTCTTCTCTGTTCTGTCTGCTCCAGCCACTGCCTTATTCATTCCCCTCCTGTTGTCTGCATGCTGCTAAGTATGGAGGGAATGGAGCAAGGAGCAGAGGACTGTGCTCTGCTGAGTGATATTCCTTGCATATACCCTGTGTACTTATGCCTAGGGAGAGGTAGCAGGTTGGTCTTGGGAAGGAGGACAGTGTGTAGGGCTTGGGGATAGAGAGATCCTCCGCACTTTCTCTTCTATTCCTGCTCCAGTCCTTCCCCCCAGGCAGCATTCTATACAGTTGACCATAACATCCTACTGTATCGACTGAAGGAGTGTGGTATTACAAGGACAATACTGGCCTGGTTTGAGTCCTATCTGTCAAAGCACTCACTGCAGATCAGAATTGCAAACAAACTCTCACTATGAATATGAGTGTTCCACAAGGGTCTACATTATTATCTTTACTTTTTAACATAGATGTGGCCCCTGTAATGCCTTACCAACCACGGTGCCCATTCTGCGGCTGGTGCGCCCTTACCGACAGCCGGGCCCTGGCCTCAATGTGCACCACTGACATTTGCACTCCTCCTTAGGTGCACATGCTGCTCTTTGGTCTCTTAAAATGCTGCTGGTGGAAAAGCTTGGTGGCATGCTCTGATGACATCATCAGGCTGAGGAATTTAAACACCAATGGAGCAGCCTTCAGACACCTCAGCAACAGATCCTTCAGTGTCTCAGCTTGTGTTCATTGCTTTGTTCCTGGCTTCTGCCTGCCTTGCCTTCTCCTTCCCTTGCTCCAGTTCCATGCATTCTTCCAGTCCCAGCTCCTTGATTTGCCTTGCTTTGTTTTCTCCTTGCCTTGCTCCAGTTCTGTGCCTTGTTCCAGTTCGTTGCCTTGCTCCTGCCCTGCCTTGTCTCCTTGTACCCGTCCTTCATGTTTGGCCCTCTTCCATCATTGTCCTTCTTGATTTGACCTTCCATTGACAACTTGGACTTCTGCCCAAATTCTGACCTTGCCTGACCACTGCCTTCCTCGACTCTTTGCCTGGATGCCGACCATGTCTGTCCCCCACCTGCCTCATCCTTCTGCCTGGATACTGGCCTTGCTGGATCGCTCGTCTCCGTTGTGGACATTCTCCTAAGTCCTCCCAGTCTCAGAACCCAAAGGCTCAACTCGCAGGGGAAGAGATTAAACAGATGAAGCCGTTTACAGCATCCCAGCCTTTTGCGTGTCTACCTATTGCCAGTGTGGGTCCTGTCTGTGCTTCATGAGCTGGGTACTAGGTAGTAACAACCCCATGCATGACAGCCCTTATATGCAAGATCCTCACCAGCCGATGTGAAGGGTATAAAATTCATGCTGATGACATTCTAATTTTTGTCCATATGTAGCCCATATGGGCTGCTACTGAAGAAATTCTCAGAATTTATCTACAGTAAAAGAAATGGTTATTCCACAGTATTGGCACTAAACATAGCTATTGTGATTCATAGACCACATCTGAAGTCATGTTCCATGTCCATTTCCATTGATGATATCTCATTCCCAATTTGATTGTGCATCAAAATCCTCAGAATATGGATAGACTCAATCTGTCCTTTTATCCCCACATCGAAACTATCATATGAGCAAGCTTTTATAAACTACGGGTTTTGAGAGATGAAACACTTGCTCAAGGTTTCTGACTTTCGGGTAGTACTGCAGGCATCCATTTTTCCCCTGATTAATTATTGTAACACCATCTATCTTGGACTCCTGGCAACTGAACTGAGATCTCTACAACTACTAGTTAAATTCAACTGCTCAATTTATAACATGCATAAGGCATCGAGACCATGTTACTCCAGTGCACATAGATCTGCACTGGCTATCAGCCCAATAGCATATACACTAACTCAGAAGTTAGCCGGCTAAATGCACATTTGGGCACAAAACTTAGATTGTAAGCCCTCTGGGGATAGAGAAATACCTACAGTACCTGAATGTAAACCGATGTGATATCTCAGATCGAATGACGGTATATAAAAATAATAAATAAATATCTGGCTAGCCAGTTAATAAGTAGCTAGAATATAGCCAGATAAGTTAGGAGTTTTACGGGGGCGTAACTGGGAGGAGTTGGATAGCCAGCTAAGTTAACTAGCTGACTCTAATATTAAGAGTTAGCTGGATGACTTAGCCAAGGCTGGTCGGGCCAAGAGGTGTCCTAAAGTTAGCTGGCTATAGTTAGCTGGCTGCATGCTAACTATACATAATGACTTGTATATTGCTTAGTGCCTAGTTGAGTAAACAATTAACAAATGTTAATAAAGAAATGAAGGAGAAAAGGGGGTGAAGCAGACAGAGAAGAAAATAGTCACTCTGCTTCCTAATCCAGCCTCTCCTCTCCCAGCCTCTTGGAATGAACAGAGCAAAGCAGACCAGAGAAGAGCTGCTCTGGTCTCCAAGAAAAAAAGAGAAGGAATGGAAAAACAACAAAACAACAGACAACCTGACTAAATACAGGAAACATCTAGCCTACTATAAACAAGTAATTCTCAATGCAAAAAAACAATATTACAGCACCAAGATAGAGAAATTCACAAATAATCCAAGAACACTATTCACAATAGTAAAAAACCTCACAACTGATAAAACTGACAAGTCACAGAGCCTACCAGTAACTAAATGTAATGAAATAGCTACCTTCTTTAATGACAAAATCACGAACCTAAAAGCAAAAATTCCTATTATAACTAAACAAAAAATCAACATGCAAAAAAGAGACGTTAAACAATGGGAAACTTTCGATGAAATATCAGAAATAGAAGTGGAAACAATGCTAAAAAAACTAAACCCAGCCCCGCATGCACAAGACGCAATTTCAACTGTAGACTTAAAAAAAGTAGCCAACATAGTCTCTCCTATTCTAACAAAGATCATTAACTTATCACTAAAAGAAGGAAACATGCCAGACTCACTAAAAGGAGCAATAGTAAAACCAATTCTAAAGAAAAAAAACAGTGACCACCTAATCCTTAGCAATTATAGACCAGTATCAAACCTGCCCCTAATTGCAAAATTAATAGAAAAAACCATACAAAAACAACTAGCAGATCACTTAGAGAACAATAACATACTGTACCCCTCATAACATGGCTTCCGCAAAAATTTCAGCACGGAAACACTACTACTTGCACTAACGGACAACATCATGAGAGGATTTGACAATGGTAAACAATACATCTTAGTAATGCTTGACCTTTCAGCAGCATTCGACACAGTAAACCATAATATATTGATAAATAGATTAGAAGAAATAGGACTAAGTAAAATAACAATCAAGTAAAATAATCAAGTGGTTCAAATCTTACCTAAATAAAAGATACTTCCAAGTACAAATCAAATAAGTTATGTCAGAGAAAATAAACCTTCTAACAGGAGTTCCACAGGGATCTGCCCTATCTGCCACACTGTTCAACATATATATACTGCCTTTATGTCACCTACTGGCAGGCCTCGGAATCTCACACTATATCTACACAGATGACATTCAGTTAATACTCCCAATCGACAATACAATTGAAAAAACATTAAACTTAGCCAACATGTACCTAGATATAATAAAACAACTTCTAAACCAAATGGAACTAGTGATCAACATAGAGAAAACCGAATTCTTGCATCTAGAACGAAAAAACTTAACGATAATTCAGAACCCAATTACACTAAAAAACAACCAAAAAATACAACTAGCAGAGAAAGTACGAAACCTGGGAGTGATAATCGATTCAGAATTAAGTATGAAACAACATGTATCTCTAAAAGTAAGAGAAGGATATGCCAAACTTAAGACTCTGAGAAGACTAAAACCACTAGTGGCTGAACACAGCCCTATGCGAACATACTTCCCCACAGAAATCTGAGATCAGCAAACAAAGCACTGCTAACCATTCCCTCAGTAAAGATGGCCAGACTAACCCAGGTAAGGGATAGGGCCCTATCTCTAGCAGGACCCACAATATGGAACAATATGCCATTAGAAATCAGACTACAAAGTAACATCAAAACCTTCAAAAAAAGTTTAAAAACATGGCTATTTAAGCAAGCATATCACAAAGAGAACTGAGAGCAGAAAACAGGGAAATTTTGGTTGCAGTCAGCCTAGCTCACACTCCTTGTTTCTTTAAGTGTGTGCCTCTCATTACTTTATCCTAAACTATTCCTTCTTTTTTTTTTTTAATTTTTAATTTTGCAAATTTCCATTGAAACATTTATCTAGTATAATGTTTTAAAGGAAAACAGGATATACATAATTATTATGTTTTACATTCAGTTAGTTATCCTGAGAAATATGAGAACCAAAGAAAAAATGTAGTTAAATATAACTTCTTTTTTACAAATTTAAAGTTACAAAGTATTCCTGTGTACAAAACAATTCTGGGGGATCCAAGAATTCAAAGGAGCACTTATTACCATAAAAGATATACACCATACATAGTGAGATATAGCAGAAACAAAACATTAAACCAACTATTGGGAAGTTGTAGTTACTTGCACAGTTTCTTGACTACGTCGGGTTTCCAGGAATTTCTCTAGTTGCTCTGGATCAAAATAAGAATATTTTACACCATCTACGCGCATAGCGCACTTGCAGGGAAATCTAATCATGATTTGTATCCCTAATGTTCTGGCTTGATTTGCCAGAACCAAAAAATTTTTCCGTCTTATCTGGGTGTCCTTAGAGACGTCCGGATAAATCCATAATACTATTCCTTCTTTTTAAACAACAAAGAACCAAAATAAAGTAGTACGATATCTTATAGCCGAGTAAGAGGAAACTGGACATGACTTATAACACTCACCAAATAATATTTTTTATGAAACTATGTTACAGTAAATTAACAGCACCTGTTTAAGAGTTTAGAATTCCAGATACTGGATTTAACACACAGTTTTTGTGCCCTATTGTGAACCGTTGTGATGGCACCCTCTTAACGACGGTGCAGAAAATACTTTAAATAAATAAATAAATAATCCGGGGGGGGGGTGGGGATAAATAGTGAGAGTGTATTTTGGGAGGGGGAGTGAAAGAGAGAAAATTGATGCATGCAGCCTGCCCCCAAGCCACACTGAAAAGTTCCTTGGAATGGCATTAGCAGAAAAGTGGCTATTGTGCAAAAGTCTTCAGCTAACAAAGAACACAATCCAGCAGTAAAATATAGGAGGGTGGAGGGAGATTGAGACATTGGTGAGAGAAGAAAGAGAAAGAAAAAGAGGGAGACTCCCTCAACCCCTTTTATATTTTTCATGCAATTCTCCTTCTCCTACCCCTCCTACCTCTACCTGAGGATGATTTTTCGCCACAATCCACCTCTGTGCCCGTGGCAGGAGTAACTCTTCGCTTGAGTGCTGCTTCTGTTATCTGCTGTGGGAAAGAGTTGACCAAGAAGCTTCTATAAGTTGGGAAAATTAGGCATGCTATCTGAAAAAGCAGCCCTCTTCCTTGAGTCTGATCATATAATACTTACAGAGTAACAAACTACCCTTATTTTTAAATAGTATGATGGTTTCTAAGTAAAAGTTGCTTTTAAAAGTCTAGTACTACTTTTTCGGCTGAGGATCTCAGCATTTGTTGTTTAGGAACTACCTTCGCCTTCCATAAAGCTTACATTAAAATATGAAACATTTACAAAATAGCTCCTTTCCTATTGTTGGATTTGTAGTTTTTATCCCAGTCGTATGTTTGCTTTCTTTCCCACATTCTTTTGGTCATATGTATATGTTTTTATGTCAACGGTGCACAACTTGATTTTGATTCTCAAGGTAATCAAACTTGCATGTTAGCCTGGTTCTTAAAACAAGTGCAAGTAAATATATCTCATAAATATTCATTGTAGATAGCCAAAACCCCAAATCTGTTTGCTGGCATCAAGAACCAGAGTTGTGCATCTCTGTTCTATGAGGGGTGTGCATGGTAAAAAATATTTTGTTTGCAGCAGAGGAGGACGGGGACATGACATTTCAAGATTAGTCCACTCTGGAAAGAAAATGTACTTTAAGTGGTCTGACTGGCACATTGTGCGTAATGAAGTCTATTAATTTTGCTATTTTTATAAAGTAAAATGGAAATGGTGATGAGGTTCCTCCTCTTGTGCTTTTCCAGCCTATAATTATGTGGATGCAAAAGAAGAGAAACAATATATGAGAGCAGGGCTGTACCTACCTGACTGGCATCCTTAGATGCAGGACCAGGGAGGGGTGCCCCCTTCTGAGGATGTGGGAAACCTGGGGGGATTCCCCCTCGAGGATGCAGGAGATAAGTAGAGGAGCTGGAGATGTTCTCCTCTGAGGATGTGCTGGGTTGAAAGGGGAGCCTCTTCCTCCAACCTGGAGGCACATTATCCAGTCAGCCCAAATTTTCAAAGGGGAAGCTCCATGGAGGGGGGGGGCTTTCCTTTGAAAGTAAGATCCTTTGAAAATAAGAAAGATAATATACCCTTGGACCTGTGAGCCTCATAGGCTGTTTAAAAACGCCTATATATGTAATTACCTCTCAGGGCCTTATTTATTAAATCTTTTCTCCAATTCTGTGTTCATGGGGAAAAAAAAGCTTGATAAATCAGATTATGCTAATAAATTTCTCCTCAGTAAACTGAGCTTGCTGAAGCGTGTTGGTTTTGGCGGTCTGTGGGCTGCTCTTACAATCCGCCGTACTTTCATCTCCAGCCAGGCCATCCCCACTGCCTCCCAATGCAGCATACTACATGTCAGGACACCGTGTCACAACACGGCAAGATGCCGCCAGGATGCCGCCAACAGTAACATGTTATAAGTAAGTTTAGGGGTGCAGGGACTGCACACGCAACACTGCCCAGCATTTAAAGGGACCGTGACAGGAAAGTCCCCATGGTCCCTAGAGATGACATCATCAGAACTGCCCTATATAACGGCAGCTCCCCAGAAGCAACTCGCTTCAGCAACAGGTCCAGCTACTGAGCGCAGTGTGTGTTGCTTCCTTATCCTGTTCCATCTTCGTCTTCCGCTTGTTTCAGTCCTCATCTTCAGCCTTTCCAGTCTTCTACTTCAACTTGTTCATCTTTGTCTTCAGCTTGTTCAAGTCCTTGCATTCAGCCTATTCCAGTCTTCACATTTAGCTTGTCCCAGTCTTTGTCTTCAGCCTGTCCCATTCCTCGTCTTTGTCTACTCCTCATCTGCCTGACCTGCTCCCACCTTGCCTGTCGGCCTCAGCCTTATCTGTTTTTCTTCTTCTTCTTCTTCTTCCTCGGATGGATACTTGGTTTGACCTCAGCCTGGACTCTGGATTCGCCTGATCATTGCCTGCCCTTGACCTCTGCCTGGACTAGATATGCCTGATCACAGCCTGCCCTTGACCTCTGCCTGGACTCGGATATGCCTGACTGCTGCCTACCTCTGACTCTTGCCCGGACCTCAACATGTCTGCTTGCTGCCTGCCTATAACCTTTGTCTGGCCTCAGATTATGCCTCCAGTCATCAACAGAGACCCTTGCCTTAGTCCTGCTGGCCCTGGCACCCACAGGCTCAACCTGAAGGGAACACAGGCTGCTATAGGTGAAAATCCTGACCAGTCTCTGTTTCTCCTGGATCCACCTGTAATGGCCAGAACATGTAGGGCTCCTCCCTCAGATAGAGCCAATCTCACCTCAGCTCAAGGGTCCACAGACACAACAAGCCTTTGCTGTTTCTGAATGGCAAGGGGAGTCTGAAGTGGAAGGATTTAATTTCATAGCTGTAAGTCAATGATTACAGAACTGCTGCTCTAGGAATAGTTTACTTCTGTTCTTCAATGACAGACTTGTTTTCAAATGAGTTTTCCCAAAGGAATTGGTGGGACATAAATTCTTTGAAGAGCTGAGTGTTGTGTTCCGCAGACGGCCATGGTCACGCCCCCTACCTGACCCATGGCGGCGGGTCGCCACGGCAGCATTGGCAGAGCTGCGGGATTCTGGTGCCTGTTTCCGCACACCAGCGCGGGCCTCCGCAGTGGCCACCGGATCGGGAGCCGTCCCTGCTCCTCCCTCACGGCATTGGGCAGCTTTCCTCCGCGGGCCGAAATCCAAGATGGCCGCCGCCATCTTAGGTGCGAGGCCGCGCCTCCTTACTGGATTTAAAGGGACCTCGTCCCTTTAATTGCCTACACCTGTTTCCTATGCACCGGACCAGGGGAAGTATATAAGGAGACTTCCTCTTCTCATTCCTTGACTTGGCAACTTCCGTGGTTGAGTCTGCTTGCTTCGGTGAGTCTTCTTGTGCTTTGGATCTTTGTTTCCTGGTTCCTGTTTCATCTCTGTGATTCCTGGTATCTGACTTTGGATTGGCAAGCGGTGATTCCTGGTGTGTGACCTCGGACTGGTAAGTGACGACCCTCTGGCACTCAACCTTGGACTTCTTCTGGACCATCATCTCCAAGGGCCCACCTAAGTCCCAGCGGTCCGGGTCCCTATGGGCTCCTCCCAGGGGGACCGCGGGCTTCCAGTGGCGAAGCTCCAGTTAGCCCTTGCACTGACCTCACGACTCCTCGCCCTCTCAAAGGTCCACCTAAGTCCCAGTGGCCCGGGTCCCTACGGGCTCCTCCCGGGGGGACCGTGGGCTTCCAGTGGCGAAGACCCAGTTGGCTTCTCCGACGACTCGACTCTTCGCCTTCTCCACAGTCGCCTCAGTCTTCAGTGCCGAGGGCCAGCCGGTCACATCTTCTGTTCTGCCTCGTCTCCCGACGGGGGAACCTCAGGATCCACCTCCTAAGGTATACCATCCTCCCGTCGGTCCAAGGGTTCACAAGCCTGATCATAACACTGAGCACTGAATATCATGTTTTGAAGCCCCCTTATTTAATTTAATAATGATCACCTGTACACTTATGAGAGGTATTATTGCCATGAATTTATTCCCTCTTTATTTCTTACTCCAAGTTAAGGCATCCTTGTTATAATGTAACTTTTATGCTCCTTTATCTCTTGTTGATTGGTTAATTATATTTTCTGCTTAGTTCATTGTAAACCGAGTTGATTTGATTTGTATCAAGAAAGTCGGTATATAAAAGCCTTTAATAAATAAATAATAATAAATAAATGTATGAAGAAAAGGGGAAAAAAAGACAATGCAACCTGTTGTCAACCTCATGCTCAGTACAAACACAGAGAAATAGTTCTACGTCTAATTCACAGTATGTACACATGGGGTGGGTGCTGCATCTGGAATCAGGCAAAGCTAGGGTTGCCAAGTGGCTTCATTTTTACAGGACAGGTTGATCCAGTCCTGCTATTGCCCCAATGCAGATATGGATGGACTTGTAGTTAGAAATCAGAACTACATGTTCCTGCATGCCATGAGGTAAAACCAGGACTGGATCAACCTGTTCTGAAATAATGAAGGCAGCTGGCATCCCTAGGCAAAGCAAGAGCCTATATTCAGGAACAATGGGAAAGTGCAGTGCAGTAAAATGACTGACACCCACAATTTTCTTACTCTTCCTTATTGTCTGGTTTTCCCTGAAATTCATTTTTCACTCAATTTATTATTTCTTTTATCGGCATCATGATATGTATGTTGAATCAGATACCAAACTGCCTCCTTCCTTATCTCCCTAAACCCTAGAAGCTGAATATTTAATTAGGGGAAATCAAGATTGCTGCCTACAAGGAAGCAGGTGTATAGATTCTCGGTTTAAACAGAAAGTTGCCTCTGGCACTGAAATTGCAGTAGTTTATGGTCCTCCATGAAAATGTGCCACCCAAGTTTCCCCCCACCCTGTTGCAAAACATAAACAACCCTGTTCAATCTTCATTCCCTTAATTCAGAGGTCTCCAAATTAAGTACTCAAGGGTCACACATCGGTCTAGTTTTCAAGAACTCCACAATGAATATGCATGAGATCAATCTGCATGCACTGCTTCCAGTGTACGTAAATATACCTCTTGCATATTCATTGTGAAAATCCTGAAAACCTGATTGGGCTTTGCTACTCGAGGACCGTATTTGGGGACCCCCGGCCTTAATTCATTACCCTGCTAGAGAAGTACATTATCTTAGGAGGTGGGATACTTGATGTGCTGTCAGTGGCTTACTAGGGTGCTTTCAACAGCTCTGTACTACTCAAGGTTTTCCAAAAATAATTAAGTAAGGGGCTGCCCTTGTAGCATATCATGAGCAACAGATATTTTATTTATTTATTTAACAGTTTTTTATACCGACCTTCATAGTAAATTAAACCATATCGGATCGGTTTACATAAAACAAGGGTATAACAGAAGCAATAAATAAAAGTAATTAACAAGAGAAGAGAATAAGATAAAAGTTACATTTAACAAGGAGTAAAAACTTGGGAAGCTTAAGAGCTGGAAGGAAGTTAAAGGTCAAAAATAATTGAAGAAGCATTATCCAAAGGAATTTGGAATAGAGCAAAAAGATGCTTTAATCGGTGAGTGCCAGAGTTCTTCGTCTGAAAGGTTGTAGGGCTTTCATCTTCTAAATCCAAGTGAGGAAAAAGAAGACTAAGGGTTGTCTGGAGGCTCATCAAAGGCTTGGTGGAATAGCCACGTCTTAAGTTTTTTTCTGAACGTAATGAGACAGGGTTCCAGTCGGAGGCTTGAAGGAATGTTGTTCCAAATAGATGGACCTGCTATAGAAAAAGCTCGGTCTTTGGTCGAGGAAAGTCGTGAGGCTTTGGTTGGGGGTAATTCAAAGTACCTTTATGATTGTCTCTAATAGGCCTATTGGAGGAATGAATTTTGAAGGGGATTTCATATTCTGTGTGTGTCATGCCATCAGTTAACCAGCTTTGTTTCTCAGAGCATTTGTCTTTGTCATAGCCAGTAGGAACCTGAGATGCTGCTTTTTCTTTTTAATAATTTGCAATTACACAAAAACTGCCATCTTTAGCTGCTTAGCAAAAATTTTTCACTGAGTAACAGCAAAATGAAAATGAACAGGGAGAAACTGGTATAGAAAAGTTAGAAGATTTTAGATTTTTTTTTTTTTAATTAAAATAAGAATAACTTATCTTGTTGGAGATGATAAAAGAGAAAAACAAAAAAGCTGTGACATTAGTTTGAACTTTACCTTGGACTGTATCCATCCAAGAACAAAGGAAGCCAGACAAAAAAGGCATTTTCATCTCTTCATCTGCTTTATTTATTTATTTTTTTACTTCAGAAACCCTTGGATGTGAAAATTGCAGATTTTTGTGACAGATACAGTCTTTTATGTGATACTTGGCAAGAGATGGATACCCTTGTGTGTCTGTAAGTGATGTCTGAGCAAGAACTCAATGTATTTTCAATCAAGGGATCACAGAAGGGATAGAGTTAACAGGAGCTGAGCATGCGGAGGTTTTACAGCAATGGACAATGGACAGTAGAGAACATAGTGCATGAAAGAAAATTGATTCTTTTTCAACATAACTTCCATTTTACCATCATTTTGATGGGTTCTTTGTCCTTGGATCTAGTTATAACCTATAACTTAACCTTCTTTTGGCAACTATGAAAGGGTCGCTTGGTGTTAATTAATCAAGCAAATAATGAGTATTTCTAATTCTAACCTGTGACTAATTATCCCTGTGTGACTGTTTACTTTGTGTGTAGTGCATTTTACTGCCGCAGGCATGTGCAGAGAGTAATACAATAATAATAATAATAATAGAGAACATAGTGCATGAAAGAAAATTGATTCCTTTTCAAGATAACTTCCATTTTACCATCATTTTGATGGCTTCTTTGTCCTTGGATCTAGTTATAACCTATAACTTAACCTTCTTTTGGCAACTATGAAAGGGTCGCTTGGTGTTAATTAATCAAGCAAATAATGAGTATTTCTAATTCTAACCCGTGACTAATTATCCCTGTGTGACTGTTTACTTTGTGTGTAGTGCATTTTACTGCCGCAGGCATGTGCAGAGAGTAATACAATATGCATAGAGTAGCCATACACTAGTACCAAATTTGCAACATAATTGCCACATTAATAAAATAGGATTGTGGCCTAATTAGCATAAGTGGAATCACCGTGATAATGCATTCTATTTTACTACTCACATTACTAGAAACTCCAGGCAGTGGGATTATAATAGAAAGAGCTGGCTGTTTACTTTGGAGTGCTGAATGTGATACTGTACAGTCTACTGGAAAAATATGAATCACTGAATATAAGGCAGCAAACTCCAGGCAGGGGGGAAGGGAGGTAATTGTGTAGATTTGTCTAATCAGTCCAACACACTTTTTTTTTTTTTTTTTTTTAAAGAAATTCAGAGTGGATTTCTAACAGGTTGACAGATCAGATTTTGATTTCTGTTTGATCTACAAGAAATCTGACACACATCTGAGGAAATCTCAGAGTGATTTCTTTGAATTGACAAATCCAATTCTTTTTTTCACCAGACCTGCAGGAATAATAATAACAAATATCAGATGGAGAAATCCCAAATTTCTGTCCAATTTGGTTCAAATTCTACTTGAGATATTTCACACAATTCTACATTCTGCTATCCCTTCTGCTGAACATTAGCTATTTGCTATTATTATGTTGAAGTAGATAACTCTTGATGTTGTAGAGGATGATCATCTGCGATCCAGTGATCCCTGGATGGTCTGGTTCAGTGTTAAAGCTGAGGGAGGATTCTAGACTTCAGAAAAACTAACTTTATTAAAATTGGGGAGTACCCCAAGGAGTCGTTAGCTGGATGGGAAAATTTAGGGGAAATAGAAGAGGAATGGACAAAACTATTAGGAAATATGAGTAACTAACCTTTTTGTTAGGAAAGTAAATAAAAGAAAGAGGAAAAAAAAGGGGCCACAGATTTTCTAAAGAAGTAGCTGAAAAGTTAAGGAAAAAAAGGTTAGCCTTCATAAACTAAGAGAAATTTGTAAGAGAAGCTGGGAAAGTAATCAGGAATGCAAAGATGCTAATGGAAGAAAAAAAATAGCAAGTATGGTAAATGGGGGATTAGCTTTTTTTTTTTTTTAGATATGTTAATGAAGGGAGGAAGTGCAAAAGTGGCATTGTGAGACTCAGAGGGAAGGGGAGGAATATGTAGAGACTGATGATGAAAAAGCTAAATTTCTTAAAAAAGATGTCTGTTTGGTGTTCACTGTGGAAGGGCCAGAAGCAGAACTACCTAAAATGAACTCAAATAGGATTGGAAGTGAGGTAAACCTCAAATGATTCTCAGAAAACTGTGAGCATGAGGAGTTAGCTAAACTTACAGTTGATAAAGCAATGGACCAAGGGTTTTCAGGGAACTTAGAGAAGTTCCGGCAGCTTCACTGGTTGGACCTTTTCAATACTTGTTTAGAGTCGGGAGTAGTTCCAGAGAACTGGAGACAGGTGGATGTGGCTCCTATCTACAAATGTGGAAATAAGGAGGAGGCTGGGAATTATAGGCCAGTTGGTCTGACTTCTGTGGTGAGCAAACTAAAGGAATCACTGCTAAAACAGAATCCAATGGATTACTTGATCCGAGGCAACATGGTTTTACCAGAGGTAGGTCTTGTCGGAGAAACCTGATCAACTTCTTTGATTAGGTGACCAAGAAATTGGATCAAGAGAGAGTGCTAGATGATGTAGTGTACTTAGAGAAATCCAAGGCCTTTGACACGGTTCTGCATAGACAACTTATAAATAAATTGAACATCCTTGGTATGGGCCCTAAAGTGACTGACTGGGTTAAACACTAGTTGAGTGGGAGGCAACAAAGAGTAGTGGTAAATGGAATTCACTCTGAGGAGAGGGGCATTAGTAGTGGAGTGCTACAGGGATTGGTCCTTGGACCGGTTCTTTTTAGCATTTTTGTAAGTGACATGTAGAAGAAAGGTAGGAGAGCCAGGAAGATGTAGAAAACATGAGGGTTCTCATGAAGACTGAGGTATGGTCTAGGGTCTGGCAACTAAGATTTAATGCTAAAATGCAGAGTTATACATTTAGGGTGCAAAAACACAAGGGAGAGGTACAGTATAGGGGTGAAATTCTTCTAAGCATGAAGGAAGAGCGAGATCTGGTGATGATTGTAACTGATAATCTTAAGGTGGCCAAACAGGTGGAAAGCTATCAGAAAAAAACAGAAAAGATGCTTGACTACACAGGAAGAGGAATGATCAGCAGAAAAAATGAGGTGATATTGCCCCGTGTAAGTCTCTGGTGAGACGTCATTTGGAATATAGTATACAGTGCTAGAGACCACATTTTCAAAATGATATAAGCCAATTGGAGTTGGTCCAGAGAGTGGCTATTAAAATGATTAGTGGTCTTTGTTCTAAAACATATGGAGACAGACTTAAAGATCTAAACATGTATACTCTAAGGGAAAGAGGCAGGGGAGATATGATACAGACACTTAAATACTTCCAAGGTTTCCATGCAGGAAAGGAGGTTCTAGAACAAGGGTTCATGGGATGAGGGTGAAAGAAGGTAGAATCAGGAGTTATTAAAGGAAAAATTTCTTTAAAGAGAGGGTAGTAGATGCGTGGAACAGCCTCCCCATGGAGATGGTGGAGACAAGGACAGTATCTGATTTCATGAAAAAATGGGATAAACAGAAGATCTGAGCGAGTGGTAGGAATTATAAAGTTGAAAGTTGTTGTAAATGGGCAGACTATGGTCTTTTTTCTGCCACCATGTTTCTGTTATTCTGTACTCTTGAGTATTTACAATGTGGGAGGTTATGGGACATAAAAATCAGAAAACGGTCATTTATTAAATGAAAATATGTGATGAGGTTAATATAATAGTACAAAGTTGACTAATGGTGGCAATGCCAGAAGTCTAAGAAGTAAGATGGGAAAGTTAGCGTGTCTATAGGTAGATATAATTGGCATCTCAGAGACTTGATGGAAGGAGGATATCCAATGGGACAGTGCTAAACCACGGTACAAATTATACTGCAATGATAGGGTGGATCAATTTGGGGGCAGGGTGGCACATTATGTTCGGGATGGCAGAGTCCAACAGGATAAAGATCCTGCAAGAGACTAAATGCACAGTAGAATTTTAATGGGTAGAAATCCCATGTGTGTTGAGGAAGAGAATAGTGATAGGTGGATACTATTGTCAACCTGGCCAAAATGGTAAGATAGACAATGAAATGCTAAGAGAAATAAGATAAGCTAACCAATTTGGCAATGTAATAATAATGGGAGATTGAAATTAGCCCAAAATTGACTGGGTAAATGTAATATCAAGATATGCTAGAGCAGAGGTGGGCTAACTTTTTTGTGCTGGGGCCACATTTCAAGTTATTGAGTGCAACGAGGGCTGGAGGGTGTGGCATGGCGTGGCATGGCAGGGCGTGGCACAGTAGAGCAGGGCACTGTGGGTCCCCAACACAGCAGTCAAATTTCCACCATTTGCAGGCTTTTCAGTATTCAGTAGGATTAAGTGCCATCATTTTTTAGCAACCAAGGAGCCCCTTCAATCATTGATCCCCAGCCTCTAACAAAATCAGAAAAACCTTTAACCCAACAGGTACAAGGCATTTTCTCAGTAGAAGATTATGGCCTGCATTTGTGACTGAGGTTAGGTAAAGTATAAATAGTAAGCTGCAGACAAAAACTGGACTGGAAACCAGTGAATGCCAGATTCATATGCAGTGCAATAAATCAAACACAGAAATATCACCCCTCCCTGTGGGCGGAGACATCTCTCATCTCGGCCCGGGGTTCACAATTTCCTATAAAACCATAACACCACCTTCTAGTCAACCACTGGGTCTATACCCTCTTGTGGAATTAAATACTGTCCTTCATTCAGCCACTGGGTCCATGCCCTCCTGGCGGACCAAATATAGCCTCTCAGCAGCCACTGGATCTGTGATCTGCTGGAGGTCTAAATTCTGCCTCCTACTCAGACATTGGGTCCATGCCATCCTAGGGGACCAAACGTAAGCTCCCAATCATTTACTAGGTCTACTCCTTGGACCAAAGCTCTGCTGCTATGTGGCCAATGTTCTGAGGCTTATTATCCTCAGTGGGATGAGTTTCGGTTGCTAGGGTTTATAGCACAGCTAGGCTCATGGTTTGCCCATTGCTCAATGATTTAAGCTCAAATTCATCCATGGCCTGCTAACCAGCTTTTACATAGCTGGGAGGTACCTCTCATGTTTCAGCCACAAGGCCGAAACTCAAGTAGGAACGTGAGGAGAGAGAGTGCAAGGGTTTTGACTAACCTTGTCAACTGGAGTGAGGATCCATCTGCTTGGTAAAATTCTCCTTTGATACATTCCCAATACAAATTCATCTCAGTCATCTCTTCTCCAAGCTATAGAGTTCTAAACTGTTTAACCTCTCTTTGAAAGGGAACCGTTCCATCCCCTTTATCATTTTTGTTGCCCTTCTCTGTACCTTTTCTAGTTCTACTATTTCTTTTCTGAAATGGGGTGACCAGAAATGAATGCAGTATTCAAGGTGGATTGCACCATAGATCTGTACAGAAGCATTATGATATCCTCTATTTTAGTCCCCATTATTTTCTGTATAATTCCTAATCTTCTACTGGCTTTTTTGACTGCCACTACACACTGAGCTGCAACTTTCAACATACTGTTCACAATGACACCAAGATCTTTTTCCTGGATTGTGCCTGTTAATATGCAACTCAGGATTGTGACCCTATAGATAGGATTATTTTCCTTATGTGCATCATTTTGCACCTGATCACATTCAATTTCATCATCCATTTAAATGCCCAGTTTTTGAGTCTTGCAAAGTCCTTCTGCAGTTCCACAGTCTGCTAGTGTTTTAACTACTTTGAATATTTTTGTGCCATCTGCAAATTTGATCACCTCACTCATTGCTCCTGTTTCCGGATCATTAATGAATAAGTTAAACAACACTCGTTCCAGTACTGATTCCTGAGGCACTTCACTATTTACTTCTTTCTATTGTGAAAACTGACCATTTAATTCTACTCTGTTTCTTTTCTTTTAACCAGGTTCCTGACCACAGTAAGACCTTGCCTCCTATTCCATTAATTTTCTTGTTTCCTGAGGAGTCTCTCCGAGGGACTTTATGAAATGCTTTCTGAAAATCTAAACACACTATGTCAACAGGGTCAACTATGTCCATATGCTCATTCACACCTTCAAAGAATTCTAATAAATTAATAAGGCACAATCTTGTTTGCTAAAGCCATGCTAGTTCTTCCCAGTTAAACTATATCCATATATGTAACAATTTTGTTCTTACCAATAGCATCTATCATTTACCTGGCACTGATGTCAGACTCACTGATTTGTAATTATATGGGTGACCCCTGGAACATTTTATGAAAATTGGTGTTATACTGGCTACAATTCAGTCCTCAGACACGGAAGCCAGTTAGAATGATAAATTATAAATTACCAGTAGCAGATCTGCAATTTCATATTTGACCTCTTTTAGAACCCTGGGGTGAATACTATCAGGCCCTGGTGAGTTGTTTCTATTTAGTTTGTCAATTTGCTCTAACACTTCTAAGGTTCTGTTGCGACCGTCGCTGCCTGACGTCTCCACTCTGCCCACCTTACCGCTTTGGCGACTCCCTCCGGGGTTGATGGAATGCTGGCTGCCGCGGCGTCTTTCGGCCGTCCTCGTCCGGCGTCCCCGGACCGGCCCGACGCTGCAATCCACCATGTTGATCTGATGCCTAGGGGCGCGTGCGCGGCGCAGCCCCACCTCAAGTACCAGAAGTGGCGCGAACCTCAGGGGCATTCCCCTGAGATGACGTCATCCGCTTCAGATATTTAAAGGTCTCTGAATTGCTAACAAGTCGAGTTAGCAAGGATAAGGATAAAGGATAAGGATAAGGATTCATTCTATCTACGCTACTCTGCCTCCTCGGACTAACCAGAGGTACCCGCTCCTCGGGGGCCTTGTTCTCTCTTACTTTATAGATTGCAGTCTGGAACCAGTACTCGCTCCTTGAGGGCCCTCGTTACCGGACGTCTTTGGAATTCACTTCTGCCTGGAAGTCATCGCTGCCTCCTACATCTGTGAGTTGCCATCGCTCTCTCAGAGCTTTCCCTGGAACCAGGTACTCGCTCCTTGAGGGCCCTCGTTACCGGACGTCTTCGGAATTCACTTCTGCCTGGAAGTCATCGCTGCCTCCTACATCTGTGAGTTGCCATCGCTCTCTCAGAGCTTTCCCTGGAACCAGGTACTCGCTCCTTGAGGGCCTACTTCATTCCAGGTCCTGGGCTTCTATGAGACATTGTGTGAGTCTTACCATCAGATTCTGTCCATGAATTCTGCATACCCTGCCTACTCACTATATTTCAGTTTCTCTACAGCTCAGCCTCCAGGGATCGCTGTTCCAGTGCCTGAGGGACTATAGCCCAGCTGGGCATTCCAGCTCACTACTGCCACCTCTGGTGATTCAGTATACTGTCTAATAAAAGAACTAGTGGGTGTCTGTCTCCTAACTCTGAGCCTGACCGGTGGTCCCTCTCAGGATCTTCCCCCGGGGGCGTAGTCATCTGCCACTGGCCCAAGGATCCACCCACAACTCTCCTAAATAATAACAGGTTCACACTGATTTGTTCCAAACCCTTCCATATCATCACCTACAAAGAATGTTGCCAGTGTGAATATCTCCCCAATGTCTGACAAGGTGTAGACCAAAGCAAATAATTCATTTAGTTTTTCTACTATGGCCTTGTCTTCCTTGAGTGCACCTTTTACCCCCTGGCCATCTAATGGCTCAAATGATTCCCTTGCAGGTTTTTAATGTATGTAACCCCTTTTTTGGAGAATTGCTGATCCTTAGAGCCCATAATTAATTTATTTCTTCAGGGCCTGCTCCGGCTATTAAATGACTCCTATGCTGGACCTCTAATCCCTTAGGGTGACTCTTTTTATGGGGGAAGCTCTTGCTTATGGCCCAAATAATGAGAAAAGGTCACTAGTGTGTCTTTAGAGCAGCGATACTCAACTGGTGTGTCCTCAAGCACTGGCAGGTGTGTTCCGGCTTCCCATGTCCCACTGCCCCAGTTGTGCTTCCTTCCCTCTCCTTCATCGCAGCAAGATGCAGATATTGTTCCATTAACACTTCTGCTGCTGGCAGCATCAGCAGCATAGCCCTTTCTTCTTCCTGTCCCCACGGCATATAACAGGAAGTGATGTACAGTAGGGTGCATGGGAAGAAGAGAAGACTATACTGCCTATTGTACTGGCAGCAATTGGGCCTAGACTAAAATGAAGTACATCTGGCAATCAGTGATGGGAGAAAGAAATGTTAGCCTCCACAGCTGATGGGATTCTTTGTTCTCGGGCCTCAAGGACTGGAGGAAGAGGCTACTGAAACTGCCTTTGTGTTGGGGATGAGGGAGAGTCATGAGTGAGAGTGAACCAGAGGGAGAGAGAGCATGTGTGTGTGTAACTGACAGATTATATGTAAGTAAGAAGGCATGTTTGTGCAAGAGTGATTGACAGTATGTGTCTAAGTGAGAGAGAGCATGTGTGGTTGGGAGCATGTGTGTAAATAAGAGAGAGCATGTGTGTGATTGAGAGAGAGACTGTCAGGGAGGTGACTGGTCTGTATGTGTGTGAGACAGACTGATCAGGGAGGTGACTGGTGTGTGTGTGAGGGAGACATACTGGTCAGGGAGGTGATTTGCATATGTGAGGAAGAGAAACTGGTCAGGGAGGTTACTGGTATGTGTGAGGGAGAAAGATTGGTAAGGAAGGTGACTGATGTGTGTATGAGGGAGAAAGAGATGGACAGGGACGTGACTGGTGTGTGAGAGAGAGAGAGAGACTTTTTAGGGAGGTCACCGGTGTGTAAGAGCCAGAGACTGGTCATGGGGTCTAATATGTGTGTATGTGTGTGTGTGTGGAGGGGGTGTGGGTGTGGGTGTGTATGTGTGACTGGTTGTGGACCCTAAGGAAGAGAATCGTGATGACAGAGATTCAGCAGCCACTGCTGCTTCTGGTGAGTGCTTTTGATCAGCAAGGGAAAGGAGTAGGAGAGTTACTGGAGAGGGTAAGTAAAAGTGGCTTTTAAATGCTTATTTTTAATTAGTGGGTACTATGTGTTGTGGTTGCTGTTTTGAAATATTTTATTGGTATTTGGACAATTTTTAATAATTTTTATGAGATTTTAATTGTTGGATGTTATTCTGTTCATCAGCTGTTTTGAAACATTTATTAATGTAGTTTTACAATTATTTCTATGTTGGGGTCTGTAGCAGCTTGGCTTATTCTGTTTTCCTAATAGGAGGTGTATTAGTGTTTAGGGCCTGTTTAATATTTGAGGTGTTGCCTTTTCATAGATAGGGTTGTTACTGTTTGAGTGTGTTCCATAATACAGGTGTACCTTTGTGCATTATTGCAGATCCTGGAACTATGTTAGATGCTATATTTCTCTTTCCATTTCTCCAGGTTTGCACTGCATACAGAGTGGGTTTTTTGGGTTTCCATTCCAGTTTCTGTCTCTATAGTTATAATTTGTGGTCTTTCTGTACTTAGTGAATGTCGGTTTTGTGTGTGTGACCGAGGTGAGGTATTTTACTAGCATGTAAGCATGTGTATCAATCGTATTTGTTGTGTTTTCGCAATAGGACTTGCATTGGTGGTAAATTGCTGTCTTTTCATAAGGAGGGCTATTGCACCTGGTAGTAGAGGGAGTTTGTTTTGCTTTTACTGAGATGTCAGCAGAATCAGAATATCTTTTTGGTATGGTAGGTTGCATGGGTAATGCCCTAGTTCTGTTCCGCACCCATTGTTGGGGGTCGAGGGGGTTCCTGTGGATGCAAAGTGTATGTTTACATTTAACTCCATGGCAATCTCATTACCAGTGTGTCATGCATATAAGAATCGTCTGTCAGTTGTGTCCTGACCGAAAAAAGGTTGAGAACCACTGTTTTAGAGTGTAGGTGCATCCCATGAGATGAGAGGCTATAATAATTCAGACAGGACCCTTTCACAATACTATATCTACAATTAATGATTTAATTTGTAGGACCGACACTGAGACAGCTCCTAAATGAGACTGCTCCTTAGCTTGAGTCCACTTGAATTTATTATTTTTTTAAAAACATTTTAAATAAAATAATTGGACACAACTTCAAATCCGTCTTAAAATGAAGTGAACGATTAACTTGTATCCTTCAAAGTCCATAAGTCATTTGTGATTGCATGAGCCTATATGATTTGAAAAGTACTTATCTTGCAGTTAACTTGCACAGCGTGTAATGAACCAAACCCCGACATGGATTCATGTTCTGATGGTCATCTGCTTCAGGGGGCTTAATCTTTACTTGACACAGCTCACAAAAAGTAGGTCTTAACCAAAGTCCTATCACTCACTGCGAACCATTCCTCTTTGAATTTTCCACCCTTCACAGGTTGATCCTCTTCAGTTATTATGAGATTATGCTATTGAAAGAAAGTTTTAACATGTTATCAGTGAAATTTATCATAGCACATTAACATGCACGTAAAAATGTTACCAACTTTTAATCTAAAACTTTTTTGGTGCAAGTTTTGTTGCATAAGTCGCCATTGTGTTTGCCAGTTTCCTAATATGTGTCTCAAGCATCAAGTTTCTCTCATTTTATAGAACTAAGACACTATACAGAGCCTCAAAAGTTCAGACAATTTAAAAACTGTTGCTAGGCAGCTGGACATACTGTTCATTATCTGGGGTTTTGAATTATAGTTTGGGAAGTGAAATTTGTTGGTTGACTTGCTTTCCAAATCTTTCTTTTCAATGTATTCTCTGTAATCTTCTTTTCTCAAAATATTACAAAACAAACCCTAACCTCTGCCTCTGAAGGGATGGCACACGGCAAGCATGAATGTGCTGCCAAGTGTGTATCTTTAGAACTCGCATGCAAGCAGAGCTCAGGAAGTAGTCCAAGCCCGTTTGCTCCTTAAATAATGCACTGTGTCACGTCTTGATTTGTGATGTTTTGATTATGAGTTGCTGACTTTGGAGACAGTAGAAAGTTTCTTATTGTCTTTCTATTCCATTTTAAATGCAAAAATAACATTCACTAAATAAATAAATAATAATGCATGTACTTTTACAATTATTCCGTTAACTAGCATTTTTTGTTGCATTATTGATGCAATTACATAATTTTCCTTTTAGTTCATGGATTATAGACGAGATAGATTAGATTGGATGTGGGCTGCTACAGGTTTTTTTGTTTTTTTTTTACATATTGTAAGTTTTTTCAATAAAAGATTATGTAACACCTAAAGCATATTTGCATTTTTACCAGTTCATCCACCAAATCCCTGCCCCATAACCCATCCCTGAAGTCTAGGCTACTTCACAAGTTCCATATTCACAAGATCATAGGTGGATATAATCAGGCAATAATTACTTTTGTGAAAAATAAACTTGCTAATTAATATAACTGTTTGTTAATTACAGTGTTAGGAATTGACTTTCCTCTTATAAAGGTGAATTTTAAAAGCTGGACGCATGCCGAAATCGGGAGATGGGTGCGCATCTAACCCTAGCGCATGTCCACTCTATTTTATAAAGCAGTCAGATATGCGCGCACATCTTTTATCGGAAGAAAAAGGAGTGTGATGTGGGCATGGGCATGCTGGGATGGGGCCCAAGAGATCTGTCCACAAGTACCTACCGGCCAGGGCATGTATCCTGGTCTAGTGCCAATTAACTTTACTTTGGTATGAAGGAGGTGTAAGTTTAAAAAAACCCCCAAAAAACCATACATCAGTGAGGGGTTTGAGAGGTCTGGGGAAAGTGGGGTGAGTGCGGGCTGTATAACCAGGGGCTCCGAGAGAGCCTAGGAGTACACGGGGTGAACTGGTCCTCAGCTGAACACGCGTCTGTTTTAAAATACAGGCAGACAAGAGATGTAAGTTGACTTATGGTGCTGGCTGTTTTATAACACATGCACATATTATAAAATGGCCTCGTCTCTGGTTGTGCATGATATACATGTGTACATGTGCGCCCGTTTGAAAGTTACCGTCCCTGAGTGGTCCCATGTGAAGTGCATCAGGAAGCAAGGGATGCATGGCTTACTAGTCCGATATTTATGTTTATGAGTGCAGCCACTGAGGGAGGTGAGCAGTGACAGCAGGGAATCATCACCACTCAGAGACAGGAGGATGAGTCCATGTTGCGTCAGCAGTAGTGCTGGGATCTGAAAGAGAAGCTGTCTGCCAGATGGGAGGCACCAGGCTGACGTGGTGGCGAGCAGCAGCAGGAGCTTTGTTGCTGCTCCACCGATGCCGTAACAGCTCATTGGCAGAGCCATGGGGGAAAGTCCATGCTGGTAGTGCTGGAGAGCAGTAGAGTGGCAGCCAGCTGAAGCAGAGCAGTGAATACCTGTCTGATGAGCAGTGAATACCTGTCTGATGAGGATTACAAACTAGATACATGTCAACAAATTGAAGTTTAATCCTCAAAAAGCAAAAGTACTTTGGACTGGTAAATTAGATCATTCTGCCATATCCTCTAATAAACTCTTGGAAGGATCCATGATACCATACAGCCACCAAGTCTGCAGTCTGGGTTTCATCCTAGACTCCAAGCGCACTATGGAAGCTCAGATATGCTCTGTTACCAAAGTCGCCTTCTTCCACCTGTGCCAGCTTTGACATTTCTGCCTATTTTTTAAATCTGATGACATAAAATTATTCAGAGTAGTTAAATCACAAGCAGATTGTGATAAATGGCAGGAGGACCTTGTGAGACTGGAAGACTGGGTGTCCATATTTAATGTGGACAAGTGCAAGGTGATGCATATAGGGAAAAATATCCCTTGCTGTAGTTACACAATGAGAGAGAGAGAGATGGACTCTCTACCTGGGTAAGAACAAGCTAGGTGGAGAGAACATTGCACAAATCTCATCTTGGAGTGAGTTTCCTCACTCCGTAGGTCATCAAATCTTCACAAGAGACCACTGTTCTGTTCGTACGTCTCACGTTGAATGTGAAAGTGGCCCTTAACCCCCTACACTAATACTTAAACCTGACCTCGAGTTACTAGGTGGGCCTCCCATAGGGATACAAATACCTGTCTAGGGAGAAGGCACTATGACAAGTCTCTCTCTCTCTCTCTCTCTCTCTCTCTCTCTCTCTCTCTCTCTCTCTCTCTCTCTCTCTCTCTCTCTCTCTCTCAGCCTGCATCATACTGAAACAGGCCTGTTGGAGACATTGTGAACCACGATAAACCTTTACCAGCCTGTAATGAAAAAGGTGTAGTTATTAGCCGCGCTAACAGTGCGGCTGTTTCACGGCACACGATAAATCCTCCCTACTTTACATTTACTCCGCCCCCTGAATATGAAATTAAAAATTCGCAAATCGCGTTAACTGCTGTTAGTGCGATTTGCGGAATTATCACACGTGGTAACTCCTTGGAAAATGAGGCCCATAGTGACTAACACATTGAAATTATCGGCTCAGTGTGCTGCAGCAGTCAAAAAAGCAAACAGAATGTTGGGAATTATTAGAAAGAGAATGGTGAATAAAACAAAAATGTCATAATGCCTCTATATTGCTCCATGGTGAGAGCGCACCTTGAATACTGTGTACAATTCTGGTCGCTGAATCTCAAAAAAAATATAGTTGCATTGAAGAAGGTAGAGAGAAGGGAGACCAAAATGATAAAGTTGAAAAGAGTTATGACAAGGTCTACAAAATAATGAGGGGAGTAGAACAGGTAAACACAAATCGGTTGTTTACTTTTTCAAAAGGTGTAAAGATTAGGGGACATGCAATGAAGTTACTAGGTAATTCATTTAAGACAAATAGGAGAAAATATTTTTGTGACGGGGCAGCCCTTCAGCTGCCCTATGAGCCTGTTTGAATTGTTGTTGTTAATGTTTGACTGTTTTGTAACACGCTCTGATCCTAACAGCTGGAAGAGTGTGTAATAAATAAACGATGATGATGAAACAGGGAGGAATGTATACTCTGAAATTGTGAAAGTTAAATATAATTGCTCCGTCGCCTGGGAAGGGATAAATTAAACAAGTGAGGATTCATTTACATGCTTTGAAAGAATTCTTATGGTAAGTTTATGGGCCATTTCATTGTAATATATTTCCACCTGAACTCCCATTTTAAACTTTTTCCATAAAGCTCAATGGGATTTTGTGAAGGGAAACCTGTTGTTCAAATAATGTCTAATCTGGTGATGGCCCTGCATTAATTAGTAGGGGAATTTTAGAGGAATTAATTCTGTCACTTGATGTGTTTTAGAAATGTGTTTCTTTCAAAATATTTAGTGGTGTTGACAGGTTTCTATACTGTCAAGTGGAAAATAAAACTCAATTTTTTCCTTAGAGGTAAATATTCAGTGGACCAATGAGTTGTAAAGTTACCCAGGTAACTTGGATGTTCAGCATCATATAGCTAGATAAGTCTACCACTCAGTATACCTGGCTAAACTTATCCCAATAAAGCTACCTGGGTGACTTTAGGACAGGTTTTATGAACAGACTTAACTCAGCTAATTTTAATGCTGAATATCTGCACTCTCCAGCTAAAATATGACTACACTCAGAACGCCTCTTTCATCACCTCTTTTTATTCGGTTGAATGAGTTATGTAGACAAATTGTAACCAGGGAGTGGTGGAAATTTTCTAATCTCAGTTATTTTTTCAGGTAACTCCAAAAGTTACCTGGACAAAGCTTATGAATATTGAACTCTGATTATTGGAAGGATGTCAGTAACTTTATTGATTTCTTGAGGACAATGTCAGTTGAAACATGGAATATGTAGATTTTCATATATTTTGTTTTGTTACATAATAATGTTGACTGTGTAATTTTAAGGATAAAGTTTAGAGAATAATATAGTCTAGAAAGCTAAAAATAGGGGAGCCCGATATTAGGAGTTTTATTTTGAAAGACTGAATTTAAATGAGAAAAAGAAATATTTTAAGTTTTATATAAAAGAGTTGTAAACAGTTTGATGGTCAAGATAAAAGTATACTGATTAGATGTAACTCAGTGGCTTTCTATGGGGGTCATTTACCAGACGGATCACACACGATACCAAGATGGAGGAGGAGTCGGGATGTCACCGGGGCCGACTCTATGAAGACGCCTAGGACGACAAAAAGGTAAGGGCCTTTTCGCGTCCTACTTCACGCCCAATAGCTACACCTTCTATGATGGCGCTATTGGGTGCGAAACCGGCAGCGATTGCACCGCGGCGGTGTGATCGCTGCTGGCTAGCGCAGGACTGCCCCCCCCCCGTTTCGGCCCCCGCCCCTCATTACCTAAAGTATCGCAGGCCTGCGATACTTTAGAAAATGAGGCCCTATATTAGGCAGTGACCTTTCTATGCGTTTCATGTTCATGTTTTTATTGTATATTTTTTGGGTTGCTTTGTTAATTAGTATTATATTTATTTTATGTGTGTTTATATATATATATATATAAACATAGAAACATAGAAATGACGGCAGAAGACGACCAAACGGCCCATCCAGTTATTTATTTATTTATTTATTTTTAGATTTTTATATTTTTGCCTATGTCTATCAGACCTTGTAATAAAGATGTTATACAGTTATGTATGTTTGGCTCTGCCCTGTCCCAGTTGGAAAATAGATGAATGTCTCTGAACCTTATTTTATTCTGAGTTTAGAATTCAGTTCAGAGCAAACACGCTGTCAGGATAATTTTCAAAGGAAAAATTATCAAAATCCCATTTACTCACATTAAGGCCTGGATTCTCTAAGGTCGCAGAGGACAATGTCAGTAACTTAGAGACTTAGAGACAATGTCAGACCTTAGAGGCATTGGAGCACCAGCCCACGGAGGGCTTTAAAATCTAAGACAAGATTCTTAAATCGATTATGCCAATATATCAGAAGCCAATGAAGATTGGCTAGTACTGGAGAAATATGATCACTCAAGGAGCAACCAGTAATTAGGCCTGCTGCAGAATTTTGAATTAAATGTAAGGATTTCAGAGTGGACTTTGGGAGACCCAGCAGAAGAGAGTTACAATAATCTATTGAAGAAAGGACTAAAACCTGAGTTACCAGACAAAAATCTGCATAGTGTAAAAACAGTTTTATCTTTTCTTTTAACTGGTGAGATAATTTGAGGGAACCTATTATTTAAAAGACCCCAAAAGAAAAATCTACCACCCGCTACAAATCCAGGTATTTGGTTTGTCTGTTACAGGGGAGGTCTACTTTCCAAATTCACATATCCTATACCAGTGTTTCCCAACCCTCTTCTAGGATGAACATGTGTCCTGTAGGGTTTTCAGGATTAATTGTACAAAAAAAGGACCAGGCTCAACAGTGCATACAATATCATAGAACAATACACTTTCAATATTGAAGCATATATATTATATATAATCTTCATCATCATACCTGTTGGGGCTGTATTAATTTTTATATGCATTGAAAATATGCTAAAAAGTAAAAGCTATTTGGACCGATGACTAAAGATGACTGTTAAAGCAGTAGAAACATTGTGAGACAAAGTATCCGCTCGGTGTTATGGTGGTCCTTTTATTTTCAAATTTTTTTAATTTTAAAGGAACTCATTCATAACTGTAGACTCCAAGCATTTAAATTTAAAATCTGTTATATAAGGGTTTTCAGGATTGGCACAATGAATATGCATATATGAGAGTTTACATATGAAACATTTACAAAATATGCACATCTATCTCATGCATATTCATTGTGCCAATCCTGAAAACCCAACTGGATAGGTGTGCCTCCAGGAGAGGGTAGGGAAACGCTGATCTACACATCTCCCTAGCTTCAACAGCATCATATAAGAAATTTATCAAGAAAATTGGCATTACCAAGTTTGGCAGTACCTATGTGAAACGATAGGTTTTTTGTTTTTTTTTATAATTAGAACTTTATCTTTTAAAAGCTGTTGATAAACATAGCTCTCCCCACATGGAAGCTGTTAGCTATACAAAACTGGGCTATAGCTTCAGTATGCAGTACTATATGCAGTTAAAGGTCAATAAATTATTTAAAAAATGCATCCAAAAACCATTTTGGGGCAGACACTTTTGCCACATTTTGCTGCTTCCAGATGGCCATAAAACTTCAAAAGCTATTCTAGCCATGTTAAACTGCTGAAGTAATAACTGTCTCCCTGCCAGTCATGAATCATGCATCAAAGTAAACTGCCATGGTTGTAACTCTAGAGCAATTGGTATTATAAAAAGAGCTATAATGTTGATTATTGTGTATTTTATATTATTAATGATGTTTTATGCTCTTATAGATTTTTTATATAATTTTATTTGGTTTTTATTTTTGAGTAATTATTTGATGTATTTTATTATCTGATTATTATGTTATTATGTCACAGTGTTTGAAATGTAACCCATTGTAATGGTCCCACTTGACGGTATATAAAAGCTGTTAGATGAATAAATAAATAAATTTAAAACCAGCTTATTAATAGAAAGCCAGATATAGATAAAATAATTCATTAGAACAAGGGACATCTTGTTCATTTCACAGTAACGAATGGACTAACTTCTAAATAAGACAGCTACTACTGAATAGGTGATTTAATGAAAGAAAAATAAACCCAGTCTAGAGCGGCAATAGTTTCTTTTTAAAATAGTCTGAAATAAAGAATATTCTTGAAATAGGGTTGCCATAAATAATTAAAAGATAAAAGTTATTTAGTCATTTTACATTTCTAAACTTTTAATGAGTATGTGCACATTACATTTAATAGGAATGTGCTTTTGTTTTCTTTTGTTTTAAAAATAAAATCAAACAAAAACAAACATTTTGTTTGCTTTTGTTTTGTTTTCAAATGAAGCAGGACCCCCCCTTCCCAACCATTTACTCCATGAACTTGTCTAAGGAGCAATAGTGATCCCCAATTGCTCCTGCCCCATTGGGTCTCCATCTCAAAATGGTGCTGGCAGGCTCTGAGACTTGCACCATTTTGTTGTATAGAAGTATATCTGTGCTGCCTAACAGAGGTATCTCCATACAGCCTCAGGGCCTGCTAGCACCATTTTGAAATGGAGATCCGGCAAGACAAGAGAGATTGAGGATTGCTCCTGTCCTTTAAACCCACCTATAGGATAAATAGTTAGGGGGAGTCTGAGGAAATCAAGGGGGGGGGGGCAGGGAACTATAGGAGACTTTGGTGATGGCAGCAGAGAAAAAGGGGTTTAGGGCAGACCAATCATTTTTTATTTCTTTATTGCATTTTATATAGATAAGATGAAACAAAATGAAAAAGAAAGAAAAAATAATAATGATATGAAAAACAAAACAAAAAATGTTTGGTGCACTCTCCTAATATTTAAGCTTGTTGCCAGAGGATGTGGTTAGTGCAGTTAGTATAGCTGTGTTTAAAAAAGGATTGGATAAGTTCTTGGAGGAGAAGTCCATTACCTGCTATTAAGTTCACTTAGAGAATAGCCACTCCCATTAGCAATGGTAACATGGAATAGACTTAGTTTTTGGGTACTTGCCAGGTTCTTGTGGCCTGAATTGGCCACTGTTGGAAACAGGATGCTGGACTTGATGGATCCTTGGTCTGACCCAGTATGGCATTTTCTTATGTTCTTATGTTCTATAGAATAAATCAAATATTGAGAGCCTTATAATTTTCAATCAGGAAAGGTGGGTTATGCATTTTAAAATTAAATTAAAATTCAAGTAATATGAAATTCAAGTGAATTCAATGTTAATTAATATACTTACAATTATTATAAACCACAATAGGTAGAAAATAATTGTACCTTACACTCAAAATCCAGCTAGTCAAAAGACCACAAATAATATGTTATTAAATAAAAGAGGAGACCATTATATTTCAAATCACTGACTCATGCCTACTCTCCATTGTATTCTTTTTTATAATCATCGGTCACCTTTATATTTTTATAAATGTTTATCTTACATATAAAATCCTTGCAATCAAAATTGTACTTATTCCATAGTTTATAAGAGTGGTCCACATCCAGTTCCTGACACAGAACCCATATTTCGATGTGAATTGCTTCAGGAGAACTTCCAAGTGAGATGCAGAAAACTATAGACTGGTGAACCTGACATCAGTGCTGGAAAACATGGTTGAAACTATTATAAAGAACAAAATTACTGAACATATATAATAAGCATAGTTTAATGGGATAAACCCAATATGAATTTAGCCAAGAGAAGACTTGCCTCACCAATCTGCTACAAAATTTTGAAGGCATAAATAAACATGTGGAATAAAGGTGAGTCAGTTCATATAATGTATCTGGATTTCCAGAAAGCATCTGACAAAGTACCTCATGAGAGACTTCTTAGAAAATTAAAAAGTCTTGGGATAGGAGACAATATTCTATTGTGAACGGAGAATTGGTTAAAAGATAGAAAACAGAAAGTAGGGCTAAAAGGTCAAATTTTTCAGTGGAGAAAGGTGAATAGTGGAGTGCCTCAGGAATCTGTACTGGGACCACTGCTTTGTAACATATTTATAAATGACCTAAAGATGAGAATGAGTGAGGTTATCAAATTTGCTGATGATACAAAATTATTCAAATTTACTATGTGATAAGAGGATTGTGAGAAACTGTAAGAGGACATTGCAAAACTGGGAATCTAAATGGCAGATGACATTTAATGTGAACAAGTGTAAAGTGATGCACATAGGGGCAGATTTAAAAAAAATACACGCGCGCGTACTTTTGTTCGCGCAACCGACGTGAACAAAAGTACGCCGGATTTTAAAAAGTACGCCGGATTTTAAAAGATATGCGCGTAGCTGTGCACACAACCACAACCCCTCTTACGCCCCCTCTTAGCCGGTCCGGGTTTACTTGGGTGGTCCAGATGGAACTGCCATAATAAGTCCTTGTCGAGGATGTTATGGGCCGGTTCCCAAGAATTATCCTCGGGTCCGCAACCCTCCCAGGCAAGCAAGTACTCCCATCGGCGTTGATGGAACCGGACATCCAAGACCTCACATACTTGATATGTAACCTCGTCCGGTACTGAAGGGTCCAATGGTTCAGGAGCCCGGGAGTGGTATCTGGATAAAACAAGAGGCTTCACAATGACACATGGAACACGTCATGTATGCGCATGGAGGAGGGTAGGTGTAGTCGGTATGAGACTGCTCCCACTCGTTCGGTGACTCGGAAAGGCCCACAGAATCTTGGAGCTAGTCTTCGAGATGGAATACGTAGCTGTAGATTTTTCGTACTAAGCCAGACGCGGTCTCCTGGGAGAAAGATGGGTGCTGGCTGACGATGCCTATCCGCCCATTTCTTGGCGGACTGGGCGACTTTACGGATCTTTCCCTGGATAAACGTCCACAAGGAAAGAAGCTGGTGGGCTGAAAGTTGCACTGCCAGGAGTGCACTAGGTTCAGGTGAAGGCAAGGGCGGTTGAAGTTGCTTCCCATAGACGACAAGGAAAGGCGAACCTCCAGTGGCAGCATGCGTGTGATTATTATACGAGAACTCCGCCCACGGGAGTAGCTTGGCCCAATTATCTTGTCAATCGTTCACGAACGAACGGAGAAAAGTCTTCAAGGTTCGGTTAGTTCGTTCCGTTTGCCCATTACTTTGAGGATGGAATGCAGACGAAAGACTAAGTTGCACATTGAAGCGTTTGCAAAGTGCTTTCCGATAACGAGCAGTAAACTGTGGTCCTCGATCGGAGACTATATCCTGTGGGAGACCATGAAGTCTAAAGATATGCTGAGCGAAAAGGTTAGCTAGGTCAGGTGCAGAAGGCAACTTTGGCAAGGGGACAAAGTGTGCCATCTTGGAGAATCGGTCTAAGGTCACCCAAATGACCGAATTACCTCCTGAGACGGGGAGGTCCACGATGAATTCGGTGGAGATGTGTGTCCAAGGCTCCACCGGGATGGGCAATGGTTGCAGCAGGCCCCTGGGCCTCCCGATGAGCGGCATTTGAACGGCGCAGGTAGGGCATGAGCCCACAAAAGCTTGGACATCCTGTCTCACCGTCAGCCACCAGTAGAATCGGTTCAACAAGTCTAAGGTCCCTTTACAGCCAGCATGGCCCCCAGTGAGGGAGTCATGGGCCCAAGTGAGAACTGCTCTCCGGGAGTGACGTGGAACGACGATCTTCCCTTGGGAGGACACCAAGGTTGCTGCAAGACTTACTTTCACAGGATCCAAAATATACTGAGGCGTGTCAGGAGTCTCTTGAACCTCAGAGGAGCGCGAGAGCACGGCGGCTCGAACATTCTTAGAGCCAGGTTGATAGCGTAAGGTAAAGTTGAACCGATCAAAAAACAGCAACCACCGGGCTTGCCTTGGGTTCAGACATTGGGCTTGCTTCAAGAATGCTAGGTTTTTGTGATTGGTGTAAATTGTAACCGGATGGTTGGCTCCCTCCAACCACTGTCTCCATTCATCCAGGGCAAGTTTCATGGCTAGCAACTCTTTATCACCAACACAATAGTTGCTCTCTGCCGGGGAAATTCCTTCGAGAAATATGAACAGGGTAACAATTCTCCAGAATCAGAGTACTGGCTCAGCACGGCCCCCACGGCCACATTGGAGGTATCGACTTCCACCACAAAGGGCCGGCTGGGATCCGGATGACGAAGGCAGGTGTCTAACAAGAAGGCTTCCTTAAGGTCCTCGAAGGCTTGGCAGGCGGGAACAGGCCAATCCACCGCGTTGGCCCCCTTTTGGGTGAGGGCAGTCAACGAGGCTACAATACGGGAGTAGTTAGGAATAAAGTGACAGTAGAAATTGGAAAAGCCGAGGAAGCGTTGCAATGCATTAAGGCCCTTCGGCCGGGGCCAATTCTTAATTGCCGCCACTTTCTCAGGATCCATTTGAAAGCCTGTTGCAGAGACTATGTAGTCCAGAAACGGCAGGGACATCTTCTCAAAGCTACATTTTTCCAGTTTCGCGTACAGACCATGCTCCCTAAATATTTGGAGCACTTGACGGACATGCTGACGGTGTGAAGGCAGGTCCTGGGAGTAGACTAATACATCATCGAGGTGTTAAGAAGGTCCCGCAACACCTCATTCATAAGGTGCTGGAACACCGCTGGAGCATTACATAAGCCGAAAGGCATCACAAGATACTCGAAATGCCCGTCTCTGGTATTAAACGCGGTTTTCCACTCGACTCCGAGATGGATTCTGACTAAGTTGTACGCACCTCGTAAGTCAAATGAGTTCACTATTCCTGTTATTTGGCTTACATATATAACACTTGGAGGTGTGGGGTGGGATGGGAGAAGGGGAGGGAGGGGGAGGGGCTTGGTTTCCCTCTGTCTTAGGTGGTAGACAGTGATCTCTCTTTCACAGACTTTAGAAAGGGAGAGGAAAGGAGCATAGGTGGATACACAGAAAGGGGGAAAGGGGAAGGGCATGGGAGGGGAGGGAAGAATGGGCAGAGGGTGAATGTAGGGGGGAGGGGGAGATGGGTTCCTGATGAATGGGAGATGGGTTTTCTCTTACACTCCGAAATCCTTCAGTTGTTATAACAATTTGCCAGATATTTTATGAGACGAGTGTGGACCCCGGCTGGGAGGGTTCAGGCTCGACTATTGGTGAAAGATCTGCTTCGCATTGCTTGGCACTTAAACAGCCTCTAGTAAACATTCACGTATAATTTCTTGGAATGTTTGCGGTATTCATTCACCTATTAAACGTACAAAGATTCTAACTCATTTAAAAAGAAAAGCCATGGATGTGGGCTTCCTCCAGGAAACCCACCTTTCTGATCTGGAACACGCTAAATTATGTAAATACTGGGTGGGCAGTCTTTATTATGCATCGGCGACTTCGCATTCGGCGGGAGTGGTGGTTTTGTTTCACAAAATTTGCTGGTTCAAGTTCGTAAAGAAAATAAGGATCCGGATGGCCGCTATATCATTTTGTTCACTGAGCTGTACCATAAGACAGTGGTTTTCTGCAATCTCTATGCCCCTAACACATTTAACCCTGGGTTTTTTTCAGGCTTTATACCAACAATTACTCCCATATATTGTGGACATGCTTATTATAGGGGGAGATTTTAATATCATTAGGGACCCTTTGCTGGACACTTCTCAAACCAGAAGTTGGGAACCAGGGATGGGGAAAGGACCTATTAGAGAAACATTGCACTTGGTGGATACCTGGCGCATGCTACACCCGGGGGTCAAGGAATTTACGCATCTTTCGCGGGCACATGCCACTTATTCTCGCATTGATTATTTCCTCACTAGTGGCCATGCTTTTGCGATGGTGAGTGAGGCAGGCATTGAGAGTATTGTGATTTCTGATCATGCCCCCATGTGGCTTGATTTACAATTTACACTTACCGCACCTATGGCTCGGATATGGTGCTTTCCCTTTTATTTGGTTGGAGACCGGACGTTTCAGACCTATTTGCTGGACTGCTGGTCTGACTATGAAACTTTAAATAAGGAACATAGAGACAACCCTACGCTATTTTGGTATATGGCAAAGGCAGTGTTGAGAGGAGACATCATCTCTTACCTCACACACCATCGTAAGGTCTTAAACCAGTGAGTACTCCTGCTCACAAATCAATTGCGGAGGGCAAAAGCCCAACTTCTTGAGAATAACACGGGCCCCATGAGAGATAGCTATTTCTCCATACAATGTGCTTTGAACACGGTGCTCCACCAACGAGCAAAAAAGAGCCTGCTTTATTATCAATTTAAATTACACCAATATAGCAATAAAGCGGGGAAGATGATGTCACAGTTGATCCGGTCTTCCTGCGGGATGCGCTATGTGGCTGGCCTGCCTAACTCCTCAGGTCATGTTGAGACTAATAATACGACCATCTTGCGGATATTCCGGGAATATTACCAGGGGCTCTATCGGACGGAGGGTTGGTCGGAAGAGGCATGTGCCCATTTTTGCACTTCTTTGGCAATCCCTCGCCTCACGGCGGACCAAGCACAGAGTTTGAATTCCCCTATTTCAGCCTCCGAAATTAAATTGGCTATTTCTCATTCCAAACGGTTAAAGGCCCCTGGCCCAGATGACTTTTCTGCAGAATTCTATCGTTGCTTGCTGGATAAAATAGTGGATCCACTGGCGGCCTTATTTTCTGCTCTTATTACTAAAGGCAGTTTTCCACCCCAGGTGAACTATGCTCACATCTCTCTTATCCCAAAACCAGGGAAAGATCCACTGGTGCCTGAGTCATATCGGCCGTTCTCCTTACTGAATTATGACCAGAAATTATTGGCAAAAATTTTGGCGGATCGCTTGGCTCTTGTTCTCCCTTCTTTGGTGGGTTCTCACCAAGTCGGGTTCATTCGTAAATGTTATGCCCTTTCCAATATCCAGCGAGTGATTGTGGCAATGGAGATGTACCACCACACTCAGACCCCCTATCTCGCTGTAAGCTTTGATGCAGAAAAAGCATTTGATAGAGTTGAATGGCCCTATCTTTTTTATATTCTACGGGCAATGGGTTTCAGAGGCCTTTTTTATGATGCAGTCCAACTGTTGTACACTGATCCTCAAGCAGCAATTATGGTAAATGGGTGGGGTCTGAACCTTTTTCTATATTGCAAGGTACAAGGCAGGGATGTCCTTTATCCCTCTTACTTTTTCTTTTACAATTAGAACCTTTATTACTGGCAATACAAGATGAGCATAAGATCCGGGGGATTCGCTTTCAAGATGTTATTTTCAAATGTGCCGCTTTTGCAGATGACTTATTAGTTTTTCTCACGAACCCCTATTCATCCCTATCTTCTCTTTTAGAGATGATGGAACAATTCGGCGGGTTTTCGGGGTTTCGATTGAATAGGGGTAAGTCGTTGGCACTGGCTTTCCCAGATACACTTCAAGAGAGATGGTGGGATACCTTCCTGTTACAATGGGCAGACACTGCCTTTCGATACTTGGGGGTTTATCTGTCGGCAAACCCTGCTCAGGTATATCAATTAAATGTACCTCGCCTCCTTCGCCACACACAGGACATGCTTACTAGATGGCAATCTCTACCCCTGACTTTGAGTGGCCGGGTGCATTTATACAAAATGGTAATACTCCCAAAATGGCTATACCTTATTCAGAATCTACCCCTTCAGCTTAAGCGTAAGGACCATGCGCCAATTTTTCTGGAGGGGGCGGAGGGCACGTATTCCTCTAGAGTGGATGCAGGAACGCTGGGGAGCGGGTGGGCTAGGTGTACCCAATATGATGCTGTATAATTTAGCGGGTGTTATGCGCATCATTCAAGACTGGATCCTGAGCCAGGCCATATACACTAATTTAGCTGCAGACCAAGCAGTGACAGCCCCGGTTGCTCTTACCTATGCACTTCAGGTTGAACCGACCAAATTATCAGTTTTTTTGCTCACTCTACCAACATTCGCCCGATATGACATGCATGGACACAACTTACTAAGAGATTGCAGTTACCACGAGTATGTGCCTATTTACTACCAGTGGTTGGCAATCCTGAATTCTCGCCCAGGTCTCAACAACTGGTTTTCCGAACATGGCAGAATTTGGGTATTACCTATTTGGGACATTTATTAATGTCGGAGGGCCACCCGCTCTCTTTTACTGAATTCTGGGAATACTATGGGCAGGGTAGAGCTTCAAATTTTTCATATCTTCAAGTCATTCATTATTTGAAATCCTTGCCTTTGGCGTTTCTGCAAAGCAGTACATTCCAAAAATCAGAGGCTGCCCTCCTCCTATCTGGGAACAAGGTGCCCTCTCTATTGTATTTTTATAAATATTTACGAAAGGAGAGACAATTGGAGATCTTTACAATTTTGGCAGATCGTTGGACGTGGGATGGGGACTTTGTGGTAACTCCAGCCATGATATGGGCTGGATTTGGGGGGCACAATAGCCCATATTTTTAGGTCTTGTCCAGTTATCAAGGGTTTTTGGGCGAGGATAGCCAAATACTTAGCCACTATTTTGTTGGTTTCTATACCACTTGCCCCTTCGTGGCTCTTGTTTGGATATATCCCTTCAGCTCATTATCGAGATCCTAGTAACCGTATATTGATTCAGAAGGCTTGTCTGGTCGGGAAGAGGGTTATATTAATGGGATGGCGAGAGGTGGATCCACCCTCTTTCTGGGTTTGGAGAAATCTCTTTTATTCCCTGATGCATATGGAGTCTCTTTCTTTCAGAGGATCGCCTCGCAAACGTCAACAATTCCTGGCAGTGTGGGAGCCCTACATTCAATCTTTGCTGCACAGAGCTCACAGCCGCTTACTGGATGATTAACCATTAGACTGCTTGTCAACTGATTCCGGCACTGACTGATACAACGCTTGTCTCAACGGAGTGGTACTGTCTGACGGCCCGTGTCGCATTTATCAGGAACTCAGGGGATGTGAAGAAGGGTGATGGGATATGGGAGGGGGGAGGTTTGCACTCAGGGGGTATTTTTGTAACTTGACTATTTTCGCTTGACTAGGAGGGGATTAAGATCCAGCCACCTCCTAGATGTTTGTATTTGTTTAAAAAATGCTAAAAAAAAAATCGTTTAAACAACAACAACAAAAAACCCTCCACCTAAATGGTAGAAGCGGGATTTGGGCACACAGGCGCGTGCCCACTTAAAATTCAGCACACATGTACGCAGCCAGGCTATTTTATAATATGTGTGCATATACATGCATATTAGGGATGTGAATCGTTTTTGAACGATTAAAATTATCGTCAGATAATTTTAAAATCGTCCAAAATCGTTAGAGTGCACGATA
Source organism: Rhinatrema bivittatum (assembly GCF_901001135.1). NCBI lineage: Eukaryota > Metazoa > Chordata > Amphibia > Gymnophiona > Rhinatrematidae > Rhinatrema > Rhinatrema bivittatum. The sequence goes on from NC_042620.1 coordinate 209,142,010, forward strand.
CAATACAAATGCCCCCGATTTATCGTCAGGGGCATTTGTATTGTATCGTTAAATAGGCACAGGAATTATTTGGGGGAGGGCGGGAAAACCGGCACACCAAAACAACCCCTAAACCCACCCCGACCCTTTAAAACCAATTCCTTACCCTCCCCCACCCTCCCGAACCCCCCCAAAATGTTAATTTACCTGGTGGTCCAGTGGGGGGGGGGGGGGTCCCGGCGCGATCTCCCGCTCTCGGGCCATCGGCGCCATTTTGGCTGCCACTAATTAAAATGGCGCCGATGGCCCGATAAAAAAAAAACCCACCTGACCCTTTAAATCGACCCCCCTTAGCCTCCCCCACCCTCCTGACCCGACCCATCGCTAATTTTTGTTTTAGGAAGGCCCGCGCCGCTAAAAAAAAACAACCCAACCGACCCTTTAAATTGACCCCCCCCCTCCCGACCCCCCCAAAACCTTTTAAAGTTACCTGGTGGTCCAGGGGGGCCTCAGGGGGCCTCGAGGAGAGATCCAGGGGGGCCTCGGGGAAAGATTTCCAGTTCCCAGGCATCAGCTGTTCTAAAAAAAAAAAAATGGCGCCGATGCCCCTTTGCCCTTACCATGTGACAGGGTATCCGTGCCATTGGCCGGCCCCTATCACATGGTAGGAGCACTGGATGGACGGCACCATCTTTAAAGATGGCACCGGCCATGTTTACTCATCAGCCCATAGTATAATAGGGGCTGATGAGTAAAGATGGCCGGCACTGATTTTAATATTAGGTTCTTATATTTAAACTTGCTATTCAATTGCCTAGATCTAGACAAAGTATCTAGTGATGAAAATCAGTGCTAAGCAACTAAGATTGTTTCCCTGACCTAACTTCATCCACCCACCCACTTTTTAGGCTCCTAAAATTAGGCTCCTAGTGAAACTCCTAAATTTAGGGTTTTAATGAAACTCAGCCCTACTACATTTTCAAAAGAACCAAATTAGGACCTAACTTCTAAAGTTAGGAACCGAAACCCTTTGAAAAGTGACCTCGAGGAGGACAATATTCAGTGCGTTTATCCGTCTAAGTTCAGGACTTAGCTGGATAAACCCCAGGATTTGAGAAAATTCTTGCTTGCTAAGTAGTTAGCTGGATAAAACTTAGCTGGATAATTTGGAGGCTTTCCAGATGTATTTTGGGGTGGAGTTAATTTAGCTGGATAAGTTTTCTGGCTAACTCTGTTTATTCTATAGAGCAGCCCTAAAGTTAACTTTAAGATAGCCAGGTAAAATCATCTGCATGTACGCCACTGAATATCCCAGTTTAGTTAGCCGGATAAGTTTATCCTGTTAACTTTGCTGGCTGAACAGTGGCTGAAAATGGCCTTGTACGTATCTAAATTTAGGCATCTAGAAAGTGAGCACAGCCATGGATGGGTTCAGCTGAGAAGTGGATTAGGTGTTTAGCACATAAATGCATACAAATAATTAGCAGGGCCTATATTTAGATATCTCAGTTTTACGGGCCTAAAGATAGGAAAAATTTTAATAAAAAATGTTGGCACCTAAGTTTAGCTGAATGTTTTTCCCTAAATTTAGGTCCCTAAGTCAGGTGTTCAGTTTTCTTTGAAAATTGACATAAGGAGCCTTACGTATAAGATTAAAAAAACATGTGCATCAGCAAAAATGTTATGCATCAAAAACATATATAAATATATAAACATATGAAAAAATATATCTGGTTGATTTTAAAAACCTTGCATGCGCCAAAATTGGGAGTTGTACACAAGTCTCAGACCCGCGCGCACTGCACGGATTTTAAAAGGCCCGCTACAACACACGCATCTGTTACACGCACAAAAATCTTTTTGCAAAATAAGGGGTGGGGCATAGGCAGGATATGGGCAGGCTGGGTCTGTACATGAATCCAGTGTGTAAGTATTTACGCGTACAAGTGCGCCAGGGTCCCCTAAAGCGTAACTTTATTTCTGCTATAAATGGCATGTAAACCATGTAACAAAAAAAAAAATGATAGTCAGCGAGGTTTTAAGGATGGGGGTAATAAGATAAAAGGGAGGCAAGTTAGCTAGGTGGATTAGGAAGTCCTCTCCTTTACTGGGGCAAACTGGGAGTGAACTGGGAAAAAGGGCTATTGCATCGCTGTGTAGCTACTAAAATTCCCTCCACTTACGTGCGCGAGATGGCATTTGCCATCAATATAAAATCGTGTAAACATATATGCGCATATAGCCGATTTTATAACACATGTGCATATGTTCTAAAATCGCCTCACCCATGAGCGTGCGCTAGCACATGGACATGATGATTTTACCTCTATTTTTTTTTAATTTACCTTTATATCTTTAAAAAGTTCTGACATGGCCATTTTCTCTGCAAAATTGCCTACTTCAGGGGAATTCTTTCACAAAATATTGCTATATATGTTAAATATAAAATATGGGAGGTCACATGATGTCATGTGAGTGGAGAGACATGTTCTTCTCTGCTCTGGGACCCCACACCCTTCTATCTAACTGAATCGTGCATTTTTACAAAATTTTCCAAATTTATCAAGTCTTTAAACTGCTGGAAACTCAGAGTACTACCTGGAAAGTGTTACGCTCTCCTCCTCCAAAGGGGAGGAGTTAGCAATCTGTTATTGCTCACCCCACCAGGAGGGCGGAGTTAGCAATCTGTTCTGCTTTCCTTCTGAAAGGGGGAGGAGTTAGCAATCTGTCATGATCTGCTCCTCCAGAGGGTTGGAGTTAGCTATCTATAGTGCTTACCCCGCCAGGAGGGCGGAGTTAGTAATCTATTAGCAAACTGCTGTTAGATGCTCCTGTAAGGGAAAGAGGTAGCAATCTGTTATGGATCAACTCATCAGGGAAGAGGAGTTGGCAATCTGTTCAATTATACTCTTCTGAGGAGAAGAGCTAACAATAGATATATTGTACTTCGCTACTGAGATAGCAATCCATCATGCCTCCACTACGGAGTAGCAATCTGTTATATATAGGCTGCTGGCAAGTCCCATGGAAAGAGGAGTTAGCTATCTATATAATACTTCCGTAAGCGGTGTTATTAGTCGGTAGTGGTTGGCTCCCACAGAGTGATAGCAGTGTAAGGAATGACCACTTGGAGGAAATGGTGAATCACTGGGCTGATGGCAGAAGACAGCTCCCCCAGGAGGAGATCCTGAGAGGAACCACTAGCTAGGCTGGAATATGAAATAAACACAAATAGTTCTTTATTAGGCTGGAAGCTGAACCACCAGTGGTGGCAGTAGTGAGTCGATGTGTCCGGCAGGGCTGAAGTCCTTCTGATACTGGAATATAATCTCTGGGTTGCTGAGCTGTAGAGAGAGACTAGAAGTAGTGAGTAGACAGGGTATACTGGATACAAGATGGTACACTCACAATAGTAGATATCTGCAATGGTCTCTATGCCACAGAGAGTCTTCAGTACATTCAGGAACAGGAGCCGTAGGTCGAGCACTGGTTCCTATAAGCAGTCTGTAATAAGAACTCACAATAGCTGTATATGAAATGGCTTCTAGAGTAGAAGAGAGTCTGTAAAGGGTTCTAGGAACATGGGCCATCGTGGAGCGAGTACCGGTTCCTATCTGCAATCTTGCCAATATAACTCATGATCTCCATACCTGCAATAACGTCTTGGATGGAAGGGAGTTTTCAGAGCTATAGGAATGTAGGTCCTTGTGGAGCGAGTACCGATTCCTATCTACAATAGAACTCACTGTGTTCATGTCTGCGATCGCTTCCAGGCAATGAGGAGTCTTCTGAGTATTCAGGGACGTAGGCCCTCGAGGAGCGAGTACTGGATCCCGTCTTGGCAATCTGAAATCAAGAAGAGAGAGCGGAGCCCCCGTGGAGCGGGTACTCCTGGTAAGGTTGAAAAGGCCAAGCAGTGGAGAAGGATTCCCCTTGCTGACTCGGATCGTTGTTGCAAGTATCGTGGACTGCCGAAGCAAGTCCTGTTTGAGTTCCTTGCTAACTCATTAGAGATTAGCAAACAAAGAGCTTTTAAAGTAAAAATAGGATGATGTCACTACGGGGGGATGCCCCCGAGGTTCGCGCCCTTGCTTGTACAAAGTCTGGAGCGTGCATGTGCGCCTGCGCCCTTAAGTCATCATGAACATGGTGGATCCGTAGCGTCAAGCCAGCCCGGGAACACTGGGACCAAGAGGCAGGGAGAAGCCGTGGCGGCATCTGTCCGTCAGAGCCGGAGGGAGTCGCTCCCAAGGTAGAGAGGGTGGAGTGAGGGCGAGAAGAGGCACGAACACAACAGAAAGTGCAATTTGGATGTGTTTTGGTCCCTTGATGGCAGCTAAACCAGTTTGGAAGGAAAAGGGTCATCTGATGCCCAAGATGGTGGACAGTCCTAGCAACCCTCCTTCACCCATGACTGGTGGTGGTGATATGGTAGATATGGCCAGTATGATTTTAATCATGATCGACGAAAAGCTGGAGAATATCCATGAGAGTTTTGATACGCTTCAGTTGTTGCTAGTGGACAATACCACGCGACTAGAGGAGGTTGAGACTCATCTAACCAGCGTTGATGAGTGAATGCAGGCGCTCAAGCATGAACTCACAGCAACGACAGCTGGGGTGGCGAAAGCTAGTGAAAAAATCAAAGCTTGGGAAAATCGCTCAAGGCACAGTAATCTGCGCTTCCTAGGTTTGCCGGAGTCTATCTCTGATAGTGACCTCCGTGGCATGTTAGAATCTTGGCTGCCCAGGGCCTTGGATCTGCCAGAGATGCTGGGGCCTGTATTGATTGAAAGGGCACATTGACTGGGTAGGCGGCCCTCCGGTTTGAACAGGCCACGACCGTGCTTGCAAAATTTCTTAATTTCTACCACAAGGATGAAATTTTGCAGAAACATTGGAGTCGAGGAAAGTTAGAGTATGAGAACTCCCAAGTCCTGTTATATGCTGATTACTTAGCCACAATCTCTGCACGTCAGAAGGAGTTTGTGCATATTTGTGCCCAACTAGTTAAGCATCACCTCCATTTCACTCTTCAATTCCCCGCGAAACTTTGGGTGACTTACAATAATGCGCTGCTGGCTCCTTGTGACTCACTTTTATATGCCTTTGACTATGGAACAGAGTCTTCTTAGCTCTTGAAGTCCGGAAGCAGTGTTACATTCCATGTGGTGGTTTACCAGATAACATTCGGCACAGTGTTTTGGTTGTCCCCCTTATGCTTACTTGGAGATATGTGTGTTCCACACTTCAGTTGTGATACTCTGTCTTCCAATTTCTGCCTCTGTCTGGGAATGAACAATTCCTGCCGGGTTTACAGAGTCGGGATTTGGATGACTCAAGTTCTGAGGCTGACAGCTCTCTTGTTAGATGAGGCTAGAAATACAAAATCTTTTCCAGACCTGCAAATGGAGTTTGCTTTAGACAAAAAGCATCATTTTCAATACTTACAAGCGCGACACTATTTACATTCTCTAGGGGTTACAGATTGGATGCACGAACATAGGGAGTTTTTGTCAGATTTATTTGATGTGGAAGACCCAGTCCATGACACAATTTCAGCTGGAACAGAGACCTTGATCTTTATTTCACAGAGAACCAATATGTATAATGTTTCCAGAGAATACGTTCTATTACATGTAATGTGGACCTCCAAGAAACACAGTATACATTTCTTATGAGGTAATACATTCCACAGCAGTTAGCCTGTAAGAAGCATTTTACTGGTTTGGAAATATATAATAAGTGTAAAGCTCACCCAGGAACACTGGGGCATCAATTTTGGCAATGTTCTTATATTGTTGCTTTCTGGGAAGATATTCTTCTTTATGTTTATAAAATGATGAAGGGTTGCCTCTTTGTCCGAAAGTGTTCCTGTTTGATTCTATGACTGGCATTGCTGCTGGTCAGAAATTTGTGAAATTGTGGTTGTGTAAGGTTCTGTTGCTTGGTAAAAAAAATATTTTACAATGTTGATTGAAGGAAGATCTTCCCACTTTAAACTCAATGGCAGAACTTGGTACATTTTTGGTCCTGGGATCCTTACCTCATAATGTTCGAACAGAAATTTTGAATGATTTTAGGAGATTTTTTTTCTGATCCCTGTCCTGTGATGGTTCATGTTCTTTCTAGAGGCTTTGTGTGTGTGTGTGTGTGTGTGTGGGGTGGGGGGGGGGGGGTGGGGAGGTTGTTGCTGGGGGTGGGTGGGATATTGCACATGGAGAGTGGACCCTTGGCCTGGTGCAGGATTGGTGGGCCCTCCGGTCAGACCCGGAGGGTGCCTGCCACCAGGAGGCGGAGTACAGGCGAGACTGAGGTTAGTTGGAGCTTTGCCAATAGGAGATTGTCTTAGGTGGACCTCGGAGGATCTTCTATAGAGGAGCACCCACCACAGGCAAGGGTGCGCAGTCAATGTTCAAGGAGTAAGGCCAGAGGTCACAGAAGACCAGCATAGAGAGTCCAAGTGGAATGCACGGGTCAAGGCCAGATAATCAGTCCAGGATAGTTAGCCAAGGCAGGGGTCAATACCAGTGATCAGTCCGTGGATAGTCAATCAGGCAAAGGTCAAGTTCCAGGCAGCGTGCAGATGTGGTCAAAGGACAAGCAGAGGTCAGTTCCAGGCGGCAATCAAACGGAGTCAAAGTAACAGGCAGAGGTCAGTACTGAGAAGACAGTCCAAATGGTACTACCTGGGGAGACGAAGGAACAGGAGGACGCTGGAAAAGGACGAAACTTGGATGTCGACCGAGGAAAGTGCTTGATGAAGGTTCAACCAGACCCGGACTCTGGCCATCAAGGAAGGTGGACACCAGACAGAATGGATAGTCCAAACGATCAGCCAAGGACTGGATCCAGGGCGAGCAGCTGACAGGACAGGAGTGACCCGATTCCAAGACGACGTGGAAGTGTCAACTGAGCCCTTTTGTAAGGCTAAGGAGACAACTCCCTGGGAGGAGCTTGCAGGTGGGGCCAGAGAGACCACTCCCTACTGGCCCTTTAAATCTGTAGAGAAGCCATGGGTCCTCCCCTAAGGGGAAGCTGGGCAGGACCCTGGACAGCGGCCATGCTGCCACTGCAACGGAGGAACAGGAGAAACCAGAGGAGGGCCGCAGAACAGGCCCCAACGACATCGGCGGCATCCTGCCAGAAAGAGGAGGTCCAGGGGCAGCTCGGCCGCAGGAGAGGTCCTGGCTGGAGTTGCCGACACCCTGGAGCTCTGTGGCCCGACCGCCATCTTGCCGGCATGCCCAAGTCCAATTCAGTGCAAAGTTACTTTTGCTATAGATGAGGTTAAGTCCACATAAAACTATTTCCTGCCATCTACTATGTGCTTGAGGAGTCTGGGTTAACTGGGAGGAGTGCAGGCTAAAGAACCAGGGTGGGTCTAGAGGACCTAGCCTTAGACTGGGCAAACTGGTGGATGAACTGGGGAAACTGGTCATGGACTGGATGCACACCTGTTATAAAATTCCTTCACTTGCACGGCTTAAAGCCAACATTGTACTGCTGTGTGCATACAAGCTTATAATTAGGATCACACGTGCATGTGCCAGAACTATTTACATATACACGCATGATATAAAATTGCAGTGCATCTGGCCACGTGCCCATACAAACGTGTATATGTGCACTTATGCACCTGTTTTAAAATTACCATCCCTCTTTTGATTTTGGAAAGTATGCACATAAATGGTTTCACTGCCCTAATTCTGCCCCAGAACACCTCTTTCAAGTACTCATAAAGGGTACATGAAATTGCTTTTGCTCATAGGTTTACATATACTGTCCCTGGCATAATTTTCAAAAGGCCTATATATACATGTGTAAAATGGCATTTTACAGAATTTTATTTATTTAGTTGCAAAATCTTACCTACCCCGACACTAACCAAACTTAATTTCTCCCTCCAGCTCCACCCGCCCTGACCTTTCACCCCTACTCCCACACCTCTCAGCTCACCCCTGCCCACACATCTCCCCCATCTCCCCTTCGCCCAACCCATCCCCTTCCCCCTCTCCCCCCCACCTAGCCTTCCTTAGATCCCTGGGCCACCCGGCTGCCACCTTCTCCCCCGGTACTCCTCCCTCCCTTTTCACCCCCAGCTTCCCGTTAAATAATCTATATCCTAGTGAACACCGTCGCCCAACTAACATGGCCGGTTTTCCAACTCCACCGTAGTACTACTTAAGTTAATAGTACCTGTACATTTTTCTACTGTACATAGTCTCCCTCTAATCTATGTTATCTTTTGGCTTTTATGTTATACTTCATCTAGATATGCCTTTTCCCCTCCCGCACCCCCATCCCCCTCCCATTCCCCCTACCCCTACCCTCCCTCCCTCCCCTTGACCTGCCCCACCCACCCTCCCCTACCTCCCCATCCCCCCTCCTTCCCCTCTTCTATTATTCCTCTTTTGCTATTGCTCCTTTTTTGGTTCATTTTGTACTCTGAATTTTGATTCTGTTATTAATGTTATATTGTTATATTGTTATATTGTTTTATTGTATTTTCCGCCTGAGTTCTTTGTAAACCGGTATGATGTGTTTCACGAATGTCGGTAAATAAAAGTTAATAAATAAATAAATAAAAAATAAAATAAATCTTATTATTCCACTCACTTACCAACAAATTGTTTGAAAATTCACTTTAAAAATGCAAAAATTCTAAAAAATACTAAAGCAAGTCTCTCCCCATATCCCAACATCCCTGGGTTTTACAAGTCAGCCCGTCTGTCATTATAGAATCCGGGATCCCAAATGCTATAAAACATGTAGTGGTCCTCAGTCTCTGAAATGTGCCCCTTGTGAAAAGTGGGGTTACAATAGTATAGTTTATTCTAGCACTCAGCAAACAAATATAACTGGGATTTTTATTGGAAGAATGAGGAAAAAAAGGTGGACATTGTGAGTGGGCCACAAAAATCACTTTTTGTGTTGGAAAAAAAATGCCTACAATAAACTACTTATGCTACTCTTACACTTTTAAATTTAACTTGTTCTTTCTGTCTCCAGTTAAAGACAGAACAGGAAAACCAACCACTCTAGATTTGGAAGCTGCAGGGATAATCTTTTGTAGACTGGAGGATTGTGGTGGTACTTTTCTGCCCACTCACTTGGTCTCCATCCAAGTTAACTGTTTGCTTGATTTGTGGTGTGGTTGCTAAACATGTTGGCAGAAGAAAAGGGGCTTTTCTTTTCTTGATTCAGAGCAGGCCCGCACACTTTCTGGGTGCCAGACACAAATGAATCAGCGTGGTTTCATGGAGCACAACAAACCGAATAGCATTTCCTTTACTGTGACATATAGTAGTTCGTTATCTCTTGTGTCTCCTAGTGACTTTGATGTATAATATTGCTTCAAGATATGCAGCTGGAATTATAGCAGAATAGTTAATGAAGTAGTAAACCTGGAGACCTACAATAGGTGCAGTTTGCCTGTGTAGTTTGGGAGGAGGGAGGAGCAAGGGGTAGGGATGTCAGAATGGCAGAAGGAGGTGGACCTAATTCAGTACCAACACCTGGAGCATTTTGGGAAGTAGAACCCTCCTTTGCACCCCTCTCAAACTATGCCTGTGCCTGCAGACTTTGGTTCTGCAGGCACAGGCCTGCAGAACCAAAGAACTTTAGTTAGTCCCTTAACCTCTTTGTGCTTAGGCTTGGATTGTAAATTATTTAGAGTATTGTAATGATAGGTTCAAGTCAACCCAAATCTTGTTGGCCTTTGAAGGACAAACAATAAAAATCACTACCCCCCTCCCCAATAAAAGGAAAACTGCCATAAATGCAAATATTTGACAAAAAAGTAAAATATTTATCATTAGAAGAATGTAGAAAGAGGAACTACCATTACTGCTCTTTGCCCCATCCACCAATGTATTCATAAATGTCCCAAGCAGTATTTCCTTTTATTCACCTCCTAGAACTCAAAGTTCTGCCCTGGGTTCCATTAGTTCTGTATTGGGCTGGAACACAGTTTCAGTCATGCAGCTCCAATTACTTCCTATGGAGACAATAATGATGATTAAATATTTTTATGCTTGATAAAAAAAAAATTGGAAAGCTAGTTTGGATAAACTTTCTTCTTTTACTGTATTAGATATTAATGAATCAAACATTATTTAAAAAATTCATTTATTTGTAAAGACATTAAAATTATGGATAGGTGACTTAGAAATAAATTGAGCGCCTTGGTATGGGATCTAGACTAACTGATTGGATTAAAAAATTGCTGAGTATGAGGCAACAAAGCATAGTGGTAAATGGAGTTCACTTTGAAGAAGGAGGCATTACTAGTGGTGTGGCTCAGTGATCAGTCCTTGGACTGGTTCTTTTCAACATTTTTGTGAGTGACCTAGCGGAAGAAATGTCGGGAAAATTTTATCTTTTTGCTAATGATATCAAATTCTGCAACAGGCTTAGCCGGATGAGTAGGGATATAGCAAAGCCTGAGGAATGATCTTGGGTCTGGCAGCTAACTAAAAAATGCAGAGAAATTAATTTAAGGTACAAAAACCAAAGTCAGAAGTACAGTACTGAAGGTGAAAATCTTCTAAGCACAAAGAATAATTGGATCTGGGGGTGATTATATGTGATTATCTTAAAGTGGCCAAATGGATAAAGTGATAGCAAAAGCCAGAAAGATGCTTGGCTGCATAGGGACAGGAAGGGTCAGCAGAAAAAAGATGATGGTGCCCTTATATATGTCCTTGGTGAGACCTCATATGGAATAATGTGTACAATTCTGGTTTTACAATTCTGGAGATCACACCTTCAAAAGGATATAAATCAGTTGGAGTTGGTCCAGAGGGTGGCTACTAAAATGGTCAGTAGTCTTCGTTCTAAAGCATATGGGGACAGACTTAAAAATCGAAACATGAATACTCTAGAGGAAAGGTGAGATAGTGGAGATATAATAGAGACATTTAAATATCTCAAAGGTTTCCATGCACAGGAGGCAAGCCTCTTTCAACAGAAAGGAGGCTCTAGAATGAAGGGTCATGAGACTAGGATGAAAGAGGGTAGAATGAGGAATAATCTTTGGAAATAATTTACAGAGAGGGTAGTGGATGCATGGAATGGCCTCTCAGTGGAGGTGGTGGAGTCAAAAAAGCATGAAATATAGGGGATCTCTGAAGAAGTGTTGGGAATTGTAAATTCAATTAGTTGGGCAGATGGGTAGGCTAGATAGGCCATATAGGTTTTTATCTGCTGTCATGTTTCTATGTTTCTATGTAAAAGCTGCTCTTAAAGGCCTAGAACTATAGCACTCTTACCCTTTTGAAAACTGGATCAACAGATTAGTTTGAGTTACACCACATGGAGATTTCATTTTTTAAATGGTGCCTCCCTAGGTCTTCTTACTGAAAGGTCCCATAAGACAAACACCCTTGTGTACAGATGAGTCCATCTCCATGAGGAAGCTGTGGTACTCTGTGATCATCCTGTACAGACAGTATATCTATACCATGTATAATAGAGAAGTGTTACTGTGCTTTTATGAAAACACTACCTCAATCATATATGAGCCTGGCAATGCATTTCTTGGCTCATCTAGTGACAGTGTGGACAGGAATAACTATGTGGACTGGATGGACCAATTGGCCTTTATACGTGCTCTTCTACTGTGTTATAATATTACTATATACATGGCCACTCTTTCGCCAATCTCCTAACCCAATCTTCCTTATTAGGGTTGCTATGTATCATACAGTATACATATGTGAAAGTATGCTTCCCTAGGAGACATGGAATGGAGAATGAAGCTTCAGGATTTTGGAGGGATTGTTTCTCCTTGAAGTGTATTGCTGTTGAATTGCAGTGAGGACAAGGCGAATTGTACAAATGGGATGAGATATTTTATTAACCTTAATTTTTATTCTGCACATATATGAACCTTTCATAATGCTTGTGTAATTGTTTTAAATTTCAACTACTTATGTTTTTATTTCCAGGAATGATAATTTAAAAAAAACAAACAAAAACCTCCTTGTTTTGTCATTGGTTTCTATGAAATTGTGGTGTGCACGAAGTTTTGAGATGGGGGAAAGGGAGATTGACAATATTCTCCTGCTTCTTTGAACTTTCTGGTTAACCAGAACTGGCCTCTACTGATCTCTAATACCATGATACTTCATTTCCAATTACAGGGAGGCCGATATTCACTTTCAGTCACATAGTTATGCAAATGAATATCCCATTTAAGTTAGCCGGATAACATTTATTTAAGTTAGCCGGATAAAGTTTCGTTTTGAATATTGAGCCTTGAAGGGTTTTACCCATTATTAACACTTTCCTTCTCCCATATAGCTCAATTACTACAGTGAAAATCCTTGGCCAGGGTCCACAGATTGTGCCTTCCTCTGGAACCTGATACTCATGCACCATAAGTCTGGTCACTTGGGGGTAGATTTTAGAAAAGTATGCCTGCACATACTGTTGTTCGCGCTACAGGCGCAAACAAAAGTACACCAGATTTTATAAGATACGTGCGTAGCCGCGCGTATCTTATAAAATCCGGGGTCAGCGCGCACAAGGGGGTGCACATTTGTGCACCTTGCGCGCGCCGCCCGTTCCCTCCGAGGCCGCTCCGAAATCGGAGCGGCTTCGGAGGGAACTTTCCTTCAGCCTCTCCCCACCTTCCCCTCCCTTCCCCTACCTAACCCACCCCCCAGCCCTATCTACAACCTCCCCCACCTTTATCGCGAAAGTTACGCCTGCCCCTGGCAGACATAACTCGCGCATGCCAGTCGGCCACCGCCGGGCGATTCCCCAGCAGGGAGCGATTTTGGAGGCCTCGGCCATGCCCCCGAAATGCCCTCGGGCCAGAACCACGCCCCCCGGAACGCCCCGAACGTTGCACCGCCCCCTGACACGCCCCCTGACACGCCTTCTCTAGCAAAACCCCGGGACTTACGCGCATCCCAGGGCTTGCGCGTGCCACCGAGCCTATGCAAAATAGGCTTGGCGCGCGCAGCGGGGGGGTTTAAAGGGTTACGCTCATAACTTATGCGCGTAACCCTTTTAAAATCTACCCCTTGGTGTCTGAAACTACCTGAGTAATGTGAAAGCTGCCTCTGGAGCATCTCCTGCCTTGGAAAACCTGAAGTACAAAGCTGGGCTCAAAAGGTTTTGAAAATTAAATGAGGTGGTGACTGAACTAACATCATCGTAGGAGCACGTTCAGTTTGTTTCCTTTACTCAGTTCCAGATACTGATGACAAGAGAGCATAAAGGAGATTTATTTAGTTTTCTGAGAGATATGCAGAGCTTCTGAAGCATGAAAAAATAAAAATAGGTTGTGATTAGTTTTATTCACCAATGCCAACAAATAATTTGCAGCCAGAAATTTTCCAAAGTTCTGATTAAGGGCAAATGGAGTCTGATATGGATTAATTTTGTGATGAGCTGTGAACACCAGCATAACCAATGATAAATATTACTTTGGCATAGATGTGATATTTTGGGGTTATTTTTGACAATACCATATGCTGAATAATGTTGATTTTTATTTTCTGGAATAATTTTCAGACAATAAGGGGCGGATTTTCAGAGCCCTGCTCGCGTAAATCCGCCCAAAACCGGGCGGATTTACGCGAGCAGGGCCCTGCGCGCCGGGAAGCCTATTTTACATAGGCCTCCCGGCGCGCGCAGAGCCCCGGGACTCGCGTAAGTCCCGGGGTTCTCGGAGGGGGGCGTGTCGGGGGCGTGTCGGGGGGCGGGCCCGGTCGTCGCGGCGTTCCGGGGGCGTGTCGGCAGCGTTTTGGGGGCGGGTACGGGGGCGTGGCTACGGCCCGGGGGCGTGGCCGCGCCCTCCGTACCCGCCCCCAGGTCGCGGCCCGGCGCGCAGCAGGCCCGCTGGCGCGCGGGGATTTACGTCTCCCTCCGGGAGGCGTAAATCCCCCGACAAAGGTAAGGGGGGGCTGTAGACAGGGCCGGGTGGGTGGGTTAGGTAGGGGAAGGGAGGGTAAGGTGAGGGGAGGGCAAAGGAAAGTTCCCTCCGAGGCCGCTCCGATTTCGGAGCGGCCTTGGAAGGAACGGGGGGAGGCAGCGCGGCTCGGCGCGCGCAGGCTATACAAAATCGATAGCCTTGCGCGCGCCGATCCAGGATTTTAGTGGATACGCGCGGCTCCGCGCGTATCTACTAAAATCCAGCGTACTTTTGCTTGAGTCTGATGCGCAAGCAAAAGTAGGCTGATCGCGCTTCTTTTAAAATCTACCCCTAAATGCATGCTGCTTTGTCATTATATAAAAGTAGTGTTTCTACTCGTCTTTTAGCCTCAGCATTTTGGAGGTAATTTCTGCCTCCCCATGGATTTGCATCATTTTACATATAATCCGCTGTGGGTATTAAGGTCTGCTAATTGTGCCCTTTTGGATGTCCTTTCCCTTTCTCTGCCTCATCTTTCTGTGACATGGGAAAGAAATTTTTCAGTAGCAAGACCTTCTGAAATTATCTTCCAGAAAATTTATAACTAATTACTTGTACAAAATCTTTTAAGAAGCAGCTTAAAGCAGTTTGTTTTTTTTTTTAGACAGGCATTTCACATTGCATGCCTCAAGTATGTGCTGTGCTGACTCCTGATATTAATATGAATTTTATTGTATTCTTTTAAATCATTTTAAACTAATTATTGTCATATATCTAATAGAAAGTTTGACTGTATTATAGCAGGAGTCAGCTCTCTTTGAGATGGTTCGGTTGTATGTCTGTTTTTGTTTGATTTTATGATGTGATTTTTTAAATGAGGTACCCCGCTCTGAATTTTGGATTTATGCAGGCTATAAATGTTTTAAATAAGTAAATAAGAGGGTCATGTGAAGCAGTGTGAGGAGGCAGACATGCATTTGACTTGCTCCAGGACCTCACCTCCTTGTTTTTTTTTTTTATTATTTTGAATATAAGCGATGGTGGTTTCTTGTAAACTTATTCTGGGGATTGATCAACTTTCTGTACGAGCTGCCAGATAGAATATGGAATGATCGAGCTTCATGTCTACAAGGATTCGGTGCGCTGATCGTGGCAAGCTCAAGGGCCCAGAAGGGAAGATGATGCATGTTTCTAGCAATCTGTCATCACCTCAAGGCCCAGACCCCATGGTTAAAGAAGTCACGGCGGCAGTTGCCTTGGAATTAAATGCAAAGTTTGAGAAAATTTACACCAAATTTGATGAAGTGCATTCTTTATTGTTGACTGTGACTGGTCAGGTGTGGGAGGTGGAGTCACATGTCTTGGCAGTGGCTGACCAGGTAGTGGCTTTGGAATCCGAGATAGCCATTTTAAAAATGGCTCGAGATCAACAGACGGCGAAATCAGAAGATCTTGAAAACCGGGCAAGGCGGTGCAACCTTTGATTTATTGGATTGCCAGAAAAACTTAGATATGGGGTTAGCATGTTTCCTTAAAGAATGGCTTCCACATGCACTCTCTTTTACCTCCCAGCATGGCACAATTAAGATTGAAAGAGTGCACAGAATAGGGTCTATGAAAACACAGCACAACAAATTAGGGGTGTGCATTCGTTTTCGACGTATTGCAATCCGCAACGTATATGTCACTGTTCATTGTATTCGTGGGGTCATGAAACATTTGGCGAACCCCCACAAATACAACGTATCTAACGAATAAACCCCCCACCCTCCTGACCCCCCCCAAGACTTACCAAAAGTCCCTGGTGGTCCAGCGGAGGTCCTGGAGCAATCTCCTGCAGTCAGACTGTCGGCTGCCAGTATTCAAAATGGGCCGATAGGCTTTGCCCTCACTATGTCACAGGGGCTACCAGTGCCATTGGTCGGCCCCTGTCACATGGTAGGAGCAGTGGACGGCCGGCGCCACCTTGTGCTCCTACAATGTGACAGCGGCCGACCAATGGCACCGGTAGCCCCTGTGACATAGTAAGGGCAAAGGCTATCGGCGCCATTTTGAATACTGGTAGCCAACGGCCCAAGTGCAGGATATGGCTCCAGGAGTCCGTCCCCCCCCCCAAGACTTGTCAAAAGTCCCTGGTGGTCCAGCGGAGGTCCTGGAGCCATATCCTGCACTCGGGCCATCAGCTGCCAGTATTCAAAATGGCGCCGATAGCCTTTGCCCTTACTATGTCACAGGGGCTACCGGTGCCATTGGTCGGCCCCTGTCACATGGTAGGAGCACAAGATGGCAGATGGCGCCGGCCGTCCATTGCTCCTACCATGTGACAGGGCCGACCAATGGCACCGGTAGTCCCTGTGACATAGTAAGGGCAAAGGCTATCGGCGCCATTTTGAATACTGGTAGCCAACGGCCCGAGTGCAGGATATGGCTCCAGGAGTCTCCCCCCCCCCCCCAAGACTTGTCAAAAGTCCCTGGTGGTCCAGCGGAGGTCCTGGAGCCATATCCTGCACTCGGGCCATCAGCTGCCAGTATTCAAAATGGCGCCGATAGCCTTTGCCCTTACTATGTCACAGGGGCTACCGGTGCCATTGGTCGGCCCCTGTCACATGGTAGGAGCACAAGATGGCGCCGGCCGTCCATTGCTCCTACCATGTGACAGGGCCGACTAATGGCACCGGTAGCCCCTGTGACATAGTAAGGGCAAAGGCTATCGGCGCCATTTTGAATGCCAGCAGCTGACAGCCCAAGTGCAGGAGATCGCGCCAGGATTCCCGCTGGACCACCAGGGACTTTTGGTAAGTCTTGGGGGGGTCAGGAGGGTGGGGGGTTGTAGTTAATTAAATTTAAAAGGTTGGGATGGGGGTTTTTTTGGGAAACGAATACATATGTAACTAATGAACAGATCGGGGTCCCCCAAGAATGGATGCAACGGATTTGCCTCCTCACAAATATGAATGCTGAATGGGACAAATCCGTCCCTGCTGCACATCCCTACAACAAATCCAGGCCTGGAATTGCGAATTTTTTAATTTCGCTCAAAAGTCTGAAGTGTTTCAGGCCTATCGCAAGCGCTGCACTTTGCTATATGAATATTCACCTATTTTGATATTCTAGGACTTCTCTGCCAATGTGTCAGTGCAGCAGAAATTATTTTCAGCAGTGTGCATGCAGCTAGTTCAGCGAAACATCCTATTTATGTTGCAATATCCAGCAAAGCTTAAGATCATTCATGCTAACCAAGTTACTTGGTGCAATTCGGCTGAGAAAGCGAAGCAGTTCCTGAGTTCCTTTGATGATGTCGACCGCATTGGCAGTGAGACTAATCCGCCACCTTGATGTTATGGACTTCACTGAGGTGTATATGAACAATGTTTGTGCAACGATTGTGAGCAGTTTGGAATTCAGAGCCTACCAACTGCAACTAACCCTGATATTGATGTCTTATATGGCCTTCATTTGTTTGGCTATGGATTTAATATGTTGGATGGTTCGTGGGACCATTGTTATGTTTTGGCCTTTTTTTTTTTAACTGACTTAGATAGATGGAAGACTATGGTTTGACTGAGCTATGTACTGGGGGAAATGCACTTCCAGATTTTGAATTTACAGCTTTCCTAATTTTTTGTTGAAAGACTGGATGTATATATCTGGTGGCATTTTGATTTGTCCATCTGTGTTTTATGTTATGCCTGAATGTGTAGGAGTATTGGTTACTGTACTTGTAAATATGATATGGTGTGATGGATCTGGAATGGGGAGGTGAGGCCCCTTGCATTTGAATAGATCCCTTATGCCTATATTTAGGCAATGTTCTCACTTTTTCTTGGTTGGGTAATATATTTGTTTGAGGGGGGAGGGGTTGGTATAGTGTGGGTGTCGGCCATGCAATATAGAGGGTAGGGTGGGTAAGATAGGGGATGTGTATGGTTCAAATACGCCTTGTCATGTGACAGAGGTTGGGAAATTGTGGTTGGGGAATCATGTAAACATGTGGCCAGGATCCAGGCTTTGGGTCCGGACTTCTGAAGGTTTGTTTCTTTTCTTTTTGTACTTTGACCCATGTATTTACTTGAGATGATGTCTCAAAATATTAGAATAGCACTTTGGAATGTATCTGGTACTGGGTTTGTAGTTAAGAGGTACAAAATATTGCAAGCTTTGCGCAGACACAACTTTCACATTGCAATGTTACAAGACGCGCATTTAGATGAGCATCAAAAACTGCATAACTCTTCGGCGGGGGATGTTTTCTCAACTGCAGCAGTTGGGAAAAATAGCAGGAATTGCTGTCTTGTTGGGTAAGTCAATTCCCTACGAGGCCACTAAATGCATAGAAGATCCAAATGGTAGATTCATTATTGTGGTGGATTCTCTGGATAGACAGCCCTTGGTACTTTGCAATCTTTATACTCCCAATATTTATAATCACAGTTTTTTTTTTATGAAGATAGTACAGTTGTTAGCAGTGTACTCTGTTACCTTAGTTATTGGTGGGGGAGGGACTTGAATTGAGTTTTGGACCCTACTTTAGACAGGTCTGCTTCTGGCCTATATCCTCTTCCTATTGTCATACCTTGGATATGGTGGATGGATGGAGGACCTTACATCCATTGGATAGATCTTATACACAATTTTCCAGAACCCACCTATCCTTTTCTTAATAGGTCAGGGTTTTCCAAGGTTACATCCTCTGACATAGGTCCTACAGAGATTTCTGATCACTCCCCAGTCTGTATTGACCTGGAAGGGTTTTTACTTTTGAACCAGTGTACTCCATGGTGCTTTCCCCGATATTTGTTCAAAATCAGGCATTTAAACATCTTCTTTGTAATTTTAAAGATGACCATAGATCTTCTCCAATTCTATTGTGGGAAATGGCTAAGATGGTTCTTAGAGGGGATATAATTTTTTTGTAGATGCCTGGAGGAACAAATTGCCAAAAGATTCTATAATTGGAAAAGCCCACGCTGTAGTTACACGATGTCAGGTTCCATATTAGGAACTACCACCCAGGAAAAACATCTAGGCAACATAATGAAAAATACATTGAAATTGTCATCTCAGTGTGCTGCAGCAGTCAAAAAAGCAAACAGAATGTTATGAATTATTAGGAATGGAATGGTAAATAAAACAGAAAATGTCATAATGTCTTTGAATAGCTCCATGGTGAGACTGCACCTTGAGAACTGATTACAATTCTGGTCACCGTATCTCAAAAAAGATATAATTGCGATGGAGAAGGTACAGAGAAGGGCAACCAAAATGATAAGGGGAATGGAACAGCTCCCCTATGAGGAAAGGCTAAAGAGGTTAGGGCTGTTCAGCTTGGAGAAGAGATGGCTGAGGGGGGAATTGATAGAAGTCTTTAAAATCATAAGATGGCTAGAATGGGTATATATGAATCAGTTATTTAATCTTTCAGATAAATGAAGGACTAGGGGGCACTCCAAGAAGTTAGCAAGTAACACATTTAAAACTATTCAGAGAAAATTCTTTTTCACTCAACACACAATTAAGCTCTGGAATTTGTTGCTAGAGGATGTGGTTAGTGCAATTAGTCTAGCTGGGTTTAAAAACAGGACTGGATAAGTTCATGGATTAGAAGTCCATTAACTGCTATTAATCAAGTTGACTTATGGAATAGCCACTGTTATTATTGGCATGAGTAGCATGGGATCTACTTAATGTTTGGGTATTTGAAACAGGATGCTGGGCTTGATGGACCCTTGGTTTGTCCCAGTATGGCAACTTCTTATGTTCTTATGTTCTCGCTTTTTTTTTTATTGCTTTAGGTTGAATGGTTTGGAAGATAATGTGTGCAAGACTGTCAAAGCCAAAAATATATGCAATTTAAGGAAATTGTTGCATCTGCGGACCCTTAGACCAAGGCAAGATTGGTACCACTTGCATGGAGGAGCTCCGCAGATTCTCGTTGTCGGCAAGTGGACCTGGGCGCAGCAGAGACTGGTCAGGGACTTTAACTATACCAGCCCTCGTTCCCTTCGGGTTAAGCCTTTGGGTGCCAGGGATAGCAGGACTTAGATGGAGGTCTCTGCTAAGGACAGAAGAGGTGGACCTTTGTTCAGTTCGAAGTTAGTCTGCTTGGGATTAGCAATCTGTTGTTATTTAGGAGAGTTGTGGGTGGATCCTTGGACCGGTGGCAGATGACCATGCCCCTGGGGAAGATCCCGAGAGGGACCACCGGTCAGCTCAGAGTATGGAGACAGACGCACATTAGTTCTTTTATTAGACAGTATACTGAACCACCAGAGGTGGCAATAGTGAGCTGGAGTGCCCGGCTGGGCTGTAATCCCTCAGATACTGGAACAGCGATCCCTGGAGGCTGAGCTGTAGAGAAACTGAAATATAGTGAATAGGCAGGGTATGCAGAGTTCATGTACTGAACCAGATGGTAACACTCACACAATGTCTCATAGAAGCCCAGGAGCTGGAATATATAGGCCCTCGAGGAGCAAGTACCTGGTTCCAGGGAAAGCTCTGAGAGAGCGATGGTAACTCATTGATGTAGTTGGCAGTGATGACTTCCAGGCAGAAGAGAGTACCGAGTAAGTCTGGGAACGAGGGCCCTCGAGGAGTGAGTACCGGTTCCAGACTGTCACCTGAAAAACTAAGGAGAGTAAGTCCAAAGAGGCAGAGTAGCTTAGGTAGAGTAACCCTTGCTAACTCGATGTGTTAGCAAATTCTAAGACCTTATATATCCATCACGGGTGATGTTATCTTTGGCCTCCAGGAAACATGGCGGTTTGCAACGTCTAGCCGGTCCGGGGACGCTGGAGGACTTCG
Organism: Rhinatrema bivittatum; assembly: GCF_901001135.1. Classification (NCBI taxonomy): domain Eukaryota; kingdom Metazoa; phylum Chordata; class Amphibia; order Gymnophiona; family Rhinatrematidae; genus Rhinatrema; species Rhinatrema bivittatum. The sequence goes on from NC_042620.1 coordinate 209,162,660, forward strand.
ACAGAAGAACGCCGCGGCAGCCAATCTTCCTGCGGACAAAGAGGGAGGTGCCAAAGAGGTAAGGAGGGCGGAGAGAGGGCGTCGGGAACCAATGGACACAACAACCTTGGATGACTTGAGTCATGGACAGGAAGCAGTCAGGCATATCTAAGATGCAGGCAATGGTTGGATGCAGGTGGCAGTCAGGCTTGTCCGAGATCCAAGCCGAGGTCAATACCAGGTATCTATCCAAGGGAGAAGACAAGGGACAAATAAGCAGGGCAGGAAGGCTAGGGCATGTACAGCAGGGACAAGGCTGGAGACAAGCAGACAAAGACAGAAGAGAAGACTGGACTAAAGTACTGAAGATAAGGCTGGACTGAAGAACTGATGACAAGGTTGGAGTGAAGGAGTGAAGAAGTAAAGACAGGACTTGATTAAAGAACTGAAGACAAGGCTGGAACGAGAAGCAATACGTATTGCACGAATATAGCTGGACCTGTTGCTGAGGCTTTGAGCACATGTATGGCTAGCCTTTTGTAGGACAGGCTTGGTGATGTCATATAAGGGAGCCGAGCCGCGGCCCCGGATGATGATGTCAGCGGAGCACCGGTACTTAAGCCTGGGCTCCACTCCCTAGCTTTGCCTTTGCAACAGGTCTCCTCGCTGGTTGAGTACTCATTGCCTCTTCAGAGGTTCGTCTCACTCCCGTGTTCATGCTCCTCGTTGTACCTGGTTCCTGATTCCTGATTCCTTGCCTCTACTTTCCTGCTCTTCACCTTTCCTAGGATTGCCTACACGGACTTTGATTTTGCTTTGCCTGACCACGCCATTGACTCTCTCCAAGCCCGGACCTCTGCTTCACTTGACCATGCCATTGACTCTCTCCAAGCCCGGACCTCTGCTTCACCTGACCACGCCATTGACTCTCTCCAAGCCCGGACCTCTGCTTCACCTGACCACGCCATTGACTCTCTCGAAGCCCGGACCTCTGCATTGCCTGACTTCACCATTGCCTCTCTCCAGATCCAGACCTCTGCATTTCCTGACTACGCTGTTGCCTTTCTCCAGACCCAGACCTCCGCTTTGCCTACGTTGTTGCCTCTCTCCAGACCCAGACCTCTGCATTGCCTGACTACGTTGTTGCCTCTCTCCAGACCCAGACCTCAGCATTGTTTGACTACACTTGACCATCTTTGTGTTCAGACCTCAGCCTTGCTTGCCACTGCTTCCAGATTGCCACCAGCCCTGACTGAAGCCTGTTCATTGAAGCCTCTTCAGCCTATTACTATTCAGGCTTCGGCCTGCTCTTGCTCAGGTGCCCCCTCCCTGCCTACATTCCTTTGGCACCAGGGTTTCCAGGACTCTACTTTGTCCTGTGTAAGACTGTAGCATCTCCCTTCTGTTGTCTCTGGCCTGATCATGATCACCTCATCGACAACATGCAGAGGCCCACCTAAGTCCATCCGGTCCCGGCATGCAAAGGCTCAACTTGCGGGGAATGAGGGCTGATACTGGTGAAGCTCCAGCTGGCCTCTATCCATCAGCCCACTCCACCTGCCGCCAATGGGGACCCGTAGGTCCCTACCTACGGGTTGTGTCAACCCCACCTTGGCCTGGCATCCAAAGTACAACTGCAGCAGTTTCTTGAGGTACTGGCCTCCTCCATTGTGCGTCTTCATGCCTAGCTTGACTCCCTCACCAGCAATCCGGTTCCAGTACCAGCTCCTTCTCATCCACAGCCATCATCTTCTACGTCTTGAGCCATGTTGGCCCTGCCAGTGCCCCCGCACTTCAACGGTGACTCCAAGCTCTGCAGAGGGCTCATCAATCAGTGCTATATGCAGTTTGCTCTGCAGCCCTCCGTCTTCCAGGACGAATTAACCAAGGTCACCTTTATCCTGTCTCATCTTGAAGGGAAGGCGCTGGCCTGGGCTTCTCCTCTGTGGGAACGATCGGACTCCCTCCTAAGGGAGTTGTTCCGGTTCGTGGCTATGTTTCAACGGACTTTTTATGATATAGGGCAGCATGCCATGGCAAGCACCAGTTTGTTACTCCTTCGTCAAGGTCAAAAAAGTCTCTTTGATTATACTATTGAATTTCGGACTTTGGCTTCTGAACTCGCCTGGCAGGAAGACTGCCTATGAGCTATCTACCTGGATGGACTTTCCCTGCAGCTGAAGGATGAGCTGGCTGCATGGGAGCTCCCTTCCTCTCTTGAGGACCTTATAGACTTAACGGGCCGAATTGATCATCGTCTCTAAGAGCATCACCAGGAGAGTCAGATGCCCAAGAAGCCCTCTCGGGTTCGATCCTGTTCGCCACCAACCATCATCTCTGCCAAGATGGAAGAGCCCATGCAGCTGGGCTATGGGTGGCTGACCCCGGAAGAGCACCTCCAGTGGAGACCAACCGGCCTGTGCCTGTATTGCAGAGCACCTGGCTACCATCTACAGACTTGCCCCATCCATCCAGGAAACTTCCCAGCCTAAGTTCAATAGGGGTCCTGAACTTGGGCGCAACCTCTCCGGCCCCTCAACTTTCTGTACCAATCACCCTGATCTGGGACTCTCAGTCCTTTCCAATCCTTCCTCTGGTCGATTCCGGAGCAGGAGACAATTTTATCCTCAAGGATCTAGTTCAACTCCTGGGTATAAAGACCCATCCTCTGGAAACTTCCCTGTGCATAGCTTCCATTTATGGGGAACCATTACCCGGTCGAATATTCCACAACACTGAGCTTGTTCAATTATGCACTGGCACTCTCCACACGGAAGAAATTGAATTACTAGTACTAGAGAAATCCATTCATCCGGTGGTCTTAGGACTACCCTGGCTCCAACGTCACTCTCCCCAATTCGATTAGGGTTCACTTCAACTGGTGGAATGGGGTTCTACCTGCCACCAGTCCTGTCTATGTAAAGTGGTTCTGCCACCTGTGGCTCCTCTGGCTGCCACTTCTTCAGGCATAGCCGCTCCCTATGCGGATTTTGAAGACGTATTCTCTAAGCAAAAAGCAGACCTCCTTCCACCTCTTCAGAGGTTTGATTGTCCCATAGACCTCCTACCTGGGACCACACCTCCCCGAGGGCGTACCTATCCTCTGTCTCTTCCTGAGACAAAGGCCATGACGGAGTACATACAAGAAAATCTTGCGAAGGGATTCATCCACCCCTTTACGTCTCCTGCCGGAGCAGGATTCTTTTTTGTGACTAAGAAAGATGGGTCTCTCAGGTTGTGTATTGACTACCGTGGCCTGAACTCCATTACTCGTAAAGATAAGTACCCTCTGCCGCTGATCTCGGACCTATTTGATTGCCTGCATGGAGCCTCCATATTCATTAAGTTGGATCTACGCGGGGCGTACAACTTGGTACGAATCCATCCAGTTGATATTTGGAAGACAGCTTTTAACACCAGAGACGGGCATTATGAATACCTGGTGATGCCCTTTGGTCTCTGTAACGCGCCTGCAGTTTTCCAATGAATGATAAATGAAATTTTCCTAGATTTGCTGTATACCAAGGTTGTGGCGTACTTGGATGCCATCCTTGTCTTTTCTAAAGATCTGGCCACATGCTGCACTGATGTCCATACTGTCCTCCAATGCCTTCGTGAGAATCACTTATTTGCAAGGTTGGATAAGTGTTTATTTGAGAAATCCAGTCTGCCTTTCCTCAGATATATTATTTCCCAACGAGGATTCTCTATCGACTCTGCCAAGTTAAAAGGAATCTGAGACTGGCCACAGCCCATGGGTCTTAAGGCTCTCCAGTGGTTCTTAGGGTTCTCAAACTACTATTGCCATTTTATTCCACACTATTCAACCTTGGCCGCCCCTCTGACTGCATTGACTTGACACTTGAAATTGGACACTGGAAGCCATCACCACCTTCCACCGCCTTAATGAAGCTTTCCAGGCTGGGTCTTATCTTCATCACCCTGACCCAAACCGCCCCATTCAGGTAGGATGCCTACGTGATCGGAGCTGGGGCGGTCCTGAGCCAACGCACCACTTCTGGATCAATAGTTCCATGTTCGTTCTACTCTCGCAAATTTTAGTCTGCGGACCAAAATTATAGTATCGGAGATCGTGAGTTACTTGCCATCAATCTGGCTCTTGAAGAATGGCACCCATGGCTAGACAGTGCTCAATATAAATTCATAGTATTCACTGACCACAAGAACCTGGAATATTTAAATCATGCCCAACGTCTATGTTCCTTTGGTGCCCGGGTTTCCAGGACACTACCGTGTTCAGTGTAAGACTGTACCATCTCCCTTCTGCTGTCTCTGGGCTGATCATGATCTCCTCATCGATGACATACAGAGGCCCACCTAAGACCAGCTGGCCCCGGCACCTAAAGGCTCAACCCGCGGTGAATGAGGGCTGGTATTGGTGAAGCTCCAGTTGGCCTCTATTCATCAGCCCACTCTGCTTGCTGACGGTGGAGACCCGTAGGTCCTACCTACGGGTTGCGTCAACCCCACCTCGGCCCAAGTGTCCACATACGGCGCAACACTGTGCACACCCTAAGGAAGCCATAGGCATCTGTCTGCCAGCAAGGAATGGCGTCGCGCAACTGCACTGATGAGGTAACGTGGTTGCGTTGGAGCAGAACATGGCTGTGTCAGCCGAGAAGGTGGTAACCCATGGACCACCGAGCATAACAGAACTAGAAAAGCATAGCAGAACTAGAAAAGGTACAGTGAGGGCAACAAAAGTAATAAAGGGTCTAGAACAGATCCTCTATGATGAAAGGCTTAACAGATTGGGCTCTTCAATTTGGAGAAGAAACAACTGAGATTGGATATAATAGAGGTTTATAAAATTATGATCGATGTGGTTCAAGTTAATAAGAAATGGTTATTTACCCTATCAGATAGTACTAGGACTAGGAAAAATTCCATGAAACCAACAGGTAGCAGAGTTAAAACAAATTTAAGAACATTTTCAGTCAGCACACATTTAAGCTGTGGAATTTGTTGTCAGAGGATGCAATCAAGTCTTCTAGTATCACTAGATTTTAAAAAATATTATGACAAATTTCTGGAGGACTTGTCCATTAATAATTATTACTTAGGCAGACCTGGGGATTGCTATCTTTCTTCTGGGAATAGGCAACAAGGAATAGATCTCCCCATTAGAATTTGCCAGGTTCTTCCTAATGAACCAGATTGACCACTGTTGAAAACAGAATGCTGGGTGCAGTGGACCACTGGTCTGACCCAACATGGCACTTCTTAAAAATAGAAGCAGCAAGTCTAGACAAGGGGTGGGCTCTATGGGTGTTGCCTGTTTGTGTAAAATGTTTAAGCACTGGTTGTTTTTGATAATAACACATAATACTACATCACAATGGCCTACTTAAAAGTGCTTTAGGACTGCTTATTAATAGGGGAAATTACATGTTAGAAAATATGCTATTTTGAGTGATGCATATATTAGACTAATTCTTGTAAAATATATCACATCTATTGGTCTTTCCTGTCTTTCTTATAATAGAATACACTAGGACACATTGTGATTCCTTTATAATCATCATCAAAGGAACAACTTTAAAATGTTTATTGCAATGTCTAGTAAAAGTAAAAAGAAATTGATATTGTGTTCCAGTTACCTATTTCCTGTGCTATTGTCATTTTGCAGTGTTTAATTAGCCCTATACCCTATTTTTTTTCTGTATATTTATGGGTCTGTGCAGAAGTTAAGGTCAGTGTGGAATACATAGAAGGTCGAATATCCATTGTGTACCTTGTCCATTGAAGGCATCCCTTTTAATTCTGCCACATTGCTGGAGTCTATTATATCTGGGTAGGCTTTTTAGTTTATTTGAATGCTAACAAAAACTAATGAGATTATAATGTTTGTATTATATGCTAGGGGTATATAGAGAAAAAAGATTTGGTTCAGTTCAAGCCATTTTGTTTTCAGCCCATTTGCAGCCACATTTCATTTATGGAGATCTATTTTGTTTTGGGGTTTGCTTGTTTTTTGCTTTTTAAATTTTTAGATCATTTATTTCAGCAAAATAGCTGCATGCCATTTCCAAATTTACACTATCAAAAGGAATGATCCGAAAAATTTCTGACAGTTTTAGATGAGTCAATGTTTTGGTTCGGTTGCAATGAACTGAACTGAAAATCCACTCATTCGTTGTATTTTTCATATTTAGAGAGGGTTAAATCCATGCCTTGGAATCTTGTAATTTATTTTATTTATTTATTTATTTATTTATTTAACAGTTTTATATACTGCAGTTCAGGTAACAATGTTACTAATCACTTCGGTTCACATTTCAACAATTACAATGACAATATAAAGAATAGATTATAATGTCTTACATAGAACAAGGGGGATGAACTTGGAGAAAGTTAACAAAAAACTGGGAGAGTACAACTTATATACAAATAGTTTAGAAGACCCGTATGTGAAGTCAATAGAGCTGTCTTGGAAAGACCTAGAGTCACTGTTATGACATTCGTTTGGAGAGGCAAGTGGGTATAGGAGAGTATTTTTTTGAAGGAAGTAGCGAGGGTGGAGAAGGAGGTGGGGGGGGGGAAAGAGTTAAACCGTGGTGATCTTAAGAGGATAGAGGTTATGAAAATGCTGCGGCCAACAGGTGTACAACCGCTTGAATACTATCTTGTAGGTCGGAGTTGAAAATATCCCAACCTATGTCCGATAGATGTACCCCGTCGTGCCGAAACATTCCTGGGCTTTCGTCTATCAATTCATACGTGACAGACAAACCGTCAATGGTACTCATGAATTTAACCATCCATCTGTTGATCTTTCTCCTGGCATTTTCCACCGCTGCATGAGATCTTTCCCCCCTCCAAACTCTGCGAGGGGTGATGCAGGACCATACAATCACCGACTGCGGGAACATGTTATGCAATACCAGGAGGTCTTTTTGCATTTTTTGTGTGAGGGCTATGCTCTTGGTCCGAGGCATATCATTGCCACCCAGGTGTATGACGAGGGCTGTAGGTGTAACTGGATTGTTATTGCGCAGTTCCAAAACAGTCGGTAATAGCTGGTCCCATACCATCCCTGAAATTCCTCTCCAAATCAACGCCATTCGCTGCTTTGCCATCCCTAGATGCTCCCCTGTCTGGCGCTGCTGGGCCCGCTTATGTGCCCAACGCTCATAAGAGTGCCCGATGATCCATGCGAATGACAGCCTCCCACAATGGTCTCATCCCAAGTCATGTGAAGTGGTCCCAGTGCTAGCAGCCGTAGAAGCTGTAGCCTCAGTGCTAGCAGCCGAGGGCAGTACCAGAACCTGATGTCGCCGTGGGCGCCCCATCGCCACCGTGGGGCCCGGCCGCAATCGTTTTCAGGCTCACCGGGCGCTTTCTCTTTCCGACTAATGCCCCTGCTTATGTCTGCCATTTCTTATTATTCATAAAATGTTCATCATTGGTACAATCTTGAGATGCCCATTCTGAAAAATGGAATTTGATAACTTTTCTTCTTCATAAAACATTATAGCAAATCATTTAAAATCCCTGAGGTGACTAGGTTAATAAAAATAGGTGTCTGCATAAAGCTGATTTATCAAGGATATTTCCCATTAACACAAAATGAGAGAAGACTCTTAATAAATTAAGCCCAAAGTATTTTGCAGACAGATTTCAGTGTTACAGCTGTTAAACAGATAAAATGAGTTCATTCTGTACCTTGGAAAGATAGATCATATTGTTACTTGAACTTGGGAACATCCAAGATATCCCTGGCCAGAACCTTAGAACTAAACCTCTGGATTAGAAACACATTTTTCACCATAATATTGATAAGCTACAATGCACTTAAACAGATGTATGTGCCTAAGGATTATTAATATTCAGGAAAAATAATGAAGAAAGGGGGTTTATGATGCTAGGAAAATGGAGGAATAAAAGCATATAATGTTTGTCACTAGCCAACATTGTTATGAGCATGAAATGTGTGTATTTAAGTCTGAATAAAGAATTTTAACTGAGATTGTTTAGAATGCAGGGCATTCTCTTTAATCCCTTAAGAAGCTGGCTCAGAAAACTAAAACAAAAGTATAGCCAGTTGACCTGATTCAAACACATTCCTATCGTACAGTTCCCACTTTTAAAGAGAAAATGCCATGTCACATGGAGGACGGATTCCAGCTCAGTCCTAGTCTAATTATTCTAAAGTGTATGACAGTCAGGACCAGGTTTATCAAGGTCTTTTCTCATAGACAGGCCTGGCACGACTCAGTGTGCACACCATGCATTTGCACAGGGAAGCACACCTGGGATGGCAACAGCAGCAGGAGAGGCTCTGGGGCCACTGGCAGAGCTCAGCCCGCCCACGGCCAAAAATGAAGAAAGGCCGCGGCAGTTTCCACTTTTAGCTGCATGCGTGCGCATAGCTTTCTGGCTCCCGCTCCCTCCCCTTCGCAGAAAGGCCAGTGGAGGAGCTGAAGAAAGAGTAGCCCGTGGGGCCATGGTGGACCTCATCCCTCCATGGCCCAAAGTGAAGAGGGTGGAGGGGGCCATGGTGGAGCCTATTCTACTGTGGCCTGGAGAAAGGAAGCTGCATGTGTTTGTGTGTGTGTAAGAACCTATGTGCATGTGTCTGTGTGAGAGCTTGAGTGTGAGCCTGTGTCAGAACTTGTGTGTATGTGTATGTTTTGTGTGTCTATGTGAGAGGTTGAGTGCATACGTATGTTTTTGTATTACAGGGAGCTTGAGTGTATGTCTGTGCCAGAGCTTATATTCATGTGTCTGTGTGTGTGTCTGTGTGAAAACCTGTGTGCTTGTGTGTGTCTGTGTGAGAGCCTGTGTGCAAGTGCCTATGTGTGTGTATGTGCCTGTGAGAGCCTATGTATCACATATAGGTTCTCACAGGCATGTTCAAACACACACATAATGTGACTATGAGAAAAAGAGAGCAATTGTGTGTGAGATTATAGGCATGTATATAAGAGTTGGAGTGTATGAGAGAGTGAATATGTGTGTATGTGTGTGTGTGAAGATAAAGTTTGTGTGGCCCTATCTCCCCAAACCACAACAATCTCAAGATGACTGAAAATTAAAAAATCCTAGGTATGGAGAGCAGGAGATTTTTTAATCCTTATTAGTTTTAATTATTGGGTGTAATGTGTTTCTACTATTTTGAAATATGTTATTGTTTTTTTGGGAAATTGGATTTTTTTATTCATCAGATGTTTTGAAATATTTTATTGGTGTTTGGGAAATTTTGGATAATCTGTTTAACTGGTTTGAAATATTTATTCTTTTTATGACTATGATTTTACTATTATGATTGATGTTTTATATTTCTTGATTTTATTTGTTAATGTTTTATTAAGAATTGTAATGTTTCTGTTTTAATATATAATCACATTAGAAAAAAATCCAACAATATTGCATATGAAACTATGTTAAATAAGAAAAATGTTGCAAACCAATCTTTATACTTTATACGTGTATTCCCAGAGATATGCCCAACTTATTAAATGTAAAAAATGAAGGACCAACATATCACCCTGTGGTGACTGAGCTTAAATTGCATTCAGTACTTTTTACTGACAAGGGTCACTTACAATCATCGGTCCTGAAGTGCCAAGAAACAAATATCTGTGGGAAAAATGTTTTAAGTTGTTTTGAGAAATGGTTTAAAAAATATAGGTATTTCCTTTTCAACCAGTTGAGCAAGTCTAATTCAGCACGCCCTTCATGATACCATGTTTTATGAATGAACTGCCTCAGGGGCGTCCAGTGTATGTATTCTGTGCTGCTAGAGGGTGAACGATGACAATTTATTGATTTCAATTTATAGATTTTTAGACGTTCACCCTCTATCAGAATACAAGAATACATTGGATGCCCCAGAGGCAGTTCATTCACCAAACATGGTATCATGAAGGGCGTGCTGAATTAGACTTGCTGAACTGGTTGAAAGGGAAGTACATATGTTTTTTAAAGCATTTGTCAAAACAACTTAAAACATTTTTTCCCACAGATATTTGTTTCTTGGCACTTCAGGACCAATGATTATAAGTGACCCTTGTTGGTAAAAAGTACTGAACGCAATTTAAGCTCAGTCACCACGGGGGTGGTATGTCGTCCTGTTGTGCTCCGTGGCCGTGGCGCCCCACGACCGCGTTCTCCTACCTGAGTCTCAGGCCATGAAAGCCCCGGGGGAGGGCTCCGACTCGGGCCCGCGCTGCCCGCTGCAGGGAAAGCCTCCTGCTTCCCTCAGCCACGTTTCTTCTTCTCCACCGAGGAAATCCAAGATGGCCGCCGTCAAACTCATTTGCATTTAAAGGGACCTGGTCCCTTTAACTAGACTCACCTGCTTCCAATGATCCAGAGCAGAGGAAGTATATAGGGAGGCTTCCTCTGCTCATTCCTCGACTTGGCAACGTCTCTTGCGAGTGTTGTTTGAGTCTGCTTGCCTCGGTGAGTTCCTGCTGCTTGTTCCTGTTACGTCTTGGTGATTCTCTGGTTCCTGACTTCGGATTGGCTTACGGTGATTCTCTGGTTCCTGACTTCGGATTGGCTTACGGTGATTCTCTGGTTCCTGACTCTGGATTGGCAAGCGATGATTCTCTGGTGCACGACTTCGGACTGGTGAGCGACGACCCTCTGGCACTCGACCTAGGACTCCTTCAAGACTCCGTCTCCAAGGGTCCACCTAAGTCCCAGCGGCCCGGGTCCCTACGGGCTCCTCCTGGGGGGACCGCGGGCTTCCAGGGCGAAGCTCCAGTTGGCCTTTGCACCATTGCTCTGACCTCCCTAGGTCCACCTAAGTCCCAGCAGTCGGGTCCCTACGGGCTCCTCCCGGGGGGACCGCAGACCACCAGTGGTGAAGACTCAGCGCCTCATCTCGTCTCTTCACCACCTCCGTATTCATCTCCGCCTCCAGTGCCCAGGGTCAGCTGGTCCCGCCTCCTGTTCTGCCTCGCCACCCGACAAGAGACCCTACGGACCCTCCGAAAGGTATACCATCATCTTGTCGGCCAAGGGTCCACAAGCCTGAGCATAACAGATTGCCAAGTCCATGGACCTGGCAGGGGCTTCCGCCCGCCAGGCCATTCCGGGAATGGCCCAGCGCCTGCTGGAGCAGCAGAAAACCCTGGACGCCCTGGTCTCCTCAGTGCAGAGCCTGAACCAGCGCTTTGAGGCATTGGCTCCTATGAACCCTACGCTGCCTTCCCCACCGATGGCTTCGGCGGGTCGGCCGGTAGTTCGCATACCGGCACCGCCACGTTTCTCCGGGGAACCTCGGGCCTGCAGGGGTTTTATGAACCAGTGCAAGATGCACTTCCGCCTGCAGGCCGCTCTCTTCCCAGATGATGCCACCAAGACCACCTTTATCCTGGCTCTGCTAGGAGGAAAGGCCCTAGAATGGGCTTCCCCCCTGTGGGAACGAGACGATCCCGTTCTAAGGACCCTCGAGGAGTTTTGGGAGTTGTTCCGAATAAACTTCAGGGATCCTGCTCAAGAAGTTTCAGCAGGGCCGAGACTACTGCAGTTGCGTCAAGGCTCGAGGACATTGGCGGAATACGCCATCGACTTTCGGGCTCTCTCCTCGGAGCTCGGCTGGGACTCAGACTGCCTCCGAACCATTTTCTACCAGGGGCTGAGCCCCTGAATTAAGGACGAGCTCGCGGGACGTGAGATACCGAGGTCCTTGAATGCCTTGATCGAATTGGCTGGTCGCATAGACAGACGCCACCAGGAGCGTCGCCAAGAGGCCCAGACAACATCCAAAGCGGCAACTCCGCCCAGACGCCCTCAACATTCGCCCTCACCCAAGGATAGGTTAGAGAACCCTCGGCCGCCAACAGACGAACCCATGGAGTTGGGTCGCGGGAAACTCTCTCCGCAAGAGTGTCAACGGCAAATCAGGAAGGGGCTCTGTTTCTACTGTGGTGCAGCGGGCCATCGGATTGCTGCCTGCCCGACGCGTGCGGAAAACTCTCGGGCCTAGGACCTGAAGGAGGTCTCTTCCTGGGCCGAACCACTCCTGCACCTCCACTAACCCTGCCAGTGGCATTGACTGCGGCGGATGGAGAGTTCCACACGTTGGCCTTGGTGGATTCCGGTGCCGGCGGGAATTTTATCATGAAAGGTCTGGTTGAACATTTAAAGATTTCTCAAGTTCCGCTGAACCGTCCCTTGGTCATCTCTTCCATCCAAGGGAAGCCGCTCCCGGAACGGGTGACGCACGCCACTATCCCTGTCCAGCTGAGGACTGGGGTCCTGCATCAGGAACAGGTGTCCTTTTATGTCCTGGAGTACTCTATCCATCCCATTGTCCTAGGACTCCCGTGGCTCCAGGAGCACGAACCCCAGTTCGATTGGAAGACCTTGCAGCTGGCTCGTTGGGGGCCGAATTGCCGCGGCAATTGCCTCCAAGCTGTGGCTCTAGGGCCCTGTCCGATCGCCGCCATTAATCTCCCAGGTCTGCCAGCTACATATGCCTCATACACAGATGTGTTTTCTAAGCAGAAGGCGGAAGTACTTCCACCTCATCGACCGTTCGATTGTGCCATAAATCTCCTCCCTGGCACTGAGCCTCCTCGAGGACGCACGTACGCCCTCTCTCCTGCAGAGACGCAGGCTATGAATGAATATATTAAAGAGAACCTGGAGAGGGGCTTCATTCGGAAGTCAAAGTCCCCCGCGGGGGCTGGATTCTTCTTTGTCGGAAAGAAGGACGGAACGCTCCGCCCCTGCATTGACTACAGGGGTCTGAATGCCATAACGATCAAGGACCGTTATCCTCTGCCTCTCATCTCTGAGCTATTCGACCGGCTACAAGGTGCGAGGATCTTCTCCAAACTGAATCTCCGAGGGGCCTACAACCTTATTCGTATTAAGGAAGGCGACGAATGGAAGACGGCCTTCAATACCCGTGACGGCCACTATGAGTACTTGGTGATGCCGTTCGGGCTCTGTAATGCCCCCGCAGTATTTCAGAATACTATGAACGAGATACTCCGCGACCTCCTGTACCAATGCGTGGTAGTTTATCTGGACAATATCCTGATCTTTTCCAATACCTTGGCCACTCACCGGCGACACGTCGTTCAAGTGTTACAACGCCTCAGAGAACATAAGCTGTATGCAAAGCTCGAAAAGTGCCAGTTTGAGCAGGAGTCTCTTCCCTTCCTGGGATATATAGTCTCCAGTCAGGGATTCCGCATGGATCCACAAAAGCTAAGTGCCATTCGGGAATGGCCACAGCCGTCCCGGCTCAAGGCACTCCAAAGATTTCTAGGCTTTGCCAATTATTACCGCTCTTTCATCCATCACTACGCATCAATTGTTGCCCCGATGACAGCTCTGACCCGGAAAGGCGCGGACCCAAAAAAATGGCCTCCAGCAGCAGAAGCCGCCTTTCGTCGGCTCAAGGAGGCATTCACGCAGCAACCATGTCTTCGGCACCCGGATCCACAACGACCCTTCTTTATAGAGGTGGACGCATCCTCAGAGGGAGTAGGGGCCGTCCTGAGCCAGGCCTCCGAGGGCCATAAGCTACACCCGTGTGCCTTCCTCTCACGCCAGTTTTCGCCGGCCGAGCAGAATTATGCCACCGGCGACAAAGAGCTCTTGGCCATCAAGGTGGCCTTGGAAGAATGGCGCCCATGGCTAGAAGGGGCACCGCACCAGTTTACGGTCTTCACGGACCATAAGAACTTAGAATACTTGAACCGGGCGCAACGGCTCAACCCACGACAAGCCCGGTGGGCCCTGTTCTTCACCCGTTTTAATTTCATTCTCCGGTACAGACCGGCTGGGAAGAACATCAAGGCTGATGCCCTATCTTGAGTATTTGAGTCAACAGAAGGTTCTGAGGAACCTCAGTATATTATTGAGCCATCCCGCATCCTCCTGTCGGCTACCTCCATCATTCCGCCTGGGAAAACTTTGGTTCCGCCATGCTTACGGAAACAAGTGCTGGCATGGGCTCATGATTCCCGCTGCTCCGGCCACCCAGGGCAATCCCGCACATTGCAGACTCTGCGCCGATATTACTGGTGGCCAAAGGTAAATAAGGATGTTCGGGCCTATGTGGAGTCCTGCCAGACTTGTGCCCGCCACAAGAGAATCTTTGGCTCCACTCCAGGCTTACTTCAACCATTACCCGCGCCTTCTGAACCGTGGAGCTACGTGGCGACGGACTTCGTGGTGGACCTGCCATTATCCAGTGGCAACACGGTAATTTGGGTGGTAGTCGATCGTTTTAGCAAGATGGCACACTTCGTACCTTTGCCAGGATTGCCATCGGCACCCCAGCTGGCCCAGCTGTTCGTCCAGCACATTTCCGGATCCACGGCCTACCTAAAGGTATCTTGTCTGATCGAGGGCCTCAATTTACGGCCAAATTCTGGAGGGCTCTCTGCCAGAAGTTCGACATCACGCTAGATTATACATCCGGCTACCATCCACAAACTAACGGTCTCGCAGAGAGAACCAACCAGACCTTGAAGCAATTTCTTCGCTTATATGTTAACGAAAAACAAGATGACTGGGCGAGCCTGTTACCCTGGGCCGAATTTGCATTGAATTCTCATATCTCTGCTGCTACGGGGGCCTCCCCCTTCCAGATAGTATATGGGAGACAGCCACGCCCACCATTGCCGGTTACCATCACGGTCGCATCTCCGACAGCTCAACTCTCTGCCAATGAGCTGCATCGGCTATGGATATCCACGCAACGCGCCCTGGTCAGGGCAGGCCAGGCAGCTAAGAGTTATGCTGACCGGCACAGAAGACCGTACCCGCCTCTCAAGCCGGGCCAGAAGGTTTGGTTGAGCACGCAGTTCATCCGCTTGAAGCTGCCATCATTGCGACTGGCCCCGCGATTTATTGGACCATTTCCCGTCATCAGGCAGGTGGGAGCAGTCTCGTATCAACTCCGCCTTCCCCCTTCGCTCAAGATTCACAACACATTCCACGTCTCCCTACTGAAGCCTCTGGTATTATCATGGCCTTCTAGCACGCCTCCGATTCCATATCCTGTTGCCTCTGAAGATGACCTCCTTTATCAAGTCCGAGAGGTCCTAGATATAAGGAAACACAGGAAGAAGTGGGAATACCTGATAGCGTGGGAAGGCTTCAGCCCCGAGGAGAACTCCTGGGAGCCTCTGGCTAACATCTTGGATCAGAGTCTACTGGACCAGTTCCACAGAGACCACCCATCCAAACCCAGGCCTCCAGGGAGACGCCCTAAAGAGGGGGGTACTGTTGTGCTCCGCGGCCGTGGCGCCCCACGACCGCGTTCTCCTACCTGAGTCTCAGGCCATGAAAGCCCCGGGGGAGGGCTCCGACTCGGGCCCGCGCTGCCCGCTGCAGGGAAAGCCTCCTGCTTCCCTCAGCCACGTTTCTTCTTCTCCACCGAGGAAATCCAAGATGGCCACCGTCAAACTCATTTGCATTTAAAGGGACATGGTCCCTTTAAATGCACCTGCTTCCAATGATCCAGAGCACCTGCTTCCAATGATCCAGAGCAGAGGAAGTATATAGGGAGGCTTCCTCTGCTCATTCCTCGACTTGGCAACGTCTCTTGCGAGTGTTGTTTGAGTCTGCTTGCCTCGGTGAGTTCCTGCTGCTTGTTCCTGTTACGTCTTGGTGATTCTCTGGTTCCTGACTTCGGATTGGCTTACGGTGATTCTCTGGTTCCTGACTTCGGATTGGCTTATGGTGATTCTCTGGTTCCTGACTCTGGATTGGCAAGCGGTGATTCTCTGGTGCATGACTTCGGACTGGTGAGCGACGACCCTCTGGCACTTGACCTAGCACTCCTTCAAGACTCCGTCTCCAAGGGCCCACCTAAGTCCCAGTGGCCCGGGTCCCTACGGGCTCCTCCTGGGGGGACCGCGGGCTTCCAGGGCGAAGCTCCAGTTGGCCTTTGCACCATTGCTCTGACCTCCCTAGGTCCACCTAAGTCCCAGCGGTCGGGTCCCTACGGGCTCCTCCTGGGGGGACCGCAGACCACCAGTGGTGAAGACTCAGCGCCTCATCTCGTCTCTTCACCGCCTCCGTATTCGTCTCCGCCTCCAGTGCCCAGGGTCAGCTGGTCCCGCCTCCTGTTCTGCCTCGCCACCCGACAAGAGACCCTACGGACCCTCCGAAAGGTATACCATCCTCTTGTTGGCCAAGGGTCCACAAGCCTGAGCATAACAGGTCCTTCATTTTTTACATTTAATAAGTTGGGCATATCTCTGGGAATACACATATAAAGTATAAAGATTGGTTTGAAACATTTTTCTTATTTAATGTTTCTGTTTTTCCATTGTTGCTCTGCTTATAGAGGCTGGTTTGTTGTGGGTTCCAGTTCAGTTCTTCATAGCATGTTTCTATTTATACATTCTGGTCCCTTTATTCTGTATTTGGTCAGGGTCTGTCTGTGTTCTCCGTGTGTGACTGAGGTGAGGTATTGTCTTGCTATATAATTTATAGATCACACTAGCAGTCTGATTTGTTCTGTTTTCCTAATAGGAAGTGTATTGATATTCTAGGGCCTGATGTAATATGTGCAGTGCTACCATTTCATAGATAAGGTTGTTACTGTTTGAGTACTGGCAGTTAGGGTTGTTTTGGTATGGGAGGCTACCATTACTATATTGTAATGGTAATTCTGTTTATTCATGGCTTTCTGAGGGCCAAGAATACACTGCTGGAGCTTGTGCTGCACTCAGCAATATAAGTGTAAACACAAGTGCAAAAAACTTTTTGTTGGTCAAAATAGTAATGTTATTATATCATTCATATACGGCAACTCTACTCGTATATAAATCAGTCTTTTAGAGGGTCCCCCGACATGGACCCCATGTTTCGCCAGACAGGCTGCGTCAGGAGGGACAAAATTTAATGGCACCAATCTGTATAAACAGAATAAGTATACATGGACCAAACATAACAGAGAGCCAGCCATAATACACTTTAGATGAAACATTACAACTCAATACTTTAAACATACTGGTGTTCCAGACTGTATCACGTCACAGGGAGCACACATATCTTGTAGCATAGAAGGGTTTTAAACACTGATACATATTTTGGCGTGAAAAGCCGCACCAATCAGAAGGACGGAAGAAACAGCCAATCAGAACTCAACACATACAATCAGATGAAAAAACTCCATTCACGTTCTACGTTAAGACCCTTGAGAGCGACAGTGTCTAAAATATAAATCCATCTCTGTTCTTTTTTGATCAGAATCTCAGAGTAATTCCTGCCCCTCACTGGCAGTGTGATCACATCAAGTACGAAAATGTTTAGGTCAGATCTAGTATTCGAAAGTTGTATCCAGTGATCAACCAACGGTGCGTTCTCCCAATGATTTTTAATATTTGACCGTTGTTCTATAATCAGGGTTTTTATCATGCGGGACGTTTTCCCCATGAACAATTTATGGCAAGGACAACTGATTACATATATCACCCATGATGATGTACAGTCTGACTCTCCAAACAATGAATAAGTTTTCTTTGTGGTCGGGTGAGTAAAAGATGACAGAGTAAACGTGTGAGAACATATGGAACAGTGGCCATAAGGTTTGTGTATACCCTTATCTGAAGAAACACTCCTAAGATTATATCCTGAGTGTACTAACATGTCTCGGAGGTTTTTGCCGCGACGGTAAGTAAACCGAAATGCACTGTGAAAAAAATCCTCGAGTGAAAGGGCAGCCCAGTGTTTCCTAATAATATTTGTACCACTAAGAGTGGAAAAAGGCAGAATGCAGTTAACAAAAGTAGATAGAGTGCGATCTTGTGACAAAAAAAAGGAGGTCCCTATTAACATACATCGCCTTCTTTAATAACTTAAGAGGGTACCCTCTCTCACAGAACCTCAGCACCATCTGCTTAGCTTGGTGTATATATTCAGCCTTGGTAGAACACAGACGGCGTAATCTTAGGAACTGGTCAGTAGAGATAAGCTTCGTTTTTTTCTACCTGGTCATTTTTTGAGTCGGACACTTCGGGGTAAAGTTCGTTTTTCCTCGGTTAGTTTTTTGGAAAAACGAACAAAAACTAAACGGGGAAAAATGAAACTGGCCCAAAAACCAACACGGGAAAACGAAGCTAAACGAAGCTAAAAAAACCCCACCCCAAGCATTAAAATTCACTTTAATACATTAAATACAAACCCCCCCCCCCCACATCCCGATCCCTCCCCAAGACTTACTAACATCCCTGGTGTTGCGATCCCCCCTGTTGCTGCGCTACAGGAGGTCTCTTACCTTCCTCCATCTATTGTGGGTGGGGAGGAGGCGGGGGCGGACAAAGGAAGGGAAGGTAGGAGGGGCAACAAAACAAGAGGCCACTAGGACACACGTGGCCGAAAAAGCAAGCAGGAGGCTGGAAGCAGGAAGCAGCAGTAGCTGGAACCAGCAGGCAGCAGCAGGGCTCAGGAGTAGCAGCAGGGCTGGAGGCCCAGGAGACTCAAAGTCACAGGGCTGGAGGCCCAAGAGAGACAGCACTACAGGGCCAGAGGCCCAAGAGAGACAGCACTACAGGACTGGAGGCCTAGCAGACACAGCTCCAGGGCCTGTGTTCCATCCGGGGCTTGCTCCAGGGCCTGAGAGGCCTAGCCGTGCCTGTGGCTTGCTTGCCATCTATTGTGGGTGTCCAGTGTCTCTGCCTAGATGTTTGTTCCTGTGCCTGCCAGCCGTAAGGACTTCGGATGTGAGTATCCCAGCATCGGAGTTCCTGTTCGCCTGGAGTTTCCCTGCACCCTCCTTCTCAGCGTGGTCCGCGACCAGCCGTCCTGGGTTGTGTAGGGCGCGTCTGGGACAGGGTGGTCCGCGACTCAGTCCCACGGGTGGGCTGAGTAGGGCGCCCTGATGGACAGTGCCATGTTTCCGTCCAGCCTTGTCTACAGTGTCTGCTTCAGCCCTTGCCCGGATGTCTTCCTGTCTCTGCCTTGACCTACGTCCTCGTCTGGTTCCTGAGCCTTCTGTCCTGTTGGGCCCTGGAGTGGCCAACAGGAGGGATTCGTCCCACGGGCTCTTGAGCTTCTGCCAGCCGAGGGGGCTTCGGATGTGAGTATCCCAGCATCGGAGTTCCTGCTCGCCTGGATCCTCCCTGTGTCTCGCTTCAGCCCTTGTCCTGATGTCTCCGTCTTGCTTCAGCCTGCTTCTGCCCCGTCTGATGTCTTCTGTTTAAGGACTCTGTCTGCCCTCGCCTCTGTCCGGCCTGCTGCCCATTGCCGTTCCCTGCGGCAGGTCCGAAAGGGCCGGGAACAGTCGGAGGACCATTCATTAGTCAACTTCCCCGTGTTGGCTACCATGGGCATGCAGGTCCGGCTGAGGGTCGGACTCCCTGCTTCTGTTTCTGCCTGCCTGGCTCACCATGCCTGCTCAGCTCACCTCCCACGGTGTGGCTTGGGGCCCCTCCTTGAGTCCTGCCATGGCCCAAGGGCTCACCACCACCCGCTTACGACGACCGCGCCCGCGCGCGCTCTTAACACCTGGTGGTCCAGCGAGGTCCCGCGAGGGATTTCTCCCTCCGTGCCATCCGGCTGTCTGGCCTGCCTTGATCAAAATGGCGTCTATAGCCTTTGACCTACTATGTCACAGGGGCTACTGGTGCCATTGGTCAGCCCCTGTCACATGGCCATCAGCGCCATCTTGTGCTCCTACCATGTGACAGGAGCTGACCAATGGCACCGGTAGCCCTTGTGACATAGTAAGGGCAAAGGCTATCGGTGCCATTTTGATTACTAGTAGCTGATGGTCCGAGTGCAGGAGGTCGCTCCTGGACCCCCGCTGGACCACCAAGGATGTTAGGAAGTCTTGGGGAGGGATCGGGATGGTGGGGGGGGGGGGGTTGTATTACAGTGAATTTTAATGCTTGGGGTGGTTTTTAATTTAAAAAAATAAAATGTGCCCCTCCCCCCATACAAACCAGAAAAATTAATTTTCCTCGTAGTTCGGGGAAAATCATTTTCAGGGTTCGGGGCCCCCGACCCACGACGAATTAGGCAATTTTTTGTTGAAATTGCCTAATTCATGATAAACAAACCACATCTCTACTGGTCAGTGGGAATGTTCTTCTTAAGGTGATGGGGATGAAAACTGTCAAATGCTAAAAGGGTGTTACAATCAGTATTTTTACGATAAATCGAGGAAGAAACTCCATTACTGTCAAAGGAAATTGAGATATCAAGAAATGGAACCTGATTGGGGTAGATATAGAAATTGAACTGTAAGTTACAATTTCAATGGTTTAATCAATCTAAAAACATAAAGAATTGTATATCCGTGCCTCACCAGATCAGCAATATGTTGTTGATGTATCTCAACCACAAATGTATGTGGGACGACCAATCTGAAGTATAAATGAATCTCTCCTCAAAGTCTGCAACATAAAGGCAGGCCAGACTCGGGGCCATAGTCGCGCCCATCGCTGTTCCTTTTATTTGTTGGAAAAAATCTGAATTGAACATGAAGTAATTTTGAGTTAACACTATGCATGCCAAATCAAGTAGAAAAGAGGTGGGTACACGATTAAGGTCTGTACAGAGATGTAATGTCTGTTCGATTACCATTAATGCCTCATCCTGAGGAATATTAGAGTATAAAGATACTAGATCAAGCGTTACTAAAAAACAGGAGTCCGATGGAAGAGCCAGGTTATTTAATATTGAAATCAAGTGAGAGGAATCCCTAACATAAGATCTACTCAGTGGGACAAATGGTCTCAAGAAAACGTCCACAAATATAGACAGGGGTTCCAGAACTGAGCCAATACCTGAAATAATCGGGTGACCAGGTGGATCTTGCAGGGACTTATGGATCTTGGGCAAAGCATAAAAAACTAGAATGATAGGATGCTCTACTACTAAAAATTGTGCCTCATGAGAGGTAATATATTTGAAATCAGTTGCCTCTTGTATCAGGGATTTAATCCTTATTTGCAATTCAGGTGTTGGGTCACCAAGGGACAGTAAAATGTTACATCACTCAATTGACATCTGACCTCCGTCTCACATGGAAAATCCTCCAGTGCTACCAACATTTAAACACTGAACTCCCCTCCTGCCCCACTGGGCCTTCCCCCTCATCTCTTGGATGCTTCTTTATCCCATCTGTGGGATCTCCAATGGGGCTGGAATGATCCCCTGCCACTCCTTCCCCATTGAGCCCTGTTTTCAAAATGGTGCCAATTGGCTCTGAGGCTGGCACCATTTTGTTGTATGGTCATATGCTGTAAAGATTCATTCCCGACTTGCAATCGTTGAAAATGGGATATGATAGGAGCGACTGAGGATTGCGCCTGTCCAACTTTGACTTTTGGGACTTCACGGATGGGGTAAGAGATGACAAAGAGATGTGGGGAGGCTTAGAGGAAGGCCCAAGTGGGGGCAGGTTTTAATTTTTAAATGTCGGTAGTGCTGTTAATTTTATTTTTTTTTTCATTTCTGAAATGAAAACAAAAATAATTAATTTCCAGTGGGATTTTTTGTTTTGATTGTTTCGTTTCATCATCATTTTCATAGCAATAGAGTGAATGATGGCAGATAAAGACCCAATGGTCCACCTAGTCTGCCCAGCAAGTTGTTTGGGGTAATAATTGCTGCACCGTGTGGGTTAACCACAATGTCTTCTGTTAATGATAGTAACTGGCACTCCATGCAGGTTACTGTTGCAGATGGAGCACAGAATGTGTTTGTGAGCCCCTGTGCCATGACGCTTTCTGCACAACCCAGGGGCTGGCCGCGATCCAAGCCACTGGTGGGTGAATGCATCCGACCATGGACTAGGCTGAGACTGAAATACATTTGAACTTGGCACATGACTTGAAAGCCTTGCTGAACCTACATGCACAGGCCTGAGACCCAGCAATGCAATGCTGGTCTCTGGGGTAGCCATCTGGGCACTCTAAAAGCCCTTTTGGACTTGCCGCTAGGGCTTGAGCATCAGGACAGACGGAGGCAAGAAGACTCTGAAGACTTAGATAAGATGAAGACTCAAATTTCAGGTTTCAGATTCAAGTTCAGGATTCAGGTTCAGGATTCGAGCAAGCCCTGCACTGTGGCATGCCCTACACAGCCCATGGGTTGGTCACAGTCCACACCGAATACAGAGCAGACTCTAGACTGAAACTTGGACATAGCTGGGACAAGGAACTCCAAAGATCAGGAACAGGATTCAGGGACTCAGGAACTCAGAACCAAGTATGGGACCCCGGTGACTCCGGAAACTTGACCAGCAAAGATGGACATGGAGGCAGGTCTTGTGCCGCGAGGTGCCCTACATACCTCAAAGGCTGGTCACAGACCATGCCGCTGGCTCACCTGGAGGACTAGACGAGGAAGAACACCTGGAAGTGGGACTTGGAGACAAAGACTGGAACATCAGGAACTTGCGAGGACAATACATCAGGAATAAAAAGACAGAGGGTCTGTCGAGAGACCAGAAACATGGAACAAAGAAACATAGAGGAGCTCCCACAAAGAACATGAAGACCCTGAAGGAGTGAAGAATGACTCCTAGAGTGAGGAGCTGGACCAGGAACTCCAGAGACAAAGCAACTCCCTGTGAGGGCAATGCTAGACTGAAGAAAGGCCCCTTTTATAGGCCAGACAGGATGACATCATCAGGAAGGGCCATGGGGCTTTTCCTGCCGCAGTCCCTTTAAATGTTCAAGAGAGGCGCGTGTGTGCACCTAGGAGACGCTGGGGCAAGAGCGATGGTGATGCGGAAGTCAGTGGCCCTCAGGCTGCAAAGAAGGCAGATACAGCGTCTCTCCTGCTACCAAGTGGCAGCACAGGTCTGAGGCTACAGCAGCAGTGTGGAGGATGAGCCGTGCAGGAACAGCACCGTCAGAGATGACTCAGCACCGCTTGGGAGCGGCAGTATGGCTCAGCGGCTTTAGGAGCTGAGTGAGCCGCTCACAGGCCTGTCTCGCAGTGGTATACACAACAATTACCCCCATTCACAAATGTTACACTTAAAAGTTAACAAAGGTTACCGCTTGTCTTCATTTCCATCCTCTAGCCTTTAGGAATCCTCTGTTTATCCTCCGCCCTTTTAAATTCCATTATCATTCTCGTCTTCACTGCTGCTTTGAGGAGGGAATTCCATGCATCCACCATCCTTTCCATGAAGAAATATTTCCTGACATTGTTCCCGAGTCTACCCTCTTGGAGTTATACATCATGACCAATGGTTCTACAGCTTCTTTTCCACTGGAAAAGGTTTGATTCTTGTGCACCATTTATGCCTTTAAGTTATTTTAAAGTCTGAATCATATCACCCGGAGCCTCCAGGCACAGCGGCTATTTGCTGCTGTGTCCGGGATTGCGGGCCGGCCATCGGCCGGCGCCCGCAACCTACGCCTGTCCGGAGGTAGGCACAACTTATAAAATAAAGGTAGGGGGGGATTTAGGTAGGGCTGAGGGAGGGGAAGGTGGGGGGGCAGAAGGAAAGTTCCCTCCGAGGCCGTTTCAATTTCGGAGCAGACTTGGAGGAATGAGGAAAGCCATCAGGGCTCCCCTAGGGCTCGGCGCTCGCAAGGTGCACTAGTGTGCACCCTCTTGCGTGCGCCGACCCCAGATTATATAACATGCACATGGCTGCTCGCGCATGTTGTAAAATCAGGCGTAGATTTGTGCGTGCTGGGTTGCGCGCACAAATTTACGCCCGCGTGTAGCTATTAAAATCCGGCCCTAAGCATTTTTCCCATAGACACAGAATGGGAGAAAGCCATAGTAAATCAGGCCTTTAGATTGAATGCAATCTGCTTTGAAGTGCTTGAAAGGCAGAATATAAATCAAATAAACAATTTAGTATAAAAGGTTAATTAGCACAACCTAGCCATAAAATAGCAACACACTACACCTAAAACAGCAATAATAGATTTATTGTACGTAAAGTAATCATAACTGATTTTACATTCTCCTTCCACAGTATGCCCATCAGAGCTACAGAGAATGAAACATATTGAGACTTAAGGGTTTATTTACTAAGATGAATTAAAATTGGGCATTAACACCTGTATTAGTGCTAGCTCTCCTTAGTAAACAGAGCCCTCAGTTTTTGCTTCTTATGTTCAGATAGATGCTGCTCCATGGACGCTCACATTCCTTTCAGTGGAGGGGCAGTGTTGTCTGCCTTGTCTCTTTCAGGTTGAACTTCTTTCTAATTCTGTTCGCTTTAATGAGTATTATCAAGCTCAGGAGCATAGTCCATAAATAATTCAAGGACTAAATTACACCCCTAGACGGCAAAGAAAGCCGTCATTATTTTGTTTTCTCATTTTAAGTTCTCTTTGAAGCAAGCATCATGAACTTTGCAGGCTTTAGACCATGGGCCAGATTTGAGAATCGGTAACTATTTGGAAATGATGCATCTTCCCTCCCCCGCTCAAGGCATTAGTTTTACTGCAGCTTCTGGAAGGAGGAAAGTGCCCTAGAAAAAAAAAAATTGTGCAAGCGAAAAGCTGTGAAAAAATACACTGCAAGACTTTTGCATTGAAGAGCTAAATTTAAGAATTGGGCACATGGCTTTCAGCATTTTATACACAAGTGGCAGTGTTCCCGTTCCTGACTCAGTAATGGAAGATTTTTTAAAAAATCAGACCACATCCTAGATTCCAGGACAAAATGAATTGTGTTGGCCTTCTTAATGTCTACAGAACCCGAGTATTCTGGTAAAATCTGTTAAAACTGTTTTGTGAGAACTTGTTGAGACATGATCTACTGATGAAAATATTTTTCCATTTTTTAAGTTAACTTTCATGCTTTTTTAATGGTTGCCATAAATCCAGGGGCATAAAGAAAGATGAATAACCCAGTGTGTGTCTAAAATTCCCATATGAGGCATGTTACAATATTTACTGTATATATATTTGTTGACAGTGGAAAGGTATGGATTTGTTTTGGTAGCAAAGTAGTTATATGAACGTGTGAATGCTCATGATATTGCATAGTAGCATGATTGAATAAAAACAAAAATATTAGAATGAATGTATTGATTTACTTCATGCTTTTGTGTTTTATCACTGGGCTGACCTTAAGGGGATGTGGGGGCCCGATGCGAAACTGAACCTACCACCACATGCAGATATTGAAGAGCAGGAAGAGCGGAGCGTCCCTCTCTGGAGGGTGGAAAGAGCCCCGGGAGGCTGAATGCCATCTCCCACTGGAGCTCACTACCACTGCTTGTGTCATCACAATCCTGGCCTACCAGTGGAAGAAGAAGTGATGTCAGAGCCATGGCTAACATGGCCTCATGAGGCCCTCCAAAATACAGGGCAGTCGCCCCAACTCACACTTCCTCCTCCCCAAAGATGACCCTGTTTCAACATATAGTGAATTCTTATTTGTCAGATATGCTAAACAATGCAATTATACAGTCACAGAGCCACATTTTATATTTCAAATCTTTTTATTAAACTTTTCATACACAAGAAATTCCAAACATGACACTGAAAAAAGTAAGCGGATACATTGGTGTATTGTTCCCAGTGCTCGCACAGTACAAACTTGTGCATATAAACCACTGTGAATGTGCCCTCCCCCATCCAGGAACCCTTGTGGACTCTCCAACGGAGTGTCATTAAGATCAAGACACCTGGCAAGATGCGACAATGATTGCAAATAAAGATAAAAGGCCAGATTTTATAACCTTACATTATGTATATGTCTGATTACTTCTGAACACTTCTGGTAGAATATGATTTAGGTGTTTTGGCCTTGCTGGTTAGGCAGTGTTCCAGTGTGAAAGATTTAGTTCCTAGATTAGCCTTTGAATTCTAAGTCTGTGAATTTAGTTGCTTGAATTTTTCATGCCTGTGACCTTGCCAGACCTCAGGAGACAGGAAACTGATGTTTTTTCTGTCCCTAACTGTCAGAGCACTGGGAGCTGATTGATAATCTTCTCACTGGGCTTGTCAAGCTTTTAAAGAATGAGTTTGGGAAACCAACTTCAGATATCAGGCAGGTCCAGTGTTCTATTCATGGAGATTTGGCCATGGGAATAAGTGAGTGAAATTCATAAGAATGTCTCATAAACATGTATTGTTCAAATTAATTTCTTAAATTTGCCAGTGAAATAAGTAGATATGTAAACCTTTCGTTATGCCTACTTTCCTTCTATGGATACATGGTTATGACAACATTTGTTCACGTGACTTTCTATGTAAGAAGTAATTCATTAAACTTTAGAGCTATTTTTTTCCCTAGAGGGAAAGTAGACAAGAAATGGCATCAGCTGGAGACCACAGGCAAAGCAGCTTTAAAAAAAATTCAGTGTCAACTAATTGCAGGGCAGCTTGAACATGCTCAGGGACAACACATTATGCTCCAACTTCCCTGACTTTTCAGCTAAACCAGGGATGACCAGCTCCGGACCACAAGAGTTGTAACCAGGCCAGGTTTTCAGAATATTTACAATGAATATGTTTAAGATAGATTTGCATGCACTGCCTCCAATGTACGCTAATCTATCTAATGCATATTCATTGAGGATATCCTGAAAACCTGGTCCATCTGTGGCTCTCAAGGACCAGAGTTGTCCACCCCTACGCTAAACTGAACTGAATGGCCCGTTTCCTTATAGAATTCTAAGTGTCAGAGACATCTACGGCACATGAAAAGTATAAGCCAGGCGTCACTGGATGCTCCAACATGGGTAGCACATATTTGAATGAAACTGGATGAATGGTTCAAAAGTTATTTGGAAGAGGGAGGGAGAGGGGAAGGAGTGGCAGTGGGCAGACAGAGTTATTGGTTGAGGGTAACAGGCAGACACATTACATAGTGATTTTATAAGACCAGTTTTCTTTTAGGAAGCTAGGTTAAAAACTTGGGAGTTTTTGGGAAGTAAATGAAAGAAATAGATGGAAAAACAAACACAAACTCCATACAAGTTATGAAACAAATTTTTGTGATCAAAGCCTAGCCATATCTGCATTGATTTTTCTGAGAAAATTTCCATAAAAATTCATGAACAAAGTATTGTGGTTGCTGTATTAGTCCACTAGCATATGTAGAAATGGTCAACAAACAAATTATGGGTCTAACATCACCTACAACTTGTTTGTTGATCTTATTTCTGCTGAAAAATTCATGTTATTTGGTTTAAAATATGATTTCTCTATTTCTACATTGTGTTTTGGCCACTACCTGAGAAATTTCTGCTGCCTTGCTAGCAAGAATTCCTAACTGAGTGACATTAGCAATTGAAAAATCCAGGGATTCAATTTTGGGCGAGATTTGAGTTTAGGACTAAAGCAGGGAAAATAAACTGCATACAGACTGCAAGTCAGCCAACTTACAGGATTTTGAAGGCTTTAAATTTTCCATAATTTCTGAATGGGAAAACATTCCATAGGAAGAAAATGCTCACTCAAGAACATATGTAAAAAGCACTGTAGAACCTTTACCTCATTCTTAAATTTAGCACTTTGTGCAAATGTCCCACAGAGGGTTTGTTGTTTTAGCAAAGATTTTGATTGTAAGATTTCCTTGGGCAATTTCATCCTGCTTCTTTGGGCTTCCAGTTCTCTCAGTATTGACCTCTGTTTGGGTAAGAACATATGAAGTTGCCATACTGGTTCAGACTGAAGGTCCATCAAGCCCAGCATCCGGTTTCCAACAGTGGCCAATCCAAGTTACAAGAACCTAGCAAGTACCAAAACATTAAATAGATCCCAAGAAGACAGCCTTCTCTACTGCTAATAAGGAGGCGCTAGGGATGTGCTATTGTCCCTAGTGCCTCCTTATTAGCGCGACACCTAATTTGAATACAGAATTGTGCGCTCAGGAGAGGTGTCTGAGTGCGCATCAGGAGAGCGGGCGCTCAACATGAAGCGCCGACTCTCTCTCACTTTTTACTGAATCGGCCTAATTGTGTAACTAAAGCAAGGGTTATTTTTCCCTATGTGCATCACGTTGCACTTGTCCAAATTAAATTTCATCTGCTATTTGGATACCCAGTCTTCCAATCTTGCAAGGTTCTCCTGTAATTTATTACAATCTGCATGTGATTTAACTACTCTGAATAATTTTGTGTCATCTGCAAATTCGATCACTTCATTGTCAAATCCCTTTACAGATCATTTATAAAATATACTGAAAAGCACTTGTCCAAGTATAGATCCTTGAGGCAATCCACTGTTTACCTTTTTCCATTGAGAAAACTACTCTGTTTCTTGTAACCAGTTTGCAATACACGAAAGGACTTCACCTCCTATCCCATGACTTTTTAGTTTTCTTAGAAGCCTCTCATGAGGGACATTGTCAAGTGCCTTCTGAAAATCCAAATACCGGTTTACTTTTATCCACATGTTTATTAACCCCTTCAAAAAAATGTAGCAGATTTGTGATGCAAGACTTCCCTTGGATAAATCCATGCTGGCTGCATCCCATTAAACCATGTCTATCTGTATATTCTGTGATTTTGTTTTTTAGAATAGTTTCCACTATTTTACTGGCACAGATGTTTCCCGGGTGACCCCTGGAGCCCTTTTTAAATATTGGGGTTACATTGGCTACCCTCTAATCTTCAAGTACAATGGACAATTTTTATGATAGGTTACACATTTTTACTAATAGGTCTGGTTTCATTGTTTACTTCCTTAAGAACCCTGGGGTGTATGCCACCTTGACCTGGGTCATCAAACCACATTTCACTATGGCAGTGGTTCTCAACCCTGTGCTGTGCTGCTATTAATTAAGTTGACTTAGAAATTAGCCACTGCTATTACTAGCAATAGTAACATGGGATAGACTTAGTTTTTGGGTACTTGCCAGGTTCTTTTGGCCTGGATTGGCCACTGTTGGAAACAGGATGCTGGGCTTGATGGATCCTTGGTCTGACCCAGTATGGCATGTTCTTATGTTCTAACTGGTCTGGTATTCTGGTTACCCTTAATGAATATGTATGAAATATATTTGCATTCCATGAACAGTGTACAAATCAAACTCATGAATACTCATTGTGGCTATTCTAAATACTAGACAGTTTAGATGTGCCTCCAGGACAAGGTTGAGAACCTGTCCCCTCTGTGGAGCCTGGCTAATCTGGACCCTGACTGATGATAACTAGGTGGTCACCAATGAGTGATTGTGGATTGTCCAGTGCCACTTCTGGGTTTACTCTGCTGAGTCTAAGCTCCTGCCGCTCATCTGGTTCCTCTACCTTGTGTAGGTCTAGATCTCCAGGCTTCTTCCTGTCCTGCCTTTTGGGAGCTAAGCATTTTACCCTCACCTACTGTTCCCTTAGGTTCTCCTTCACAGCCGTCCATTTGGCTTTTGACAGTTCCATACAGTAGAGATCTCTGAGACTTTTCTTTTTGTTCACTATCCAGTACTGCTGTCTCCCTCTTCCTCTCTCTTCCTGTTAGACCTTATTTTGTAGTCTTTGGGGTGTGAGTCTGAGGGTGGAACTCAGTTCATCCTTTGCCCAAACCTCTTCCTTTCATGGGCCTGCCATTTCCTTATCCTGCAGACTTTGCTCTGCTGATTTGGCTTTAGCCCTGGGGTGGTCTGCTGGCTTACCTTCTGCTGCAGGTCTATGCTTTGTTCCTCTTGCCGATGGTTTTGAACCCTGCCTCCGTAGCATCCCCATGCCTAGTCAGTCCAGGGAGCAGAAGTCCATTTACTGGAAATTTCTTTCCTTTCCTGATGTTGGGCAAAAGGCATGCTTTTATAAATTGTTGGAAGCAGACTTGCAGGCTTATTGGGGATTTTTTTTTTGCATGAAATCTAGCGCATAGAGTAATATAGAAACATAGAAATGTCGGCAGAAGAAGATCATACGGCCCATCCAGTCTGCCCAGCAAGCTTTTGCACTTTTTTTTGCTCTCATACTTATCTGTTACTCTTGGCTCTTAGTAACCTTTTTTATTCTATTTCCCTTCCACCCCCGCCATTAATGTAGAGAGCAGTGTTGGAACTGCATCTAAGTGAAATAGCTTAATTAGTTAGGGGTATTAATCACTGCAATAAGCAAACTACACCCATGCTTATCTGTTTATCCAGACTATGTAATTCAGTCCTTGTTGGTTGTTGCCTGAATATAGATCCACGTTTCTTCATTCCCTTCTGCCGTTGAAGCAGAGAGCTATGCTGGCTTTGCATTGAAAGTGAAGTATCAGTCTAGCTCCCTGCCGTTGAAGCAGAGAGCTATGCTGGATATGCGTGAAGTGTCGGTCTTTCTCCCCTGCCATTGAAGCAGAGAGCTATGCTGGATATGCGTGAAGTGTCAGACTTTCTCCCCTGCCGTTGAAGCAGAGAGCTATGCTGGTTATGCGTGAAGTGTCAGATTTTCTCCCCTGCCGTTGAAGCAGAGACCTATGCTGGTTATGCGTGAAGTGTCAGACTTTCTCCCCTGCTGTTGAAGCAGAGAGCTATGCTTTATATGCATTGAAAGTGAAGTATCAGGCTTATTTGGTTTGGGGTAGTAACTGCCATAACAAGC
Organism: Rhinatrema bivittatum; assembly: GCF_901001135.1. Classification (NCBI taxonomy): domain Eukaryota; kingdom Metazoa; phylum Chordata; class Amphibia; order Gymnophiona; family Rhinatrematidae; genus Rhinatrema; species Rhinatrema bivittatum. The sequence goes on from NC_042620.1 coordinate 209,193,054, forward strand.
AAGCTATTCCCTGCTTTTTTATGAATGCAAATCCTTTTTTCCACATTTCCTCATTGCCGCTGAAGCTTAGAGCAATGTTGGAGTCGCATTAACCGTGTGTATGCTTATTGAATAAGGGTATTATCACCAGGTAGTAGCTGTCGTTCCCGTGAGCCACCCACTCTTCATTTCACATCCTCTAGACTTTATGGATCCACTTATTTAATACCTCTACTGTCAAAGTTAATTCTGGGTTGGAAACTATTTTTGGCAAAGTGTCAAAAATATGAATCTCCTGAAGAGATGTTGACATATCAATGCCTATCTACTGAAGATGAAATACAATCTAGAAGTGAGGAAAGAAAATCCTGCTCATATCCTGCTCCATCCTACTTCCTCTGGGGGAGGGGAATCTCCCATCTCCATCATCCTTTCTCAATAAAATACTATCAAAGTCCTGCTTCTCTTTAAGTGTTAGCACCACAAGCATTTTGAAAACTGTGGGCCGGCTGGGATAATCTCATGCATTGCGAGATTAGCCCACCCAGTCTAAGAGTTTTAAAAATGATTGCAGTGATGGCATTTAAGGGGCGATGTGCTAGGAAGAAGGGCTTTGCATGCCAACATGCAGCATGTATGCTGGGGGTCATTGACCCCTGCTCTAATGTGGGTACTCCATCATAGTTTGGAGGAATTGCTGGCAAAATATTTAAACATCTGTTGTACTTCTATGGGTAATTAGAGCCCATAAGCTTATCATTTCATTGACAATAGAACATCTTCATTTACAGAATCTGAAAAATACCCTTCAAATATATGCAGGAAAAATATCTATGGTATTAGGAATACTGATTTTTGGAAATTCTAATTCCATCATTGTAGATATTGCCTTTCTAAAAGAAGGCCCTATTGCCTTTCTAAAAGAAGGATGAGACATTTTATTTTCTATACTTGGTTTTCTTAACCCCTGCATATCATTGTTTATAACTTCCTTCTAATTATGGTAATGTTTGATCCTGCCAGAGTGAAGGATTTCTGTATCCCTTTTTTCCCCCCGTTGAATCTTATCATCAGGAATAGTGCAAAATGGCAAGCGCTGGCATCAGATTAGGCAGTAGAAATACAAGAACATAATAAAAGTATATAAATATATCTTTATGTGCCAGGAGAATGCGCAGAACCCCCATCCCCACCCTCAGGGATCGGTGATTGGAGCAAGGAAGAATAGAGCCCTAAAGAAGAGCAAGATATAAGGCCAGAAGGAACAGACAGGCCTTTGCTGATGCAATGACCTATCTGGTTCCCATTACCTGGACTGCCTCACTTTATTTTTTAAAAATGCCTATGCTGAATTATCCAAGGTCTTAAGCAGCTTACATAAAACCATTCATAATTTATTAAAACAAACATATGTACAACCATTACAACACAAATGAAAGTCTTAGATTGTACGCTTCAATAAATGACAGCAGCCTCAACTGCCCATCTGTTCCTGACACCAGGACTGTTCTATGTAATCGTGGACTGTGTTTCCAGTACTTCCGGCCTGGTGTGGCTATCCCTTACCATTCCATCCTCCTAGCAACCTGCTTCCGCTGAACTCAAGACCTGAAGCTGCTTTGTGGAAGCAAGATAATGGAAACATCACCCTGAGACCACCAATGGTTCGATCAAACCATATGTAATTGGGTTGCATAACTGATTTTGTTTGCATTTAAGTAATATGAAGACTGAAATGTGGACTAGTGTTTTTGGCTTCTTGCCTTAGTTTAAGCTGACATCATGGCGGCTGTATGCTCAGATGGTTTTCTTTGTTCTAGTTCAGAAGTTGGTGATATCAGGAGAACAAATCAATTTTTCTATAAAGAAATAATGAAGGACATGCATATTATGTAATTATGGACAAACCATTCTCCAATGTCAATATTGTGAATATTTTTGTTCTGCATCTTATGGAGGTCATTCTGGTGTTCATTTCCATACAATTCCCAATAAAAAATATTATGGATGTGCATTCGTTTGCAACGAAATAGGAAATATAGACGAATATATTATATTTCCTATTTCGTCGTGTTTTGGGGGGGTCGACGAAACGATAGGAAAAGCCACGAAATTTCATGTGGTTTGCTTATCGTTTTTTTTGGGGGGGGGGGGGGTAGAAAGGGCACATTAAAAAAAAAACCAACCCCAACCCACCCAACCCTTCAAATTTAATTAATTGCAAACCCCACCCTCCCAACCCCCCAAGACTTGCCTGATCCCCCCCTCAAGACTTACCGAAAGTCCCTGGTGGTCCAGCGGGGCCCCTGTCACATGGTAGGATCAATGGATAGCCCGCACCATTTTTTAAGATGGCGCCAGTCATCCATTGCTCCTACCATGTGACAGAGGCCGGCCAATGGCACGATAGCCCCTGCCACATGGTAAGGGCAAAGGGCCACCGCACCATTTTGTTTACTGGCCTGCTGATGGCCCGAGAGCGGGAGATCGCTCCCCGGACCCCCGCTGGACCACCGGATACTTTCGGCAAGTTTTTGGGGGGGGGGTCGGGAGGATGGGGGGTTGTAATTAATTAAATCTGAAGGATTGGGGGGAGTTTCGGTTTGGGACAGCCGAAAAAAAATCGGCCCGAACCGCAGGAAACAAAATTTCCCACGGCGGGCCAATAACAAAGGCCGAACCGAAAGGTTCAGCCAAATCACATCTCTAAAAAATATCTCTGGGAAGAAAATACCTCCAGACAGTTCAATTTATCGCTTAGTATATTACACAGATGTCAGAAATGAGAAGAAAAGTCCCGTCTTGATCCTGCTGTGCATATTACATATAGCAACATCCTTGCTATATTTAGTATTTTACATTAATTTTCATGCTACAGTACTTACTTGAGAAAAAAATCAGCATTTTCCTTTAAAAGATCCATTCACATGCTTAAATAAAAATGCTCTTTTTCTGGATCTGAAATATTTTTCAGTGTTTCTGTTATGCCTGTCGGTCACAGACGGCTGCGACCACGAGTACTCTCAACCTGCACTACTCTCCTGCCCGTGGGAGTCTCCTCGACGGCATGGACGCCGCCCCTCCCTGCTCCGACGCTGGGCCTTCCTAGGCGTGTGCGCGCGTCACAGGCCCCACCTTTGAAACCTCTTCGGCAGGACCCTCGGGGGCGTCCCGCTGTGATGATGTCATCAGCTTCTCATTTATAAGCACCACCTTTGCCTCCAGCAAACCAACTTGGCAACAAGTTCCATCCTTGGACTCTCAACCTCCTGCGGATCCCTGAGATGTCGTCTGCTGCCTTCCTTGGACCCTGTCTGGCACCCACTCCTCGGGGGTCAGTGTGCGCTCTACGGGGACTTGTTCTCCCGGCCTACCCCACTCCTCTGGCTGGCCCTGCGCCTCATGGGTTCAACCCTGCTTGGCTCCAGCTACTTGAGTCTCTTCTGGATCATCGCAGTACCTGTGAGTTCCTCATTTGGCCTCCTCACTCCTCAGTGCTGTGCCTGTATCCTTGTCTAAGACTGACAGCGCTTGCCTGCTCCTCGGGCCACGCTTCTACTAGAGATCTACCTAGTTCTACCCCGCTCCTCCCGCTGGACCCCAACTTGTTCCTTTCTGTCACCTGTCCCGTTCCTCGGGTCAGCTTCTGCTTCATCTCTGGCAACACCTCCGCTCTCTGTGTCCCTACCTACAGCAGCTGCTGAGGTCAGGACCGGACTACCCCACCCCGAGGGTGGTCTACCTTCCTACCTACATCCATCACGTTGCAGCTGCGCCCCCTTGGGGCCGACCTTCCGGAGAACCCCCTACAGCCTACCACCCTGCGGGGCTTAGCTACAGGTCCCTGGGGCCTCTCCATTGCTGTGCCTAGAGCTTCCCGCTGTGCTGGTATCCCACCTCCTGACGGCACGGACCTGTGGGGCTCCTCCCCAGAGGCTGTAACAACTCGTGCCTCGGGCCAAGGATCCACCAACCCACAAATCCTAACAGTTTCCATTACAATACCACCTGGATTTCCTGTCCTAACAAATTCCTGTGCCCCTTCAAACCATTTTTTCTTTTTCATGGCTGTACAGAATAAATTGAAAATATCTGGCCAGCTTTTCAGACTGGCCATACTTTCACCTTTTTCACAGTAGCAGCCATGAAAATACTCTGTCTCCTATGTCTAACACTCAAATCCATGGTCTGGCTGAAATTCACAGTTTTTGGTAGAGCTGGTGTCTGTAAGTATTATATCATTCTTTCGGAATGCAAAGGGATCCAGACAATAACTAATTTCTTTACAACCCCCAAGGGATTTTTTTTTTTTTAGCAATAATAAACACATAACCTTCTGCAGCAGCATCAGAGATTTGAAGCATAAATGTTTAAAAAAAAATAATAAGATGGCTGCGTTAGTCATTTCCAAGCCTGGAATTTCTTATATAAATATGCGTTCTCGACATTGGAATGGTTATGATGGTTATTACTTTGTTTCTTAAGGTAAATAGAAAAAGGACTAAAGAAATAAAAATGACTATTTATAGGATGCAAAAAAAGTCCTGGCCGGGCCCAGATTTAGATATAGACAACTACCTAGGGTACCAAATTTTGAAGGAACCAAATATTCAGGCCAAAGAAGGGCCTGCATCTGCTTGCTTCAAGGACATGTGCTGGCACGGCTTCAAAGGGGCACCACCATGGCACTCTGCCTATGGGTGCAAAATCTTAAACCTGGCCCTGATCCTGGCATCGACATATAATAAATCTCTTTAATAATTATTCATTTACTTACAATGACCTATAGAAATTTTGAAATGGACACAGTCAGGGTTGTTCAAAAAGGAGCTAGAAATGAAATAGCTGATTGTAACACTGTTGTAACAGCAAGGAAATGTGACTCAAAACCAGAATACTCAAGGGGAGTGGGGGGGAATGGCACGAAAATTGTATTGTATTTATTTCCATTTGAAATTCTGCCTTTTCCCAGGAAAAGTACAAGGTGGATTACAAAGAACAATGGGGTAAATTTTAAAAGCCCTGCACGCGTAAATCCTGCTGGATTTACGTGCGCAGGGCACTCATGCGCCGGCGGCCTATTTTGCATAGGCCGCCGGCGTGCGCAAAGCCCCGGGACGCGTGTACGTCCCGGAGCTTGCTAAAATGGGCGGTCCTGGGGCGTGTCTGCAGTCTGGGGCAGTCCGGGGCGTGGCCTGTGTCGGGGCCTGGCCAGCCGGCGCGCGCGAGTTATGCCATCGAACAAAGTAGGGGTGGGGATTTAAGTAGGGCCGGGGAGGGGGGGGGGGGTTAGATAGGGGAAGGGAGGGAAAGGTGGGCGGGGACAAAAAAAAATTCCCTCCGAGGCCGCTCCGATTTCAGAGCAGCCTCGGAGGGAACAGAGGCAGGCTGCGCAGCTCGGCACGCGCAGGCTGCCGATTTTATGCAGCCTTGCACGCGCCGACCCCATACTTTTGTTCACGCGCGCGTATTTTTTTTAAATCTGCCCCAATGTGAATAGCAGTACATGTGTGTCAAGAGGTGGGGAGAGCAGACATAAGAACAAAACTAGAACTTGAACAATGCTAAACTGTAGAAGTAGCAATACACAGTGTACACAGATTTCATAGCATAGGGAGAAGTTCATTTTGAGTTAAAAAAAAGTCTTAATAGGTTTATTTGGCTTATAAGATAGGCCCCTACTCTTGATTGTAAAATTCATTTTACTTTCTCCTCCCTTCATTGTCTTTTTCTGGTTCTGTGTCTCCTTGGATAATATTATGAACATTTGGGGCATTTCTTGGTGTGTTTCTTGGTGCTGATCACTGGCTGGTGTACCACATGTGCCTACCAACTATAAGAGTGATCAGTAGGATTTAGAGAGGGATTCTATGAGAGGAGACCTTGATTAGAAAAATATGAGCCTGACATTCAAAATGGTACTTATCCGGATAAGTCCTTCTTATCCAGCTAAATAATGTCGCTGTGCTGATTATCCACCTCTTAGCTGGATAAGTCACTTCTCCAGCAAAGTATTTAGCTGGATAAGTCAGGATCAGGGAATAGGCATAACAGAGAAGAGTTGATTTAGCCAGATAAGTTATCTGGCTAACCCTGTTCTGGCCACAGGGCTCTCCTAAAAGTTGTGCTGAACCACTAAATATCCTGGCTAACTTCCCAAGCTGACAGTGGCTGAATATGGATCTCAATGGATTTTAGTCTGAGGGGATGGTGCTTGGTATTCCTTTGTTTTTACATCACTTAAAAGAAATGCTTGCTCTATGATTTCCAGGTTTTAGCTGCTCAATGTACTAATCTAAGCACTGTAAATTTTAGCCTAAACAGAGAGATCAAGAGAATCGGTGAGCATCTGAAATGCATGTACGAAACACCCTGGACTTCAGTTGCCCAAAATTTAGAGGTTCTATTTACAGAAAATGTTATTAAAACATCCAAAAAAGATGAAATGAATTTGCTTCCAAACATGCCTTATTATTTTGACCACTTAAAATGAGTAGGCTTCTAAATGCGGATACCCATCCATGATTTGATTACAAAATGGAAAACAATTACTATCACTCAACATCCTTCGATTGGATGTGTATCTTCTGGATACATATTTTAAAATCATTAATAATCAGACATTATCTTGGGGAATTTATATGTACATACCCAACAAAAACATGGTTAGGCAGCACATCACTGAGGTCTTTGCCTATTCTGGAAGTCAAGCATCATTGCTTATTTTACTGGTCAACCCAACTGAAAAAAAAAAGGTTCTTTCTGGTTAATACAGACTCAGTTACATGGTTAAATGACTTTTGTCTACAGCATAATGTTGGTGACTGAGCTTATTGAGGTTGTCCAAAAGAATGTGCTGGGCTGTGCTGAACAGAGCACCAAGAGCCAGCTTCACTCTGCAATTCTCATCGATGAGAAAACCAAGTTGGCTCAAACCTTCTCCTTTCACTTGCGGGAGTCCTGGGTCCAAATCCCATTTTAGGTCCTCAGAAAAATGATGAACTTTATAGTCTCGGTCTGGTCCCCATTTGTTTCGAATTGCTGCCACATAATGTTGTTTAGTTAGCGGTTTCGGGAGGCATTCAGCTCAGAAACAACAGAGCCAATGTGCATTAAACTCGAATGCAATCATTGAACTGTGTCAGAAAACCTGTATGGAGCATGCACTCACTCTGTCCTCGGTCTAGTGAGCATTATAAAAGGCGCCATGTGAAAAATAACAAACAAAAATAAGACAGAAAATCACAATACAATTTAATTTAATGTATTCAGGTTTCAGAATCTGGGCCTAATTCATCCTGTTTGAATATAGAATAAAGTACTTGCCTTTGATTTAGAAAGAACAATTGGGTTCTTCTGCTTTCAACTGTGAGAAGAGCGAGAGTGTACCTGCCTTTATTAATACTGCTCATGGAGGCCAAGAAAAGGTCATGTTCTATTTATCTGATGACTTTCTACCATTATGACAGACTCAGAAATGTTTTAAATGACTCATGAAGGATAAAACATGAAAATACCAGCAGACGAGTTCGAAATATACCCAAGTGTCTAAAAGGAAACAATCTCCCAAGACAGCAAAGATACATATGAAACTTTCACTTAAACAACACACAAAAGCATTGGTGAACAGTATACAATAGATGTGAATGGAGAAAAAATAAGATTGAAACGAATGTGAACAGTTCTAGCATTTTAGCTTCAACCCTTTTCTCTTAAATGGATATAATATACCATAGGAATGATTAGAAGTAAAAGAAAAAAGTCAGCATAACAAAGAAGGGAATTACAGTTGTGTGGTAAAGATTAGAGCATTATAACAAAATCTCTGTCATTTGCAATGCTGAAAACCTTAGAGTGGTAAAATATATCAAGAATCTACTGAAAGACACCGTTTGGTCCTTCACTAATGTCTTTAGAGGAGCACTGCTTAACTTCAACTTCAGAGACCACAGACGTTAACGTTTTGTAAATCAACTTATTCCTATTCAGTTTGACTTGTGTTTTTATTTACAATGGGTAAACTGTATGACATTCTGTGATAGTTTTTCTGCACATGTGTGTGGGATTTCTTTCAATGTTGACGAGTTTAGATCCCTGGATGTGAGATCCCTTACTTTAAAAATAACCCATGTGATCTCAAAAGCTTCCAAATAGATGATGTCTGAATAATTTGAAGAAAAACAAACTTCTCCACCAGACGAGACTGAAAGGAAATCTTTAATGTAATAACCACCTGGCTCCTCAAAACGTTGTCTTCTGGTGCTGGAATTTCTTCAATTTATCCATACAGCCCTTCATGGGAGGAGGGGGACACAGGCTGGGGTAGAAGGGGAGGAATGAGGTTGGGAGTGGGGGTGGAGCAAGAAGATTTAATCTGCTTCAAAAATGTGCTTAAAATACCTATAGAAACAAAGAGGGAGACAGGAAGAATGCCACTATTTTCACTGACATTCTCAGGGGCCCTATAGGTGGTGGAGAAGGCTGAGTGGGAGGCAATGTGTACAGGGAATCAGCTTGTGTTTAATGTTTCTTGTTGATCTGTAATGCATATCACAGCTGAGTAAGGGTAATTTGCTTAATGCACAAGCAGGACTATGCGGGATGCATTACAAGCGTGCCAGATGGTTAAACAGTAAATGTTAAACAGATGAAGGCTTAATATCACTGCCATACAGTGACTCAATGACTTTAGCTGGTTCATTCTGTTTTCAGCTATTCAGGCTGCAATATTGCACGTTCTGTGCATTATACACAAAACCTTAGCCAATTTTCTGGCTTACAGCCAAAACTTTTCCTGTTACCAGGGAAAACCCTGGCTCCTTGACCCATATGTACTTTTGGTCTATTTAATATTGCCCTACCTCTGCTCTGCCAAGTCCAGTGTTGCTGCTTCTCTGAGGGAACCTGATTATTTTGCAGCAAAGAGATTCTCTCCGGGCTTTTTGTTTGCCAGGTTGGATAGAAGGGGGTTTCACCTATTTAACAATTTAACGGGTTTTCTAGAAGAGTATTTGACATGTGGAAATGGGCTCTTTGAAGCTTGTGTGTCCTCTCTGCGTGTAAAAGCGTGCGCACAGGGCCAGCACAAGCCCTGTGCGCACGCTTTTACACGTCCCTTGGGGGCAGTGTCAGGGTTAGCAGTTTCATAAGCACGGGCACAATTTTGCAGGGAAAAAAGTACCCTACCCGAACTGCAGGTGCAGGACTGCGCCCACTCTCTCTCCAACCTCAGTTTTCAAAGAAGAAGTTACAGTTATGAAGCCCAGTTTTCTCCTCCATGTTAAAAGGTTAGGGTGTGAATTTTAAAAGCGTTGCTATTGCTAAAAGGCCCCTATATGCAAGTATCTGGGCCAGGCTTGAGCAATGAGTATTTTAAAAGCCGCAAATTATGCACGTATATATGCGCAGGTGTGAGTAAAAGAAAAAAAAAAAGGGAGGGGTGGAGTTGGGGCTTGTCAGGGCATTCCGGGTCGGGCCCAACAGTTACGCGCATAAATCCGTATTTTACATACAGCAGCTGCAGCGCGCAGCGGCTTGTTAGCTGCGTTAGGGATGTGCATTCGTTTCATCCGTTTCATACGTTTCCTATACAAGCATGAAATATGAAATGGATGAAACGAATGCACATCTAATTAGCATGTAATGGGAAACATATGAAACGAATGCACATCCCTAAGCTGCGTCCATTTACTGCTGCTCATGATGAGATTGTAAGTCTGCAGAAATTGTGTTATAGGCCTAACACAACAGGGTGAGGCATCTGGGGCAGGCTAAAGAACCCGAGGGGTCTGGGTAAACTGGTGGAGTAACCGGTAGAAGTGGGGATGTCCTTCGCGCGAGCATGTTTTAAAATCCACTTACCTATGCGTGTTAAAGCCGACAAAGTCCTAAGGAAAATATGCAAAGTACATTTGCTCGAGTAACCACTTAAAGCTAGGAGCGCACATATGTGCAGTAGGCATATTTGAAATCATACGCGTGCAACTGCGCGCATGATTTCAAATTCCAGTGTATGTCCGCTCGCACGTCCATATGGGCGTTTATGGGCACCCACGCACTTGTTTTAAAAATTACCATCCCTGTGTATAGTATGCACTTTGGCACTCATGCCACAGGTTCCATAATGGTGCTAAAACAAAAACATTTTGATAGGGAAATCTTTGTTGTTCCATAAACACCCAGTCATCATATCATAAACACAAATTAATGTGCAGGAAATATTAACCGTATAACAGGCAATTATTGAATCCTGATTAGATGGTGTCTATAGTAGACAGGATAATGCTATAATAAAAGACTAAATGAAACAGAGCTGTATGGCAGGTGCTACACTATCTGATATCACATTATATGATTACGGTATAAACTGACTTCTTAACCGTATAACAGGCAATTATTGAATCCTGATTAGATGGTGTCTATAGTAGACAGGATAATGCTATAATAAAAGACTAAATGAAACAGAGCTGTATGGCAGGTGCTACACTATCTGATATCACATTATATGATTACGGTATAAACTGACTTCTTAAAGAAAGTAATTGAAATTCATGTTTTCAAGTGGTTTCTGGACTATCCATAGAGAATTTTCCTGCAAGCCTTCACTTGAGTTACAATTGCTTTTCTATCTGCCATGAAAATGGAGATCTGGATGAAAGCCCACTTGCTGGGATCTGATTTCAGTCTGGCTAGAAGCTCAGGGAGTTCTTTTTCATGTCATGGCTATAACTTTCTGTCATGTGGAAACGCAAGATTAAAAAGTGGACCTAGTTTGAAAACAAGACAGAGAGAGAGAAAAAAAAGGAATCATGCCCTACACTAAGTCAAAAGCAGGGAAAATGCAACAAACAAACAGAAAATCACCAATGATAAAAAGAGAAAAATAGCTCTGTTTTCATACACACACTTGGAACACATGGTAACAGCCACACAAAGGGGACAGACTGCACACCTAAAACAAAGACTTGAACTTGGGAAAGGTAAATCTATATTAGTCTGAAGTATCAAGGATATTCTCGAGGGCCAATTTTCATCTGCTATCTGGTCAGCCAAGTTAGCCAAATGAACTTATTTGACTAACTTCACTAAGATGTTCGGTGGTGCAAATATACCCCTGCTATCTTAAAACTAGCCAGATGTTTATCCTTCTATCTTTAGGACTATTGTACAGCATGATGAGAGGTAGCTGGGTAAGTTATCTAGCTATATTTGAATATCAGATTTAGGGAGACAGCTTACCTGTATAACTTGACTCCTCCTCAAAACAACCCCAGAACACCTTCAAGTTATCCGACTAAGGGGGTCATTTTCCAAAGGGATCGCACGTGTGTGATACCTAGATTGGGGTGGGTTCTGGGCAGCATCTGCACCGGAAGGGGAGGAATCGGGGTGGCACTGGGGCGGACGCCGCGAAGACGTTGCTGATGGCGAAAAGGTAAGGGCCCTTTTCGCTGCCAGTTTCGCGCCCAATAGCACCACCTTTTACGATGGCGCTATTGGTTGCGAAAGCTGGCAGCGATAGCACCGCGGAGGTGTGAACACTGCCGGCTTTCGCAGGCCCGCCCCCTGCTTCGCCACCCTGCCCCCATTAGGCCTAAGTTTTACCTGGCTAACTACTTAGCCGGATAACTTAGAAGTGGTCAGCCAATGGGAATTTTCATATTCCAGCATTTGCCTGGCTAAGTCCAAGATGCCAGACAAATGTACTGAATATTGACCCCCCCCCCCCTACTGTCTAACCTATTCAGACTTGGGTGGGGGTAGATTTTTTACCAAATGCTTTTCCAGTATTGTATTAGTAAAAATCATTGTTCTTATGTCGTCCCTCTTCTAGTGGTAGCTATGAAGACAACAAGGTTACTCTTAGTATCAGGACAAGTCAAACAGAGTCCCACTAAACCTCAGCATGGATTCTCTGAATGGGGAGAAGGATAGACTTCCAGGGCCTGGGGCATAATGTTAATGTCTCTTTCTGTGGGTGCAATCTCAGACTTAGAGTCTCTGTACTGGTGAGTGCCAATAAAAAGGCTGGACACCCAAATAGGTTGATCTAAAATAAAAGTTACAAATTTGTCTGTCAAGTATTCAAATATGTTTTGTTTTTTTTTAACAAACTTGCACTTAATATGGCAAAGACTGATTTTATTTTAATACACAAATTCCCTGCTAAATTTACTCATACTTAATAACTATAGATGGTACCAGTTTTCCTCTTCATTTAACTATAAAAAAAAGCTAGGGGTTTGGATTGATTCTCATTTATCTTTTCATCAACATATTAAATCTGTAATTCGACCTGTTTTTTTTTAAACTAAGAGTTTTCTCTATACTAGAGCATGTTCTGGACAACACAGATTTTCATTTGGTTGTTCAGATCTCTATTCTTCCTTTGATTGACTACTATAATATTATTTATTTGGGCATGCCTGCTTTATCTTTAAGACCTATTCAGCTTTTGCAGAGTGCAGCTGCCTGACTCATTGCTGGTAAAAAATGCCTGTGCTGGCTAATTTACATTGGCTTTTAGTTGCACAACGTGTTCAGTATAAAACAGCTATGCTGACATTTAAACGAATTTGCTCTGATAAATCACCATGGTCCAATGCACTCGTTCGGCTTTATTGCCCAACCCATGCTTTAATATTGCAAGAGAGGCCTACTTGATGTATCCTTGGCTTGCAGGCATGATATCTTCGGTGACTCAGGAATGTGCTTCTTCTTTGCTGCCCTGACTTTTTGGAACTCTACACGAAGAGATTAGGCAACTGGACTGCTTAAAAACATTTAAGTCAATGGTCAAGAATTTTCTTTTCAAGGAGGCTTACTGCTGTAAATGCTTAAAAGCTTTTTATGTTCTTGGACTTACATTCTGCTTTTCAGTTGACAGGGATAAATTGGAATCTTTTAGCTCAGGTGAGTTTTTCAGTATAGGCACTTGGACTACTTTTCTAATTATTGGAACCTCTCTGTTGGGATGTTTGTAAAATATTTTGCAGTTTTATGTATTTTTCCTTGTATGTATGTTTTAATGGCTTTATGTTATTTAAATTATATATGTTTTATTTGTGTAGATTGTCTAGTGTTTGCTTCTTAGGCGATTAAGAAATTTTAATAAAGATAAAAGTTTTCTGTTCAGCATGTTCAAAAGTAATTAATTGGCCCCAGGAACATATTCTTCTTGTTACATCTATAATCACGTCAATAAATAAAGCCAAATTGTTCTGTAGCTGTGGTCCCTCATTTTCTTCCCAAAGGTTCCCTTTCTTCCTGGTCGATCCAGTAAAGTTCAGTTGAAGATTTCTCATCTGTAACGAGCTCGCTGCACACAATTCGGACGCGTAAGGCAAACCAGCGATACAGTCTCCAATTTTGCGCATCCGTAGTGCTTCTTAAAACAGACGCGTAACCCTTCCCGCACCCGGCATGTAAATGAACGAATTAGCTGTATAATGAAGGAATTAGCTATTCCCCTCCGATACCGTAACGCGCGCTCAGGTTCTCTCATTAGTAACGCACTGTTTTGCCGCAGGCCGTAACGTGTTAGTTTACCGCCTCCCCCTAGTAGGAGTTAGGACTGTGAGTCTAGTAATAAATCCATCGACCAACCGCTTAAGATACTCAAAAACAATAAAACACAATTTAAAAAAAAAAAGCGATACAGAGATGATCGAGAAAATGTAATGATGTGGGGACACATAAAACCTGTCAGAAGAAAAAATAAAAAATTTTAAATACCTGTCGGAGGGCCGCGTGGGTCCAGGCGGCTGGCGTGGGTCCAGGCGGCGGGAGCCGGGTGGTCGCGTGTTAAGTCTAGGCCGCGGGCGGGTGGGCGCCTGTTCCGGGCGGCGGCGGCAGCGGCGGCGGGGGGACACGCGTTAGTTCGAGACGGCCGGCGGGCGGGTCGCGTGTTAAATCTAGGCCGGGTCCGCACAGGCGCGCATTCACTGCCGGTGGGGGCTGCCTCTCCCGGCAGCCCCCACCGGCAGTGAATGAATGAATGCGCGCCGAATCGCAGGGGTCGCACAGGCGCGCATTCATTCACTGCCGGTGGGGGCTGCCGGGAGAGGCAGCCCCCACCGGCAGTGAATGCGCGCCTGTGCGGACCCGGCCTAGATTTAACACGCGACCACCCGCCGGCCGTCTCGAACTAACGCGTGTCCCCCCGCCGCTGCTGCCGCCGCCCGGAACAGGCACCCACCCGCCCGTGGCTTAGATTTAACACGCGACCACCCAGCTCCCGCCGCCGCCGGCCGCCTGGACCCACGCGGCCGTCTGAAACTAACGCGCGTCCACCCCCCGCCGCCCGGAACAGGCGCCCACCCGCCCGCGGCCTAGATTTAACACGCGACCACCGGCCCCCCGGATCCCGCCGGCCGCCTGGACCCACGCGGCCCTCCGACAGGTATTTAAAAATTTTGATTTTTACACTTCCAGGTACCTGTCATTTTACTGTATAGGCGCTTAATACAGCGCCTATACAGCGCCTATACAGTAACCAGGGTGCGCTGGTACCTGTCATTTCAAATGTCATTTGAAATGACAGGTACCAGCGCACCCTGGTTACTGTATAGGCGCTGTATAGGCGCTGTATAGGCGCTGTATTAAGCGCCTATACAGTAAAATGGGTTACGCGGCCATAACCCTTCCCTACCGCTTTAAAGCCGCGGCATGCATTTGCATGCGATTAGAGGAGAGTATCGGGGAGTTAGTGAAGAGAACTGTGCGTGCGGGGAGGAAGGGTGCGCCAGAGTAGGACTAAATGGTCAATTTTCTCAGTGGAAAAGGGTAAACAGTGGAGTGCCTCAGGGATCTGTACTTGGACCGGTGCTTTTCAATATAATATATCAATGATCTGGAAAGGAATACGATGAGTGACGTTATCAAATTTGCAGATGATACAAAATTATTCAGAGTAGTTAAATCACAAGCAGACTGTGATACATTACAGGAGGACCTTGCAAGACTGGAAGATTGGGCATCCAAATGGCAGATGAAATTTAATGTGGACAAGTGCAAGGTGTTGCATATAGGGAAAAATAACCCTAGCTGTAGTTACACGATGTTAGGTTCCATATTAGGAGCTACCACCCAAGAAAGAGATCTAGGCGTCATAGTAGATAATACATTGAAATCGTCAGCTCAGTGTGCTGCAGCAGTCAAAAAAGCAAATAAAATGTTAGGAATTATTAGGAAGGGAATGGTTAATAAAACGGAAAATGTCATAATGCCTCTATATCGCTCCATGGTGAGACCACACCTTGAATACTGTGTACAATTCTGGTCGCCGTATCTCAAAAAAGATATAGCTGCAATGGAGAAGGTACAGAGAAGGGCAACCAAAATGATAAAGGGGATGGAACAGCTCCCCTATGAGGAAAGGCTGAAGAGGTTAGGGCTGTTCAGCTTGGAGAAGAGACGGCTGAGGGGGGATATCATAGAGGTCTTTAAGATCATGAGAGGTCTTGAACGAGTAGATGTGACTCGGTTATTTACACTTTCGAATAATAGAAGGACTAGGGGGCATTCCATGAAGTTAGCAAGTAGCACATTTAAGACTAATCGGAGAAAATTCTTTTTCACTCAACGCACAATAAATCTCTGGAATTTGTTGCCAGAGGATGTGGTTAGTGCAGTTAGTGTAGCTGGGTTCAAAAAAGGTTTGGATAAGTTCTTGGAAGAGAAGTCCATTAACTGCTATTAATCAAGTTTACTTAGGGAATAGTCACTGCTATTAATTGCATCAGTAGCATGGGATCTTCTAGGTGTTTGGGTAATTGCCAGGTTCTTGTGGCCTGGTTTGGCCTCTGTTGGAAACAGGATGCTGGGCTTGATGGACCCTTGGTCTGACCCAGCATGGCAATTTCTTATGTTCTTATGTTCTTATGTTCTTAAGTGTGAAAACTTGCTGGACAGACTGGATGGGCCTATTGGTCTTCTTCTGCTGTCATTTCTATGTTTCTATGTAAGCCGCCCAGAGTGCAAAGGAATGGGTTATCCTACCTCTCTTGGACCTCCATTTCCATGTACCTGTGGTCCACAGATTGTCTCCATAATGTTCCTCCCTCTCTTTTCCTATTTCTCTTTGGCAGAAACACCTGGTAGGAGCCTCAGGATTTTTCCTCTCCACTCCAGATGGCATTATTTCCACTCTCCCAGCCCCATCTGAGAAGTCACTGGGATCTTTTAGACTGAATGATTTTTAGTATCATTATATAATAATTTGATTTGTAATATTGTTATTTATATTTTTATCATGTGAGTTGTGAATTGTTGTGATGGTACCCCCAAACGACGGTTTAGAAAAATTGTCAAATAAATAAATAAAAATTCTTCAATGTGGGCAAAAAAAATCTTCTTTTCTTCCTATTCCTCTTTCTAGAGCAGGAAAGGTGGACAAAAAGCTTCCTTCCAAAGAAAAAGTCCACATACGTATATCTCAAAACATTGAGATCCACTTACTAATTACCAAGTATGGTCAGAAGTTGTGTTTTTAGAACATAAGAACATAAGAAATTGCCATGCTGGGTCAGAACAAGGGTCCCATCAAGCCCAGCATCCTGTTTCCAACAGAGGTCAAACCAGGCCACAAGAACCTTGCAATTACCCAAACACTAAGAAGATCCCATGCTACTGATGCAATTAATAGCAGTGGCTATTCCCTAAGTAAACTTGATTAATAGCCGTTAATGGACTTCTCCTCCAAGAACTTATCCAAACCTTTTTTGAACCCAGCTACACTAACTGTACTAACCACATCCTCTGGCAATAAATTCCAGAGCTTTATTGTGCGTTGAGTGAAAAAGAATTTTCTCCGATTAGTCTTAAATGTGCTACTTGCTAACTTCATGGAATGCCCCCTAGTCCTTCTATTATTCAAAAGTGTAAATAACCGATTCACATCTACTCGTTCAAAACCTCTCATGATCTTAAAGACCTCTATCATATCCCCCCTCAGCGGTCTCTTCTCCAAGCTGAACAGCCCTAACCTCTTCAGCCTTTCCTCATAGGGGAGCTGTTCCATCCCCTTTATCATTTTGGTTGTCCTTCTCTGTACCTTCTCCATCGCAACTATATCTTTTTTGAGATGTGGCGACCAGAACTGTACATAGTATTCAAGGTGCGGTCTCACCATGGAGCGATATAGAGGCATTATGACATTTTCCGTTTTATTAACCATTCCCTTTCTAATAATTCCTAACATTGTTTGCTTTTTTGACTGCTGCAGCACACTTTTCTCACTTTCTAACCTACTCAGCCCAGGGTTTTAACCAATGCTAGATAAGGATACGGGAACCACAAAAAACCAGTTGCTTCTCGCCAAACTCCAAACCAAAAATGCCACATTAATCCTAGGAGTCACCTGCTCCTGTGCATGTAAGAAATTACTATTACATCAACCTCCAGTGGGGATGCTGTGGCAAGATGATACATTTCTCTAACCTGTATGGTGTGGTACTAACACTAAACCAGAATCACTAATGGAGAGCCCCTGGGTTCAAAAACACTCAAAACATTGAGATCCACTTCCTAACTACTAAGTATGGTGCAAATGTGATAGACCTCATGTGTCACCAAGATAAGATTTTAGACAGTGCTGGGGAGAAGCCGGCTGTTGTGGGAGATCTAGACACCAACAACATAGGAAAATTTGGGAGGGAGGTTCTAAAAGCCAAATTTAGGCTCTTAGGTAGAAAGCTGAAAACCAGAACCTCCAGGGTAGCATTCTCTGAAATGCTCCCTGTTCCACGCGCAGGTCCCCAGAGGCAGGCAGAGTTCTGGAGTCTCAATGCATGGATGAGACGATGGTGCAAGGAAGAGGGATTCAGTTTTGTAAGGAACTGGGGAACCATTTGGGGAAGGGGGAGTCTTTTCCGAAGGGATGGGCTCCACCTTAACCAGGGTGGAACCAGACTGCTGGCGCTAACCTTTAAAAAGGAGATAGAACAGCTTTTAAACTAGAACAAAGGAGAAAGCCAACAGTCATTTAGCAGGACATGGTTTGGAGGGAGGTATCTTCAAAGGATACTAATGAAGCATTAGAGTTAGGGCATCCCAACAAAGAGGTTCCAATAATTAGAAAAGTAGTCCAAGTGCCTATAATTAAAAACTCACCTGAGCTAAAAGATTCCAATGTATCCCTGTCAACTGAAAAGCAGAAAGTAAATACAAAAAAAACCCTCACTTTGAAATGTTTCCATGCTAATGCCAGAAGTCTAAGAAGTAAGAGTTAGAGTGTATAACACTGAAGGATGACAAAGACTTAATTGGCATCTCAGAGACATGGTGGAGGGCGATAACCAATGGGATAGTGCTATAACGGGGTACAAATGATATCGCAATGATAGAGAGGAGCAACTTGGTGGCAGGGTGGTGCTTTATGTCCGGTATGGCATAGAGTCCAACAGGATAAAGATCCTGCAAGAGACTAAATGTACAATGAAATCTTTATGGGTAGAAATCCCTTGTGTGTTAGAGAAGAGTATAGCAATAGGAGTATACTACCAAGAGGGATGAGACAATGATACAGGGAAGAGGGACAATAATACAGGGAGAGGGAACAATTTTAGATCTAATTCTCAGTGGAGACCAGGATCTGGTGTGAGAGGAAACATGAGGGCGTCAGTTGTACCGCTAGATGATCAAGGGGTTAAAGGGGAACTTAGGGAAGAGAAGGCCATTGCAGAAAGATTAAACAATTTTTTTGCTTCGGTGTTTATTGAAGAGGATGTTGGGGAGATACCCATTCTGGAGACAGTTTTCAAGAGTGATGATTCAGATGAACTGAACCAAATTATGGTGAACCTGGAAGATGTAGTAGGCTAAATTGACAAAATGAAGAGTAGTAAATTGCCTGGATCAGATGGTTTATACCTCAGGGTTCTGAAAGAACTAAAAACTGAAATTTCAGACCTATTAGTAAAAATTTATAACCTATGATTAAAACCATCAATTGTACCTGAAGACTGGAGGGTGGCCAATGTAAAAGGGCTCCAGGGAAGATCCAGAACTTATAGACCGGTGAGCCTGACTTCATTGCTGGGAAAAATCATGAAAACTGTTATAAATAATAAAATCACAGAACATTTAGATAGACATGGTTTAATGGGACACAGCCAGCTCAGATTTACCAAAGGAAAGTCTTGCTTAACAAATCTCCTACATTTTTATGAAGGGGTGAATAAACAAGTGGACAAAAGTGGACTGGTAGATATGGTGTATTTGGATTTTCAGAAGGCGCTTGACAAAGTTCCTCATGAGAGGCTTCTAAGAAAACTAGAAGGATAGAAGGTGATGTCCTTTTGTGGATTACAAACTGGTTAAAAGACAGGAAACAGAGAGTAGGATTAATAACCCTTGCTGTGGTTACACGATGTTAGGTTCCACATTAGGAGTTACCACCCAGGAAAGAGATCTAGGCGTCATAGTGGACAATACATTGAAATTGTTAGATCAGTGTGCTGTCACAGTCAAAAAAGCAAACAGAATGTTAGGAATTATTAGGAAGAGAATGGCAAATAAAATAGTGCATAAAATAATGCTTGTGTATCGCTCCATAGTGAGACCACACCTCGAATACTGTGTTCAGTTCTGGTTGTCGCGTCTCAAAAAAGATATAGTTGCACTGGAGAAAGTATAGAGAAGGGCCACCAAAATGATAAAGGGGATGGAACAGCTCCCCTATGAGGACATTATAAAGAGGTTAGGGCTGTTCAGCTTGGAGAAGAGACGGCTGAGGGGGGATATGAAAGGCCTCTTTCAGATAATACAAGGACTAGGATGCATTCCATGAAGTTAGCAAGTAGCTCATTTAAAACAAATTGGAGAAAATTATTTTTCACTCAACACATAATTAAGCTCTGGAATTCATTGCCAGAGGATGTGTTTATGGCAGTTAGTGTAGCTGGGTTTAAAAAAGGTTTGGATAAGTTCCTAGAGCAAAAGACCATAAACTGCTATTAATCAATAAGGATTAATAGCTTGGGATCTATTAATTTAATGTTTGGGTACTTGCCAGGTACTTGGGATTTGGTTGGCCAGTGTTAGATACAGGATATTGGGCTTGATGGACCCTTGGTCTGACCCAGTATGGCATATCTTATGTTCTTGGGTGACCTTGCAGTCAGGACATATCTGAATCTCATGCTGGATATTCTTGTAGGCAGTCTTGGTAGTAGATCAGTCATGGGTAGTTCTTGACACCGATTAGTTTTATCCATCAAGCAGTGGTCTGAATTTTGGGTGAATCTCATGTGGCCTTCTTTGGGTGATTTTGAGTTATTACAAATGGATCCAGTGTCATGGAGATCGTAGATTTCCTGGCACACTCCGCTCCTTGCTCCTGCGCCAGCAGTCATCACAATAAGCCCAGACACCCGCCAGCACATTTTGCTATTCTGAGCCCCTGATGCTGGCTAGGAGGCCCAGTTCAGCTGCTGCTTGCTGCTGTCTCTCCTACAGCAGCTGTCTTTCACTGCTTTCTGACTGAACAACAGCTGATTTTTCTCATATGCTTGTCATAACCATGTTTGTTTGCAACCTTATAGGATGTAGAGCTTTATTTTTTGTCAATAAAAATTGTATTTGGAAAAAGTCTGGTGTGTTCTTTCACTGTGTGCTTTGGCCTTTCCCCACTTATCAACCCCCCCCCCCCCCCCCATGCTTTCAGCAGCTTAATTCAAAAGCAGTCAATGAAAATAAAGAATGAGGTGCAAGTTATGTTGTGACATGGATTTCCTCTACCTCCCAGCTAGTGCAGTCATCTGGCTCTCTCCTTCCTCCTCCTTTGCCGGCCTGAGTCAAGATCTACTTTTTCATGCCACAACTTGTAAAAGTGTCAAAGGAGTTTTGCTTTCAGTCCATCATTGCCTTCCACTCTCGCCTATTTTATTTACATTCCACTTTTCAAAGGGATTGTATTATTTATTTATTTATTTGCTTTTTGTGTACCGACATTCAGTCATAGCCGTCACATCGATTCACATACAACAATAATGATAAACAGTTACAATGTGAAGAATAGAAATAATGGTGTTATATAAAATAAGAGAGAATTAAAGTGGAGAGGAAAACTGAAAAAGAATAAAAGTAGAGTAAAAAATTAATATATAATATATATTCCCAGATGGCTTGCAATCTAAGGGGGTCATTCACTAAGCCACATTAGACCATTTACTATGTGGGAAATGCTGTTTTTGTGTGGTAAATGGTTTAACATGAGAATAACGTGAGATATTTCAAACATCTTGCATTATTCCAGGCCCAGCAATATTTAAATGAGCTCATAAGCATGCAAATGAATGCTAATGAGCTCATTATTACTCTACTCTATCTAACAAATAACATGACTTGCCAAAAAATTTGCAAGCCATATTATTTGACTTGAAATTACCTACAACTCATTAGTTTTAGCTAATTTCCCATGGGTGCATCAGGACGTTAATGCACATCCTGATGCATCCATGGCCTAGCCTTAAAGTGGCTGCTTGGCCCTGACAACATTCCCCCAAAGTAGTAAAACATTTGGGAGTGTCCATAGACCCTCCTGTCCCTCCTCTCCAGCTGCCTTTGCAGTGGGCCCGTAGTTACAAAATAAAAAAAAATGTATACCTTTACTGGAGGGGGAAAAACCGTGCCCACCACACCAACCCTGCCCCTTGACTGAAAAAAGCCATGGTATGCTAGTAGGCTGGAACCCTGGATCCTCCCCCCCCCCCGAAACTCCTGTTTTGTTTTTTTTAAAGAAATAACCTTGGTGTGGTCTAGTGAACTGCCCTCCCCCACCCCCTCAGGGTCCTCCCTTAAACAAAAGATCTATGACCATGACCCCACCCTCCAGACCCCCTTAACTAAAAAAGCATCACTGTTGGTGCAGTGGAGATCCAGAGGGCTCCAGGCTCTGTGCCCGGATGGCGGCCATTTTCCATTTTATCTTTCCCAGCTTAAAAGTACTGTGAGCTGCAGTATTTTCCTGTGGAGAAAAATACCATGGGATTCACTAAGCAGCAGGGTAATTCAGCAAACTGAAAGCTGTGGTAAATGAGGACCCAAGTTTGTACCTGAGGGAATAGAAGGTGAAGTAATTTGTTCAAGGTTACAAGGAGTAGCAGCAGGATTTGCACTTGGTTCACAGCACATTGCTCTAACCACTAGGCTATTCCTCCATTAGATACTTACATGAGACGTTTTCTGTAATTACCCTAATATAGACCTGCTGCTCCTTCACCGCACTGTCCCAGTTAAGCAGCAGAGGGACACACTTGGTCTATCTCTACGTCGCATTTATATCGACTGGCATACCAAAGCCTATGGCAACGTTGTAGAGTATGCAACAGTCAAGCAGTGAAAGAGGGGCATGTTAGAACATCCTGAGCACTGGAGATTTTTTTTTCTTCCCCATTTGCAATTTCTTCCCTGTTCTTCCCTACTTAGGAAGTCTGTGGTGAGAACCTTTTTTCATATTGTAATTGTATATTTTGAATTTTTATATTTATGATATAAAATGATGTTTGGGATTTTTAAATATTTTTTTAGCTATGTTATATGGTCCTTCACACTTCTAGTGAGAGTTGGGGATGTGGTTGCTCTTATTAGGAGTGGAGGAGTAGCCTAGTGGTTAGAGCAGTGGGCTACAAACCAGGAGACCAGGGTCACTCTTTTTGACATTGGGCAAGTCACTTTACCCTCAGGTATTAGATTGTAAGCCCTCTGGGGATACAGAAATACCTACAGTACCTGAATGTAATCCACTTTGAAGTGCTGAAAAAAAAAAGTGTGAAAAACAGAATATAAATCTAAATAAATATTAGGGATTTAAGGCCTGATTTTAAAAGGGCCATGCACGTAAAAAACAGGGTTGCAGCCGGGCCTTGTGTGCATTTTAGAACAGGCTCAGCCACGTAGAAGTGCCAGGCCCTGCAAAAGGGGAGGGGTGTGGCAGGGGCAGCCAGGACAGCGCCATTAGCAGCGGTCCCAGGGAAGCATGCACCAACAGCCGGCCGGTGCGCGGAGTTTACTTCTGCTTCCAAGGAGCACTAAGTATAGAAATAAAAAAATTGGGGGTACCTAGGTAGGGGTTAGAGGTCAGGGTGGAGAGGTGAAAAGGGAGGACGTTTAGGTAGGGGGTAAAAAAAAGCCGATCGCATCGCTGCGCATAATTGGAATATCCCCCCCCATACGCACAAGTCACAGGCTGCCCACATACGTGCGCGCGGAATTTAAAATCCGACGCACTTGTGCTCGTGGACATCATATTTTATAACATGCACGCGGCTTCGCATGCATTTTATAAAAACAGCGCGTCCATGTGCGCGCGCCAGGAACCACACCCACATGGATGCATTTGTGGGGGTCTTAAAATCGATCCCTTAATTTTTTACTTCAAAGCAGATTACATTTAGGTACAGTAGATATTTCCCTGTCCCTAGAGGGCCCATATTTACTAAGGCTTTTCTCCCGTTCTGTCCCTAAGGCAAAAAGCTTAGTAAATCTGGCCCTAAGTTTGCAATGGAGGATGAAGTGTTTTGTCCAAGGTCACAAGGAGTGTCAGCGAGATTTGAAGCTTGCTTTGTTAATAGCCTACTGCTCTAACCATTAGGTGGCTACTCTACTATTGTATTATTGTTATACTGATGTATTCCTTTTTTATGTATTATGTCATTGTGAATGTATTATGTTAGTTTGATACTTTTTTATGTAAACCGCTTTGAGTCCTCTTTTTGGGGAGGAAGATGGTAAATAAGCCTAAAATTGAAATAAAATAGAAGCACAATATCAGCCACTTTTTTCGGGGGGGGGGGGGGCAGAATCTGTAAGGCTCCACCTGAATGATCCAAACTCTTGAAATAACATTTTAACAGTTATAAATGTGTGTTCAACAAGAGAATCCGTGGAACCTCATTGTACCTCCATTCAACCTGCTCTCCATGGCCAGGCTACAGGCGTGAGCCACCACAGTTGACCCTTATCACCTTGGAAAATAGAGTGTTTATGGGATGAGTATGCGATGTTATTGGAGGATTTGTAGGATCCTTTGTTTTCAGTTTATACCGATTTTCACCCATAAATTCCCAGATTTTTCCAAAAGTGACAATTTGTTTAAACCAATTTTCACCCTAATTTTAAGATGATTAAAGAGCAGCTCCAGAGTTGCAGATTCAGTGCCTCAAGGCCTCCAGCAACTGCTGAAAGCCAGTATAGGCCAAAGCACCTGCAGTGTTTCATGCCCTGCCTCCCATCAGTGACAGTCCTTGCCCACCACAGTGCCACTGATATGGGGTTTCAGGTCTCACCTCTGCCAGGCAGCTAAGGTGCCTGCTGCTTGGTGCTGCTAATGCAGTATTTGAAGTTGGCCATGCCCACCAGAAGCTCTTCCTTGCAGGCTCCCCATCACTGCACAAAAGCAGAAGTGCAGTGATTCAGACACGGAAGCCCCTGTAAATATGCTGTTGTAGGAGAGAGGAGAAACCTGGAGCCACCACTGGTGAGGATGAATGCTGTTGCAATTGGGGTGGTGAGGTGGGGAAAGGGAGATTCTCAGGGGTGTGGGGAGAGATAGCGACATGCTAGGCAGGGGATGGGGGTAGAGATAGGGCTGCTGGTGAGTGGGAGAATCTGCTCAATATTGTTTTATTGTCTGGGGCTTCTGTCCACCAAAATAAACTCTGATATTTACACAGAAAAATAATGAGTCACATTTTTCCACTGATTTTCTCCTGTTTATGGTCTTGTCATAATAAACCCTGATAAATTTCCAGGAAAAATTAAAAAAATCAAAATCAAAATTGAATGTCTCTAAGGATATGCCATGTGTCAGTTGAATGTACTCCTGTGCATGAGTCCAAAGTCTGTGAAAACTTTAAGACTAGGACGGTCCTTATCAGGGGCCACGACAGAGATAGGCTGGGAATGCAGCAGAGAAGCTTGGAGTATGCATGGGAGGAGGTTAAATAGCAAGGATAGCGCTCACCCGGCAGTTATCCATCCCAGTATTTGTCAGGCTCAAAAGTTCCCAAAAGGCCTGAGTGTGACAGGATAAAGGAATCGTGGCACCACACTCAGAAAGTGCATCTGCACATCGCTTACCACTTGAATATTCAAGGAATGGAAGTGCTCACAGTTGTGGGAGGCTGCTCCCCTTCATGAGCTGGGGTTAGGGGGATTTTGTAACTTTCCCTCTCCCTTTTTCTGATTCACTGTATTTAAAGTTCAAGGTTCTTATTGAAAATATTGTTTTTTACGTTACGTTATGCTTTACACTCCTTGTTATTTGTAAACCGGGTTGATGTGATGCCTATCATGAAACTCGGTATAACAAAAACAATAAATAAATAAATAAAATAAATGTGTGGAATCAATAGCACACAACATAGTCCCAGCAATGTCACAGAATTCATGTTTGAGGTTCTCTCGTTGCATCCTCTGCTGAGGGTGATGGATATACATTATTCTATGCCATGGTTTCAAGGCCTGGCTGAAATGTCTCTAAAATGAGGCTTGCTCCTCATTTTAGAGACATGATTTGAAAATTTGCATTGGCAAGGAAATTTAAAGAGTTCAGTTACAAGAAAAACCCTCAATATAAGCTTTAACGTCCTGATAGAGGGCCGAACTGGACCTTGAGTTCAGACAATATCTACAAACTACCTCTGGCTCATGTAGTTCCAGTAGGGTAGTCCTGAGACAAAAGATGCGCTGCCTACCTGGGGGCTCTAGGCTAGTCAGAGCTCTCCTCCCTTTTCCTTCTTCCATTCATTCACCACTCTCCCCATCCTCATCCTCCACACCACCTCTCCTCCTCTCTCTCTTTTCTCAGCCTGTGCACGCCTTAAAATTTCAAGCCCTCGCAGAAACACCCCTCTCACACCATTTGCCCCACCGAGAACTGGCTCTGAAAGGACACCATTTGTAAGAATAGCAATCGTGCAGCCAATCAGCCAGCACAGCTAGCTCAGCCTTACCCCGCAATTGAGCTTCACATCTAGAAGTGAAGTTACATTTTGGGTGTTAAAGAACAAGTGCAAAACAGTTCCTATTTAAGTTTTCCTAATTTGAATAGTCAATTGAACTTATTAGCTTGTGGAGATATGCACTATGCAATGCCATTTTTTTGGTGGATTAATGCATTAATATATTGGAAATTGAAGCAGCACATGTATTAAAAGTGCATTAAGATACACTAGTGATGGGTTAGCTTAGTTCATAGGTCCATTCGGATGGTAATATGCCTAGAAGAATCTGCTTCTGGGAGCATCCACTATTCTCCACTTAATGCTCCAATCTTAGGCTCGAACATCGCAAATGAGTATGTGAGTATGAAATCTTTTTTTTCTCATTGTTATTACCATGTGGTCAATGGGTCACAAGTTCCTTCCATCTCTCATACTATAATGCTCTTTTGAAATCAAGCCTGACATCCCCCTTCATAATACATTCCTAATGATAATATCCAGATTCCTTCAGTCTTGTGACAGAACTTTCACTGGTTTCCCACTATGTACAGAAGTTACCGAAATATGCTGTATGCAGGAAATTCTTTTTGGATTTTGTAACCAGTTGTTATCTTAAATATCATAAATTAAACAATATGGGAAAATATGCCTAGGCAGCTCTGTGCAGGGATGGTTCTATCCTTAGGCACGGTGAGGCGGTCACCTCAAGGGTCAACATTTTAGAGCGTCAGCAAGAGCCCCCAAGAGCCTCCCCCCCAAAAAAAAAACAAAACAGGCCTGCAGCACCCACCTCATTTCTATTTCAAACACCACTTAAAAATCCCATGTGGTAATGCAGGTAGATGAGGTACCAGGAGGGTTCTTACCCCCACTGGAAAGAAGAGAGTTTGCTGACTTGCCAGCAGGGTTCTCACCCCCCACTGGCAGATAGAGAAGGCAGCGCAGCTTTATTTTATTTATTTATTTATTTAGGAGCTTTTATATACCGATGTTCATGTACTGGTACATATCACGTCGGTTTACATAAAACCAAAGTAGGAAATTACATCGAACAATAAACATCGAACAATCGAACATTGTGTCAGACAAGAGGTAACAAGTCACAGGTCAAACAACATGAGAACTTATAGATTATGCTGGGAACTTTTGGATGGAGCTGGGGACAACTTAAAGGTTAAACTTCAAATTAAAATTGTTATTACAAAATCAAATAAGAGTCAATAAACAGAGTCAATAACAGAGTCAAAATATCAAATAAATAAAATTAACAATCAAAACAGAGTGGGAAATTACAACCGACTTATTAAACATGGGTGTAGATAGATGTAAAGTAGAGCTAAACAGGGGAGTTAAGGGCTACGGCGTCCGGGTTCTAACATGATGGGGTGTGACCAGGGTGAGTCAAAAACCTAGGGAGAGACCTTTAAGTGAAGGCTTTTGTAAAAAGCCAAGTTTTTAGCTTTTTTCTGAACGTTCGATTACAGGTTTCGAGACGAAGTTCCGTGGGGAGTGCATTCCATAAGGTAGGACTAGCAGTCGAGAAGGCTCGTTTCTTAAGTAGTGACTTAGCAGGAGGTGTGTATAGAGTGCCTAATAAGCAGGATCTGATGGGTCTCAGTGATGCGTGGGGACGAAGAGGGTCGCTTAGATCAAGCGAAGTTTGGGAGTGAATGGTCTTGTGGGTTATGGTTAGAACTTTGAAAATGATTCTCTGTTTAATAGAGAGCCAGTGAAGGTTTTTTAGAATAGGTGTGATGTGTTCACCTCTCCTAGAATTAGTCAGAATCCTGGCGGCCGAGTTCTACAACACTTTGTAGTGGTTTGGTTGTAATAGCGGGTAGGCCAATTAGCAGAGCGTTGCAATAATCGATTTTTGAGAATAGAATTGTTTGGAGGACTGATCTAAAGTCCTGAAAATGGAGGAGAGGTTTCAGCCTTTTCAATACGTGTAGTTTGTGAAAGCATTCCTTCGTTGTGTTTTTGACAAATTGTTTGAGATTCAGATTATTGTCGATGGTGACACCAAGGTCTCTGACATGTGTGGGTGGGATCCAAGATGGTGTGATTAGATTGCTGGCGGCCTGAAGGTTGTCATCGAAATTGATCAGCATAAGTTCCGTTTTTGAAGTATTGAGAACTAAGTTGAGGCTAGTGAGTAGGGAGTTTATGGACTGTAGACATTTGTTCTACTAATGTAGAACAAATGTCTTTATGATGTCTTTATGTCATAAACATATCATAAACAAATGTCTTTATGATGTGCTGGGGGAGTTCTCACCTCCAACGGAAGGAAGAGAGAGTGCAGTTTGCTGATGTGGTGGTGGGATTCCCACTCTCATCAGCAGGAAGAGAGGGTGGCATGGCTTTATGATGTACCAGTGGGGTTTCCCACCCTCCTGCAGGCAGAGAGCTCTGCACAGGCATGGCAGCACAATTTGATGACAGGCCTGTGGGAGTTCCCATCCCCCACCAGCAAGAAGACTGGTATGCCGGCAGGGTTTCCACCCCCACCAACAGAAGGGAGAAGCATGAGGGGGGTGGGGTGGAGCTGAATGAGAGGAAAGGGAAGAGAAGAAGGTGTGGATGAGTTGAGAGAGGAGGGGAGGAAAAGGGCTAAATGAGAGGGGAGGGGAAGGAAGGGGATATGAGTGAATGAAATAATAGAAAAGGGGAAGAGAGTGCAGGTGAATGAGGGAAGAATGAAGAAAGGAAGGTGGGATCAGTTTCCACTGTACTGTTGGCAGGGAGGCCAGGTCTCACCAGGAAAAGAAGACCTGGGTAGACCCAGCAAGTGAGGAAGGGATGGAACAGTAGAGGGAGGAATGAGAGGGAAAGGACGGAAGAAAGAAAGGAGAGTGAGAAGGAAGGGAAGGGAAAGGAGTGAATAAAGGAAGGTGTGAGTAAGGGAGTGAATGAAAGGGATGAGTGAATGGAGAAGATGGGGTCAGAGAAGGGTGCGGAGTGGGGTGAAGGAAGGGAAGAAAAGGAGGGGAGAAAGATGAGTGAGAGAGAAGGGATGGGG
The DNA here is from genome assembly GCF_901001135.1 of Rhinatrema bivittatum. Lineage (NCBI taxonomy): Eukaryota > Metazoa > Chordata > Amphibia > Gymnophiona > Rhinatrematidae > Rhinatrema > Rhinatrema bivittatum. The sequence goes on from NC_042620.1 coordinate 209,222,001, forward strand.
TAGCACACCTGGGCACCAGAGGCAGCGGCAGAAGATAGGGAGAGACCCAGGGGAGCCACTGTGACTGAAGAAAGGAAGAAGAGAGAGAGAGAGAAACCCTGGCAGGGCTGCTGGTGGAGCCCATTCAGACGGTGGTGGAAGAAGGCAGGAGGCCTTGGCATGAGTGAGAGTGTGTGTGAGAGAGAGCATGTGTGAGAATCAGAATGAGAGGAATGGAATGTGTGTGAGAGAACTCTAATAGAATGATGCCCTCGTAAATCATAGTTGTGAAATCAATTATATGAAAAGACTTTACCATCTCCTACACTTATTACATGTGAACCATACCTCAATTAGCATTCTGGATGTGTTTTCTGTCCCTTTGTCTGGTCACTCATATTTGTGAATGTTTAAACTGTAAAGTGTTGTGATCTAGTGATTCTCACTTGGAACAACGGTATATACAAATTTGAAATAAATAAATAAATAAACATGTGTAAGAGTGAGGGAGTGTGTGGATAGTGTGATTGTTCATTAGTATTTCCTAAATCAAAGTGGATGCCACCTGGTACTATAGATGCTGCAATAAAGACATTTATTGATTTAGTTATGTTAGATTTAGAAAAAATTGAGCAAACAAAAACATCTCCACGATACAATTTAAGCCGTGCACAAACAGAGGCTCTATACTCGTTGAAAATGGAGAATACCATAATTATCAAAAAAGCTGATAAGGGAGGATCAGTGGTCATTCTAGCTAGGGATAAATACGAGGCCATGGTCATGGAACACGTGCAAGACACGTCCACGTATGAAGCACTACCTCAAGATCCGACTGCACAACTACAACTTAGAATTGATCAACTAACAGAAGATGCTTTAGCTGAAGGTTTTTTAACCAGCAGGGAACTTAAATTTCTGCGAGTAAAATTTCCAATTTCACCGACTCTGTATATGGTTCCCAAAGTTCACAAAGATATGCAGAATCCGCCGGGGCGCCCCATTGTAACCACGATAGGTTCCCTCCTGGAACCACTTTCCACCCTCATTGATGTGATCATACATCCAATGGTAGAAGAAGCATTATCCTATTGCAAAGACACTAAGCATATGTTATCAAAATTACAGAAGATCCGAGTGCCAGATTCAGTTATATTAGTCACCTTAGACATAAAATCTCTGTATACATCGATACCGCAGGAAGACACTTTAGTAATTTTAGAAAACTATCTAGAGAACAGAGAACGTCCACACCGAATACCAACTTCTTTCCTAATGGCTATAGCTAGACTGGCATTATGTGAGAATTTTTTCGTCTTTTTGAATAAGTGGTACAAGCAAATCAGTGGCACAGCAATGGGCGCAACAATGGCCCCAAGTCTGGCCAATTTATACGTACGACAATTTGAAGAAGAAAAATTGTTTTCTCATACACAGTTTGAACCAGTCTCTGATTGGACACGTTACATCGACGATGTATTTTCATTTGGCATTCAAGTGTACAGGAATTAGAACTTTTTTTGCAGTGGTTAAATACCCTTGATGTACATTTACAATTTACCAGCACTTACCATTGTACAGCCATTAATTTTTTGGATATAGCTATCCGCTTGGTCAATGGACGTTGCATTACCACATTATACAGGAAGGAGTGCGAGAGGAATACCCTATTACATTATTCTAGTTTCCATCCTCAACAGTTACGTAATAATCTTCCGATTGGGCAGTTTCTCCGGATACGGAGAATTTGCAGCACAAAGGCTGAATTTGTTCGGCAAGCAGATATTCTTAAAACACGCCTACTTGTACGAGGCTATCCAGCGCGATATATTAAAAAAGCTTACAAGCGTGCATACAATGCGGAACGCCAATGGTTACTTCTTGATACACCTAAAGAAAGTGAAGGTTTAAGGGTAGTTTGCACCATCCCTTATTCTAATTTATCAGATAATATAGCTAAGTTGATTCGCTATCATTGGCCAATTTTGAGGATTCATAATATTTTTAAAGAATCTCCAATCATAGCGTATAGTAGAAGTAGAAACGTGGGGGATTTGGTCACGCATTCTTTCTTGTCTATTGATAGCCCAATTGATATGAATAAAATCTCAGGGCATTGGCCATGTAAACACTGTTCTTTATGTAGTCAAGTGATCGAGGGGGTAGAATGGATTGATAAATATGGTAAGGTACATAAATCAAGACAGTATTCTTGTTGTGATACATCTCACGTGATATATATCATAGTGTGCCCCTGCAACCTGTATTACATAGGACGTACAAAACGTCAAATCCGTGTGCGCTTGATTGAACATCGCAGTTGCATAGCTACAGGTAAACTCATGGCTCCAATGGTGGCCCATTGTTTAGAGAAACAGCATAGTTTTCAACAGCTGACATGGCGAGTTCTGGAAGTAGTAACTTTACAACAACGTGGGGGTGATCCCAATACAGTGCTTAATTTAAAGGAGCAACAATGGATATTCTGGATGCGGACAGTGAGCCCAAATGGTTTAAACAGCATGATCGAGTGGTATTCTTTATAATGATTGTGAAAAACGTGGTGACGTTACGTATGCAAGGGGTTTAAAATGGTGGCGGGAAGTGGTAAACCGGAAGAGAAGATCAAAAAAAACGCCGAGACGTTACAATGGTGGAAAGACTGAGTAAGTAGTTCTGCAGGTGAGGACAGTGTTAATACAGTTATTTCAGCGTTTAATATAAGTTTGTTTTGGCGCAGAATGTTGCCCTTGAAGAAGGACGATCCCGTCCGAAACACCGTACAGTGTCGGGCACAGACACGGCAATGTGGAGAGTCATCACGTTGCCATTTATTTTCGGATGAGTAACCTGGGCACAAACAGCTTGAAATATCGGCATCACAAGTTAAGTGAGACTTTATAATTTATCAAGAAAAGTAAAAGCACGGAGCACTTTAAGTTTTAAGCACAAAAAAATTTTCAAAAAATATGGACTGACCGATGATTAAAAATAAGGCAGAGTGAAAAGCTGGTACAAGTTGCCGCACAAGGATGCCTATTATGAAGGTCAATTAGAAAGAGGTGGCGCTAATTAGTGGTAAAATAAGAGCAGGAGGGTTGTGTTATGAATACAGTAGTGTGTATGTATAACAGAAAGCAGAAAGTTTGTGTGTCTCCCTATCTTCTCCCAGAAGTCAATGACAATCTCAGGGTCATTGGAAACCAAAAGTTCCCAGGTGTGGAGAACATGGAATATTTTTTATCTTTATTAGTTGTAATTATTGGGTATTACTTGATGTGTCTTCTGTTTTTAAATATTTTATTGGTGCTTGGGAAATTTTTTAAATAACTTTATGAGTTTTTTTATTTCTGGAAGTTCTATTTGTCACTTGTTTTAAAATATTTATTTTTTAGTACTTTGGTTTTACTGTTATGCTTGATGTTTTATATTTCTTGATTTTATTGTTTGATATGTTATGTGGAATGGTAATGTTTCAGTTTTTCCATTGTTGCACTGCATATAGAATCTAGCTTGCTGTGGTTTACAGTTCAGTTTTTGTCTGCACATTTCTATTTATACTTTATGGTCTCTTTATTCTGTATTTGATGAGGGTCTGTCTGTGTTCTGCATATGTGACTGAGGTGAGATATTTGGCTAGCATATAGTTTCTGTGTAGAGTTCTGTAGCAGCTTGACTTTTCTGTTTTCCTAATAGGTGTATTGGTATTTTAAGCCCTGGTATAATCTTTGCAGTGTTACTTTTTGAAGGCAGTTAGTGCTGTTTTGGTATAGGAGGTTTATTATATTGTCATTTAGTCATGACTTTCTGAGAGCCAATTCTACACCCAACTCTTTTTATAATAGGCTTAGGGCTTCAATTGTCTTTTTTGCAGGGTTTTGTGGATGGCATCATAGCATAATATAATATATATTATTGTGAGATTTTTACCTCAGAAGACTGTACTTTGAATGTCCCTTTTCATGTAAACTATTATTAATGCTGCTTAATTTTTAAATGTATGTGAGAAGGGCCAGGGCCGGGGAACTAAGCTTTAAGGTTCACCTAGAGAGCCTAATACCCTTGCACCAGCCCTGAGAAAGTGTGCCACACACAGACCCTCACAATTCACCCATCTCCCATGACCCCAGGGTGCAGATGCTGAGGAAGTGTGGGAGACTACTACTTTTAACAGAAGGCTTGGGTGTAACCTGCACAGGGTGGCAGTTACTATCCTAAAAGATTTGCTGGTCAGACAGGATGGACCATATTGGTCTTTATTTGCCATCAGGTGGTTACTGTTACTATGTCAGGTGGTAGATTTCCTTGGAGTGTGGCAGGATTGCCAGCTTCCTAGAAATATTATCACTGGCACCCTATCTGCTACTTCTTTGGGAAACCTGACCCCTGTCTTCTCCTTTTCCTTGACATTTCAAATTACCAAACAGGCCATAAGAAGAACATAAGAACATGCCATACTGGGTCATACCAAGGGCCCATCAAGCCCAGCATCCTGTTTCCAACAAGGGTCCAACAGTGGCCAGATTCCAAAGGGGACCCCTTTACCTTCTCACTGATCTGATCTGCGCTGTGCTTCCGGGTGGGGGCACTATCTCACCCCTCACCTCAGGCAGCAGATTGCCTTGAGCAGCCCCTGGCTCTGTGATATAGTTTATTTTTAAAGTCATCCATTTGTCACAAAATGCATCTAGCAGTTTCATATACTGCTGCAAACACTTATTTTACAATTTTAAATTTGCTTCTGAATACCCTTTGTCCATGTCAACAAATGTGTGAAAATTTGCACAAACAATTTGATATGCATACATATTTTTGTTAGTTGTTCATGGAAAAAATGTACTGTGCAAATTAACTATCTTTAAATGTGAATGCATCCAAAACATTTGACACATTCCTCTGTCTGTTCATATAGTACTGGGAGAAGTAATATCTTTGTTAGAAGGAATGAAGGGCAGTGATATGCAAAGAAATGCTAAGGGTGAACACTGTTTATAAAGAAAGTGGTTCTCCGATGGCCTGGAGATCTGCTTTCAATTCCTGACTTGGCTTCTGCTCCTCAGGCTGGCCAGGGCTGGGGATGTTGCTGGGAAAGCATTCACAACTTAGGAGGAATTCCTGGTCATCACACATCAATAATACCTACCTACAGGTCATCCATAAAGCGCCAGGCTCTTAAGAGAGTTGTGGTTTGTGCTTCTTGGCCATGGACCGTGCTAGGGAAAGGATACAAGCAAAACTCATGACATCTGATGCCCTGGTTGGGCAGGGGTTAGTTTTGCTGAAGTCTAAAAAGTGAGCATCAGTGAAACTACAGGCTGTAAAATTAATTAGAAAGAACTATAGGAGAAAAGAAATAGACTTGTAGATGGTTTGATTCTGCTGTTAACAAAAAGAAAAAGTAGAATGTGTCTTTTGTGTCTAATCTAAGCCCTGGATGCAAGTGAAATATGAACTGCAAATTCTGACCCTGGAGTAGTGTCAGCAGATATAGTATTTTGCCTATACAGGTGACCAAATGTATGCAGTTAAGCCTAATGAAAATTCATGTAACGGGTTCTAGTAATGAGACCTGCTTGTTTTGCTCATAGATAGCCATTTACCATCTCTGACAAAAGAACTGGTCTTTAACGTGCAAGTTGTAATGCAGTCTACATAATTATCATTGTTACTTATGTCAACCCCCTCCCCTTCACTGGGCAGACTAAATGAAGAGGCCATGCAGTTCCTAGGATACTATAAATGCCCCTGACCTCTGATTCTCTCTGTCATAGCATTGCACCAGTAGCTCCTTGGATGCTGAAGCTCACGAGAGGGGAAAAGGCTTTTAGTGCTGTGGTAGGGATGCTCAATTCAGTCATTCAAATTCACCCACATCTCATTCACTGATACTCACTGTAGAAGAGTTCAATAGGCTGGCAAGGAACCAAATAATGCAGCAGGGAGCCAGTAGCGGTGTTCAACAAAAAAGGGAAAAAATGTGCAGGTCTTTGGTGAGACTTTACCTTGAGTATTGTGTTCAGTACTAGAGGCCGTATCTCAAAAAGGATAGAGACAGGATGGAGGGGGACCAAAGAAGAGTGACCAAAATGGTATGGAGGTCAGCATCGGAAGATTTATGAGTCTAAAGGATCTGAATGGGGCGGATTTTAAAAGGCCCGCGCGCCGGCGCGCCTATTTTGCATAGGCCGCCGGCGCGCATAAAGCCCCGGGACGCGCGTAAGTCCCGGGGCTTTCAAAAAGGGGCGGGAGGGGGTGTGTCCGGGGGCGTTCCCGAAACGACGCAGCGTTTCGGGGGCGAGCCCCGGCGTTTCGGGGGCGGGCCCGGGGGCATGGCGCCAGCCCGGGGGCATGGTCGAGGCCTCCGGACCAGCCACCGGGACCGGAGGACGGAGCGGGGCTGCCGGCGATGCGCGCAAAGTTACGCCTGCTTTCAGCAGGCGTAACTTTGCCGACAAAGGTAAGGGGGGGTTTAGATAGGGCCGGGGGGGTGGGTTAGGTAGGGGAAGGGAGGGGAAGGTGGGGGGAGGGCGAAGAAAAGTTCCCTCCGAGGCCGCTCCGATTTCGCAGTGAACATGCAGCTCGCGCTGGGCTCGGGCCGTGCAGGTTGCACAAATGTGCACCCCCTTGCGCGCGCCGACCCCGGATTTTATAAGATACACGCGGCTATGCGCATATCTTATAAAATCCAGCGTACTTTTGTTCATGCCTGGTGCGCGAACAAAAGTACGCGCTCGTGTATTTTTTAAAAATCTGCCCCAATATGTATACAATGGAAGAGAGGAGGTGCAGGGGAGATATGATATAGACCTTCAGATAGCTGAAAGGTTTTAATAATGCACAATTGTTAATCCTTTTCTGTTGGAAAGAAATCAGTAGAACTAGGGGTCATGAAATGAAACTCCAGGGAGGATGACTGAGAATCAATGTCAGGAAATATTTCTTCACGGAGAGGGTGGTGGATGCTTGGAATGCCCTTCTGGAGGAGGTGGTGAAGATGAAAATAGTGAAAGAATTCAAAGGGGCATGGGATAACACTGTGGATCCCTAAAGGCTAGAGGATGGAATTGAAGAAAAATGCATGGTGGTAACCTGCTAATACGGCGGTTACTAGCCTTAACCAATAAGCCTTCGTACTGTTGATGCAATTCCAAATAGGCTCTCTGCTTCAATGGCAAGGGAAAAAGAGGAATTGGATTCAGACAGCAACCCATGAGGGCCCAGACTTTTATGGTCTGGGGAACAAATAAGCATGGGAGTAACTTGCTGATGTAGCTGTCACTATCCTTAACCAATAAGCCAGATTCTTTTGATGCAACTCCAACATTGCTCTCTGCTTCAATAAGAAAATGCCATACTGGGTCAGACCAAGGGTCCATCAAGCCCAGCATCCTGTTTCCAACAGTGGCCAATCCAGGCCATAAGAACCTGGCAAGTACCCAAAAACTAAGTCTATTCCATGTAACCATTGCTAATGGCAGTGGCTATTCTCTAAGTGAACTTAATAGCAGGTAATGGACTTCTCCTCCAAGAACTTATCCAATCCTTTTTTAAACACAGCTACACTAACTGCACTAACCACATTCTCTGGCAACAAATTCCAGAGTTTAATTGTGCGTTGAGTGAAAAAGAACTTTCTCCGATTAGTTTTAAATGTGCCCCATGCTAACTTCATGGAGTGCCCCCTAGTCTTTCCACTATCCAAAAGAGTAAATAACCGATTCACATCTACCCGTTCTAGACCTCTCATGATTTTGAACATCTCTATCATATCCCCCCTCAGTCGTCTCTTCTCCAAGCTGAAAAGTCCTAACCTCTTTAGTCTTTCCTCATAGGGGAGCTGTTCCATTCCCCTTATCATTTTGGTAAACCTTCTCTTTAGCAAAGGCTAAAGGAGAATCAGATTCAGACAGCAACCACAATGAGCCCTCTGACTTTTATAGTCTGGGAAACTGAGAAGTTTGGATAAGCATGGGGGTAACCTGCATGGCGTGGTAGATACTACCATAAGCATGATGGGCAGACAGGATGGACCATTTGGTCTTTTTCTGCCATCATTTCTATGTTTCTATCTTGAAAAATTAAATCCATGCCAAATTGTAAAAATCATAAACAACCAAAGAAAAATCATAACCACAAAAGCCATAGTGTGTTTATCCATGGTGCAAACTCTTCTATTTTTCCTTTCCCCTAATCATTATTCAATACTTCTTCCCTGTAGAAGATGGGAAAATTACTTTCTTCCAAAATAATCTACAAGAGAATTGAGATACAGATTAAGACAAGAATATCCCTTCTTCAAAAATTGGTTACAAAACTCCTCTCACCCAGTAATCTCTGCCCCCCTGTTGACAGGTTGCAGGTTAAAACCACAGCATAAGCCGGCCTTTCCAGAATGGAGGGATAGTCCACTGGTAGTAACTGGTCAAAAAATGCAAAACTTCCCAAAACTTCTCCAAACAACTCTCAAAATCCTCCAATGGTGAGCCGTGAGACCCACCAAAAACCTCCAAAACCCCTCTCTCTCCAATACTCCATTGGCAGAGGAACCAGAAGGAATTACCTCTGCCAGTGCTCAGGAAGAATATATATATATATATATATATATATATATATATATATATATATATATATATATATATATATATATATATATATATATATATATATACTCCCTGAGCCCATCCCAAAAAGGGGAAGATCTAAAGCTGGGGGGACTATCCCCAAGAGTGCAAAACCCTCCCGTAGCTAGAGAAGGTTTGGCAATGGTTGCAAAGCTACCATTACACTTGATTCTAGTATTTATACTAGAACTTCCTACGGTATCTGTGCAAGTAAACTTTAACCCCCCATTTGTCTCTGAGACCTAAGGTTATCAGACATTTAACTTTAAGATACAGCTCTTCCTCTTACACAGCAGCACACTCATTATTATATTTTGTGATGGCGGGCATGTATCCATTATCTAGCTGAAGCCTTTCTCCTCAGCTCCTGGGGAAACCTGTACGGTAATAGACTGAGTACAGCTTGCAAAGAACTTCATTCGGAGCACTTAGTTTCAGTCTACACTTCCTGCCAATGTAATAAGCTGAGCATGAAATTCAGCGCACAGTTTCTTAATACACAAGTTACATTTTTTTTTTAACTCACAAGGCAGTAAACTAATGCTATGCACACAGCAGAAAATGTGCGCAAAGAAAAGCCTTAGCATGCAGAAAGCATGATTTACAAACCGTATTTTATGCAAAGAAAACATGGTTTACGTTCACAAATTGGGTTTTCTGTGCATAAAATATGATTTATGAGCACCCGAAAAGGCTCTCTGCACAGAAAATATGCTTTTTGCTTTCTGCGTATAAAATCTCAGCTAGTGGTCCTGGCACCAAAACTCTGGCTTCTGCCCAGAGACTAACACTAGCCTTGGAAACATCACTCCACCTCAGACCAGGAGAGAAAGTTCCAGCACCAAAGTAATGTGAGTTAAGCAAGTGCGGGGCTTAGCTAATGCCTTCATTATGTTATGCCTGTCGGTCGCAGACGGCTGTGACCGCGAGTTCTCACTGCTTGCACCATTCTGTCCTCCCCGGGTCTGCTCGCAGCTCGGGCCTGCCTACACCGCCGCGTTCCTCGGGGCTCCTCACGGCAGCATGGACGCCGCTACTTCCTACTTCGATGTCGGGCCATCCTAGGCACGTGCGCTCATCATCGGCCCCGCCTTTGCAGCCTCTTCGGCAGGAACCTCAGGGGCGTTCCTGATTGATGATGTCATCGGACTCCTGAACTTAAGCTCCATCTATGCCCCCAGCTAGCCAACTTGGCAACAAGTTCAGTTCCAGTCTCAACTCCTGCCTTGTGCTCCTGAGACTTCACTACGAGCCTTGCTCCTGGATCCTGGCTGGGGGTCAGTGTGCGCTCCTATGGGGACTTGCTCCTCTGGCCTACCCCGCTCCTCAGACTGGTCCTGTGCCTCTTGGGTCCTACTCTGCTACAAGCTTCTGCTACTCGGTTCTCCCTTGGAACACTGCGGCATCCTGTGAGTTCTTTGGCTAGTCTTCCCCCCTCCTCGGGGTTGTGCTTGTGTTCCAGCTAAACTGTTGCGCTCTCCCGCTCCTCGGGTCGCGCTCGCTACTCAAGAGACTATCTAGAGCCTCCCCGCTCCACGGGGCTTGCTCCATTGAGTTCAACGAGTATCAGCTGTCCCGCTCCTCGGGCCTGCTTCCCTACTAGACTGCCGTCATTCCTCTGTGCTCTGGGTTCCTGCCTATGTCAACAGCTGAGACCGGCTCTGGGCTTTCCCGCTTCGTAGGTGGGCCTGTGCCTCAAAGTCTACGCCCACTACGCTGCAGCTCCGGCCCTCGGGCCGTCCTCCCGGAGAACCTTCAGCATGGCTTATCCTGCGCCTGTCGCTTCGCAGCCTGACCGGCGCCTCTCTCCTCAGGGTCTCACCCCACATAACTACTGACTGTCAGTCACTCTCCAGGGGCCTCTCCCCTAGTGTGCTCATAGCTCCCTGCTGTGCCTGTACCTCGCCTCCTGACAGTGCGGACCTGTGGGGCTCCTCCCCACAGGCTGTAACAACTCGCACCTCAGGCCAAGGGTCCACAAACCATAACACATTAGAATGGGATTTCCATGTCAGAGTGCTACATAATAGGCACAGTTTAATGCTTGTAAATATGTGCATTCTCCTGCGTGAATCTTATTACAGCAGGCCCTTTGACAGTAACACGGTAAATGATAACATAATAAATGTTGACTGTGTTGTCAGTTTTTGAGAAATTGTAGATGTTCTGAGATGTCATTTTTTATGCAATGCTTTGAGCGATTTTATTTCTGGAAAGTGATTCCTAAATGTTATTAAATAAATAAGTGTGAATAGAACCATCCACTCTACCCGGGGGGGGGGGGGAGTGTCTTCCTCTCTGCTTCCTCATTGTTATGAACTCTCACACTTGACTGTCCTTATAGCTTTGGTCAAGAAGGGTAGTGCTCTTGCAATATCCTGGACTCGCATGACACACAGAAGGACATTAAGATGTGTTTCAACAAAGCAGAGAATAAAGCAGGCAAAATACACTGAGAATAGTGCTTTCCTTTATTTTTAAAAATATACATTTTTGCGTGACTTTGTCTGTGATCTCTTCGGACAGGCCTGACTGAAGGAGGAGCAGGGAGGGAGGGAATGAAGGAAATCACTTTTAATATTGTGAAATTGCTTTCTGCCTGTAATGTGCTATGCCCAGCTGTGAACCACTGCAAACTTTATGAAATGCTGTTTAGTAGTGTAGTTAAAAAAGATATTACCCTGCAATGTGTTATGCAATTTTCTTCTCAAGAAATCCTTTCAGTTTTAATTAGAAAAAAAAAAAAGAAACAAGTGGTGACAGGGATGAAGACTGAACATGGATGGGTGAGCTTGAATCAAACTCTTTCAACCCCTTTCTCCAGGACGTTTAGTCAAAAGTATCAAATACCAAGCTGTGACATGTCCCCAAACCGGACTTGCGCCAAGTCCACTCTAACTTGTTTATTGTTTAAAGAGTTAAAAAGTAACACTAACCAGTTGTCCATTCTTTCTCTCTTTCAGCATTGTTTTCACAGCCACAATATTTTGCTTCCTTTGGTTGGCTAAACCTAGTATTTTTACCTTGTTGCTGTCCAGCTCCAAACCACGGATCCATGAAGGCTTGCTGGATGCGAAAGGATACGCTGACACTGTAAATCAGCGGGTAATAGCAGTATTTGACTGTCAGAACAGCACAGAAAGCAGTAATACTGGAAAGGAAAATGCAGGCTTCGTTTTTTTGCTGCTGGTATTACAGTAAGAATAGCAGCTCTAATGGTTACATTGAAGCTGCTTTAAATAGCTTTGTTTCCCTTGGGTATTACTGAGGGGGACAGGGGCTGTTTATAATGTTTGCTTGGTTTTTGTTTTTTTTTTTAACAACAATTCTTGTTACCAGTTTCAAATCCTAACACAAGCATGGTCTGCAGCCTTCTGCTGAAAAAGCAATGAGCTAACTGATCTTCCCCTACTTGGCAGGAATCAAACAGAATCGCTCCCTGAAGTTATAAAAAAATACGTACTTTTCTGTGCAGGCGCAACGTGTCTCTGTAAGAAACACAACTTTTGAACTATTTTTGGTTTTTCTCTTCAAGATGATACCATAAACTAAAACCTAGTACTTTTTGAACTGTAACAAAGTACTGTAACTTGATTGATTGCAACACTGCAAGGCAGATTAAGCAGAAATCCTACAAACCATCTACAGTAATCCTGACCCATAGACAGCTGCATAAAGATTGCTCACTACCATACTCATGTGATGGGACGCAGTTGGTTATAGTGTGCAGTAAGCAAATGTCAGTGAGACAGTTATTCAGTGATGACTCAAGATCATGAAATTTAAAAAAAAATGAAGTTTTAATTCCCTGTCAGTCGGCAGCTTTCCTTCTTCCAACAGGTTTTTTTCCGTGGTAATAAACTCTTAATTTTACCTTCCCTGTATTGGCTCGCAATACAAGAAAGAATCAAATACAAAATTGCAATGCTAATTTTCAAGCTCCTCAATGCTGATTTTTCCCATTGGGCTAACTCTTTGCACAAAATTTATCAGTCCACACAAGCCCTAAGATCACTCCAACTTTACTTTCTTGAAGTTCCATCTCCTAAGACAGCCAGACTGCACATTACCAGAGGATGTGCCTTTTCAGTGGCTGGACCGACATTTTGGAATACACTTCCATTGAATTTGAGACAATCAGAATCACCCCAGGGTTCTGAAGGAACTAAAAAATAAAATTTCAGAACTATTAGTAAAAATTTGTAACCTATCATTAAAATCATCCATTGTATCTGAAGACTAGAGGATAGCTAATGAAACCCCAATATTTAAAAAGGGCTCCAGGGGCAATCCAGGAAACTACAGACCAGTCAGCCTGACTTCAGTGCCAGGAAAAATAGTGGAAAGTGTTCTAAACATCAAAATCACAGAACATATAGATAGACATGGTTTAATGGAACAAAGTCAGCATGGCTTTACCCAAGGCAAGTCTTGCCTCACAAATCTGCTTCACTTTTTTGAAGGAGTTAATAAACATGTGGATAAAGGTAAACCGGTAGATGTAGTGTACTTGGATTTTCAGAAAGCGTTTGACAAAGTTCCTCATGAGAGGCTTCTAGGAAAAGTAAAAAGTCATGGGATAGATGGCGATGTCCTTTGGTGGATTACAAACTGGTTAAAAGACAGGAAACAGAGAGTAGGATTCAATGGACAATTTTCTCAGTGAAAGGGAGTGGGCAGTGGAGTGCCTCAGGGATCTGTATTGGGACCCTTACTTTTAAATATATTTATAAATGATCTGGAATGAAATATGACGAGTGAGGTAATCACATTTGCAGATGATACAAAATTGTTCAGAGCAGTTAAATCACAAGCAGATTGTGATAAATTGCAGGAAGACCTTGTGAGACTGGAAAATTGGGCATCAAAATGGCAGATGAAATTTAATGTGGATAAGTGCAAAGTGATGCATATAGGGAAAAATAACCCATGCTATAGTTACACAATGTTGGGTTCCATATTAGGTGCTACAACCCAAGAAAGAGATCTAGGCGTCATAGTGGATAACACATTGAAATCATCGGTTCAGTGTGCTGCGGCAGTTAAAAAAGCAAACAGAATGTTAGGAATTATTAGGAAGGGAATGGTTAATAAAATGGAAAATGTCATAATGCCTCTATATTGCTCCATGATGATACCGCATCTGGAATACTGTGTACAATTCTGGTCGCCGCATCTCAAAAAAGATATAGTTGCGATGGAGAATGTACAGAGAAGGGCAACCAAAATGATAAAGGGGATGGAACAGCTGGCCTATGAGGAAAGGCTGAAGAGGTTAGGGCTATTCAGCTTGGAGAAGAGACGGTTGAGGGGGGATATGATAGAGGTCCTTAAGCTCATGAGAGGTCTTGAACGAGTAGATGTGAATCGGTTATTTACACTTTCGAATAATAGAAGGACTAGGGGGCATTCCATGAAGTTAGGAAGTAGCACATTGAAGACTAATCGGAGAAAATTCTCTTTCACTCAGTGCACAATAAAGCTCTGGAGTTTGTTGCCAAAGGATTTGGTTAGCGCAGTTATTGTAGCTGGATTCAAAAAAGGTTTGGATAAGTTCTTGGAGGAGAAGTCCATTAACGGCTATTAATCAAATTTACTTAGGGGCGGATTTTCAGAGCCCTGTTCGCCTAAATCCGCCCAAAACCGGGCGGATTTAGGCGAGCAGGGCCCTGCGCGCCGGTGAGCCTATTTTACATAGGCCTACCGGTGCGCGCAGAGCCCCGGGAATCGCGTAAGTCCCGGGGTTCTCCGAGGGGGGCGTGTCGGGGGCGTGTCGGGGGCGGGCCCGGTCGTCGCGGCGTTTTGGGGGCGTGTCAGCAGCGTTTTGGGGGCGGGTACGGGGGTGTGGCTACGGCCCGGGGCGGTCCGGGGGCATGGCCGCCCTCCGTACCCACCCCCAGGTCGCGGCCCGGCGCGCAGGAGGCCCGCTCGCGCGCGGGGATTTACTTCTCCCTCCGGGAGGCGTAAATCCCCGGAGAAAGGTAAGGGGGGGTGTAGACAGGGCCGGGCGGGTGGGTTAGGTAGAGGAAGGGAGGGGAAGGTGAGGGGAGGGCGTTAGAGGATTCCCTCCAAGGCCGCTCCGATTTCGGAGCGGCCTTGGAGGGAACGGGGGTAGGCTGCGCGGCTCGGCGCGCGCCGATCCAGGTTTTTAGCAGATACGCGTGGCTCCGCGCGTATCTACTAAAATCCAGCGTACTTTTGTTTGCGCCTGGAGCGCAAACAAAAGTAGGCCTATTCGCGGAGTCTGAAAATCCGCCCCTAAGGGAATAGCCACTGCTATTAATTGCATCAGTGGCATGGGATCTTTTTAGTGTTTGGGTAATTGCCAGGTTCTTGTGGCCTGGTTTGGCCTCTATTGGAAACAGGATGCTGGGCTTGATGGACCCTTGGTCTGACCCAGCATGGCAATTTTTTATGTTCTTATGTTTTTATGATTTATCACAAATCCTGTGTTGGGAGGGAAGAGAGGAGGGAGAAAGAAATGGAGACCCTCTGTGGAGGTGCACTGATTTGTGAACTATTTAAACCACTGTAAGAGGGGGCATTATGAACTCAGGTTGAGGTTTGTGGTGTGAGGTGGGTTTTGGGGGGCAGATTAACATGCACAGTCGTACGTAAGAACAGCACCATTACCATCAGTGAAGATTTAATGTGATTTAGAGTGATGAATCGTGAAAGAAGAGTAGATTTTACTATGTTCTCTCTTCCTAGCAGCTGCATGTCAAATTGACCCCCAGAATCCAACTCAGCCCCCAAATCTCACCCTGAGTTACTAGTGCCCCCTCTTACAGTAGTATAAATAGTTCTCTCTCTGTGTGTGTGTCTCTCTCTCTCTGTTATATTTATAGCAAAATGGTGAATCTAGGTCTAAGTTAGTAAAGTGTGTTTAATTATATCTTAAGTTGGTATTCACTTTCTTCAAGTGAGAGAGAAGGGAGAGAACATGTTATAGAATCTGGTGTTTATGCAATCACTCAGTGCTTCAAACTCATAGTAATATTATATGTGATAAATAAAGAAATCTCTCATTATTGGAACAGCTGGCCTTGAAAGTGCAAGTGTGATATCATAATTATTTTTCCCTGTAACAATGCCCTTTCCTCAACCAGCCTAATAACCTGGAATGGGGATTACACATGGGTAAAGCATGATGCAGCCATCCTGCCCATATTGTAGTGAGACCTTACATTAGAGTTCACAAACTCAATCCTTGGTTTTCAGAATTTCCACAATGAACATACATAAGATCTATTTGCATGTACTGCCTATATTTGCATGTGAATAGATATCAATCCTATTCATTGTGGAGATCCTGAAAACCCAACTGGGTTGTGGCTCTGGAAGAGGAGTGGGTTTGTGCACGAGTGGTGTCATGCTGTGACCCACCAACTCCCAGCAGGTGTTGAGTGTCCCATCCGTGGCAGGCCCGCGACCGGGCCTACTTACCTCCGGCGCCCAGCTCCTGGTCCTGGCCCATCCTCCCTCGCAGCTGTGGGCAGCCACCTATGCTCCCGAGTCTCCGTTGTCTCCTCGGCCGTTCCTGGCTCCACCGCAGACCTCCCCCCAGCTCCCAGCGTGTCTCCCCACGTGTCCTGCAGGGAGACGCCGCCGTCCAGTGTCCTTCTGCCCTCTAGGCGCGCGCACGTACGTCTCGCCATCTTTTAAAGGGGCCGCGATGGGAAACTAACCCGCGGCCCCAGATGATGTCACTGGGCCCTGCTACTTAAGGCAGGGCCCGCCACTAGTTCCTCGCCTTGGCAACACGTCTCCACGCTTGTCTTGTGCTCGTTGCTTGTTTCTGACTCCGTTCCTGGTTCCTGTTCCTTACTTGTTCCTGGTCCCTTCCTAGCCTTGCTTGGACTGACCTCTGGCTTGATCCTTGCTACGTTTTGGACCACGCTCAGGACTGACCTCTGGCTTTGACCCTTGCTACGTCTGGACCACACTCAGGACTGACCTCTGGCATTGACCCTTGCTATTTCTGGACCATGCTCAGGACTGATCTCTGGCTTTGACTTTTGCTATGTTTTGGACTACGCTTTGGACTGACCTCCGGCTTTTGACCCTTGCTCTGTTGAACGCCGTACCTCGCCTACTCAGCTGCCTGCCCTGATGCCAGCCTGTTCTTCATTACGCCTTTTGGTATCTTGCTGGACTTGGCCCTCTCAGGCTATTTGGCTGGCTAGAATGATAGCCAAACAAATGGCAATGAATATTGGCCTCTATAATTTCATCTATGGACAAGGCATTCAGTATTTAAAATCCATGCATTCTTTTAATCGTGTAATATGGATTAAAGCATTATTATTACTGTATATCTGCAGGAATCCTTCTGGGATCCCTTGCTGGACAGGAGATAAACCAAGGGGGAAGAAAAAGAATGGCATGACTGACTGGAAGGAATAAATAGCCTTTACCATTCTGACATAAACTTCCAATCATACATTCTCTGTAGCCACAAAGAATAATATTATCATAGTCAGTGTCTTCTTCTCTTGTATTGTTTACTTATTGAAATGTTTATACATTGTGTTGCCCACATATACATTGGCTTGACTTAGTTGAGCAATCTTCTAGACACAGGGGGGTAGATCTTGAAAGCTAGCCATGTAAGAAAGTTAGCCGGTTAGAACTTATCTGGCTAAGTTACGATGTATATTCGGAGGCACAGTGAAGCCGATTAATATAAGCGAATATACAACACACTTAGCAGAGTAAATCTACCCAGTTAAGTTATGGCACATCTAAACTTACATAAGAACATAAGAACATGCCATACTGGGTCAGACCAAGGGTCCATCAAGCCCAGCATCCTCTTTCCAAGAGTGGCCAATCCAGGCCATAAGAACCTGGCAAGTACCCAAAAACTAAGGGCCGGATTTTAAAAGGGTTAAGTGCATAAGGTACGCGCGTAACCCTTTAAAAAACCCCCTGTGCGCACTGAGCCTATTTTGCATAGGCTCGGCGGCGCGCGCAAGCCCCGGGACAGCGCGTACTTTTGTATAAAATCCAGCGTACTTTTGTTCGCGCCTGATGCGCGAACAAAAGTACGCACACGCGCTGTCTTTTAAAATATACCCCTATGTCTATTCCATGTTACTATTGCTAGTAATAGCAGTGGCTATTTTCTAAGTCAACTCAAATAATAGCAGGTAATGGACTTCTCCTCCAAGAACTTATCCAATCCTTTTTTAAACACAGCTACACTAACTGCACTAACCACATACTCTGGCAACAAATTCCAGAGTTTAAATTGTGCATTGAGTGAAAAAGAACTTTCTCCGATTAGTTTTAAATGTGCCACAAACTAACTTCATGGAGTGCCCCTAGTCTTTCTATTATCTGAAAGAGTAAATAACTGATTCGCATCTACCCATTCTAGACCTCTCATGATTTTAAAGACCTCTATCATATCCCCCCTCAGCTGTCTCTTCTCCAAGCTGAAAAGTCCTAACCTCTTTAGTCTTTCCTCATAGGGGAGCTGTTCCATTCCCCTTATCATTTTGGTCACCCTTCTCTGTACCTTCTCCATCGCAATTATATCTTTTTTGAGATGCGGCGACCAGAATTGTACACAGTATTCAAGGTGCAGTCTCACCATGGAGCGATACAGAGGCATTATGACATTTTCCGTTTTATTCACCATTCCCTTTCTAATAATTCCAACATTCTGTTTGCTTTTTTGAATGTCGCAGCACACTGAACCGATGATTTCAATGTGTTATCCACTATGACGCCTAGATCTCTTTCTTGGGTTGTAGCACCTAATATGGAACCCAACATTGTGTAATTATAGCATGGGTTATTTTTCCCTATATGCATCACCTTGCACTTATCCACATTAAATTTCATCTGCCATTTGGATGCCCAATTTTCCAGTCTCACAAGGTCTTCCTGCAATTTATCACAATCTGCTTGTGATTTAACTACTCTGAACAATTTTGTGTCATCTGCAAATTTGATTATCTCACTCATTGTATTTCTTTCCAGATCGTTTATAAATATATTGAAAAGTAACTGACTGAGGGTGCTTGAGCAAAGGTAGGCCGAAGCCTAATAAGTCCACGTCCAGGGAGTAGGCTTGGAGAGTTGTCCAATGACAGGCTTGGATCAGGGCTGGCGGCAATGCAAAGGTTGTGGCAAGCAATGTTGAGATCTGATCACGGAGAAGTCAATAGCGTTAGTCAATCGAAGCAATGGTCTGATCACGGAGAAGTCAATAGCGTTAGTCAATCGAAGCAATGGTCTGAACACGGAGAAGTCAATAACATTAGTCAATTGAAGCAATAGTCTGATCACGGAGAAGTCAATAGTGTTGGTCAATCGAAGCAATGGTCAGGGTCTGGAGATAGGCTATAGCATAGTCAGGCATAGCGGAGGTCTGGGTCTGGAGATAGGATGTAGCGTAGTCAGGCAAAGCGAAGTCGAAATCTGTGCAATCAATCCGAAGCATAGGCAGAACAGGAACAAAGAGAACAGGAACCAGGAACAACGAGGATCAGGAATGAAGGGTAGAGACAAATCTCTAGCAGCAATGAGTGCTCGAGAAGCGAGGAGTCCTGTTGCAAAGCCTGAGCTTAAATACACTGAAGAGTTTGATGTCATCATCCGGGGCTGCGGACAGGTTCCCGCCGCGGGCCCTTCATAAGGATCAGTGATGCGTGTGCACGCGCCTAGGGAGGTGCGCGGCGTGGGTAGTGGCGTCTCTCCGCAGACCACGTGGAGAGGCCCAATGAGCAATGGTATCCTGACCTGAAGCGCTGAGGACTATGGCGGAGCCGGAGGCACCAGGGGAGGCCTGAGATCGGAGCTGGTGGCCCACCACCGCTAGCATGGAGGAACCAGAAGCTGGAGTCCTTGTAGAAAAGTGAGGGGGCCATGCCACGGGTCTGCCACGGACAGCACGTGTAGCATTCAGCCCTCTCCTTCAACCCTTGGCAGCATCATATTCCCTCTGACTCCACCCCTCTCCCCCCCTCCAGCATCTTCAATTTCCATCTCTCTCTCTCTCTCCATCCCCTGGTATCATTGCTTTCTCTTCCTCTCCCTCCACTCCCTATGCCAATCACCTTCTGTTCCCTTTCCCTTTAATCCTGGCATCACTTGCCCTCTCCCTCACATCCTGGCATCATCATCTTCCCTCTCCCTCACCCCCTGGCATCATCACTTCCCCCTCTCTTTACTCCTCTCCCCCACTGACATTATCATCATCAATCTTCCATTTCCCTCACCCTCTGGCATCACCTTCCCTCAACCTCACATTCTGGTCTCCTTATGACCTTCCCTTTCCTTCCACCTTTCCTCCCTACCCCCTTGAATCATCATCTTCCCTCTCCCTCCTCCCTTCTCCCCCCAACTCCTGGCATCAATTTCTCTGTCCCCGATCTCCTGGCATCATCATCTTCCCTTCCCTCTTCCCCCACACACTGTAGCACATTCATCTGTCCCTTTCTCCATGCCACCCCCAATTCCTGAACAGCAAAGATCTGGGACCAGGCTTATCAAGTGCTGATTCTTCCTCCTTTGCCAGCCTACCTCTGCAATCTGAACTGCATGGGGCTAGCAGGTCTCACAAGTCTTCAGAGTTCCATGCAGTTTGTGTTGCACAAGAGAACTAGCAAAAGGGAAGCAGGGGCAGCTGCCAATAAGCGTTGCTCTCCGATGCCCCCTGCTGGCAGGAAGACATTCTGCAGGCCAGGAGGGAAACAGGACATGAGACCGCAGCAATGGGACACTAGTGTGCCATAGCACACCGATTGGGAAACAATAAGGCCATCGCGGAAAGATTAAATGATTTCTTTGCTTTGGTGTTTACTGAAGAGGATGTTGGGGAGGTACCCGTAATGGAGAAGGTTTTCATGGGTAATGATTCAGATGAATTGAATCAAATCACGGTGAACCTAGAAGATGTGGTAGGCCTGATTGACAAACTGAAGAGTAGTAAATCACCTGGACCGGATGGTATATACCCCAGAGTTCTGAAGGAACTAAAAAATGAAATTTCAGACCTATTAGTAAAAATTTGTAACCTATCATTAAAATCATCCATTGTACCTGAAGACTGGAGGATAGCAAATGTAACCCCAATATTTAAAAAAGGGCTCCAGGGGCGATCCGGGAAACTACAGACCAGTTAGCCTGACTTCAGTGCCAGGAAAAATAGTGGAAAGTGTTCTAAACATCAAAATCACAGAACATATAGAAAGACATGGTTTAATGGAAGAAAGTCAGCATGGCTTTACCCAAGGCAAGTCTTGCCTCACAAATCTGCTTCACTTTTTTGAAGGAGTTAATAAACATGTGGATAAAGGTGAACCGGTAGATTCACCTTTACTCCTCTCCCCCACTGACATCATCATCATCAATCTTCCATTTCTCTCACCCAAATACTTGGATTTTCAGAAGGTGTTTGACAAAGTTCCTCAAGAGAGGCTTCTAGGAAAAGTAAAAAGTCATGGGATAGGTGACGATGTCCTTTCGTGGATTGCAAACTGGCTAAAAGACAGGAAACAGAGAGTAGGATAAATGGACAATTTTCTCAGTGGAAGGGAGTGGACAGTGGAGTGCCTCAGGGATCTGTATTGGGACCCTTACTTTTCAATATATTTATAAATGATATGGAAATAAATATGACGAGTGAGATAATCAAATTTGCAGATGATACAAAATTGTTGAGTAGTTAAATCACAAGCAGATTGTGATAAATTGCAGGAAGACCTTGTGAGACTGGAAAATTGGGCATCCAAATGGCAGATGAAATTTAATGTGGATAAGTGCAAGGTGATGCATATAGGGAAAAATAACCCATGCTATAATTACACAATGCTGGGTTCCATATTAGGTGCTACAACCCAAGAAAGAGATCTAGGAGTCATAGTGGATAACACATTGAAATCGTCGGTTCAGTGTGCTGCAGCAGTCAAAAAAGCAAACAGAATGTTGGGAATTATTAGAAAGGGAATGGTGAATAAAACGGAAAATGTCATAATGCCTCTGTATCGCTCCATGGTGAGACTGCACCTTGAATACTGTGTACAATTCTGGTCGCCACATCTCAAAAAAGATATAATTGTGATGGAGAAGGTACAGAGAAGGGCTACCAAAGTGATAAGGGGAATGGAACAGCTCCCCTATGAGGAAAGACTAAAGAGGTTAGGACTTTTCAGCTTGGAGAAGAGACGGCTGAGGGGGGATATAATAAAGATGTTTAAAATTATGAGCGGTCTAGAACGGGTAGATATAATTCGGTTATTTTACTCTTTCAGATAATAGAAAGACTAGGGGGCACCCCATGAAGTTAGCATGGGGCACATTTAAAACTAATCGGAGAAAGTTCTTTTCTACTCAACGCACAATTAAACTCTGGAATTTGTTGCCAGAGGATGTGGTTAGTGCAGTTAGTATAGCAGTGTTTAAAAAAGGATTGGATAAGTTCTTGGAGCAGAAGTCCATTACCTGCCATTAAGTTCACTTAGAGAACAGCCACTGCCATTAGCAATGGTAACATGGAATAGACTTAGTTTTTGGGTTCTTGCCAAGTTCTTATGGCCTGGATTGGCCACTGTTGGAAACAGGATGCTGGGCTTGATGGACCCTTGGTCTGACCCATTATGGCATTTTCTTATGTTCTTATGGTATAGGTTATTCGTCTAACTCGCTCTGCCCCCAATCCACCCAGTACATGCCTACTTTTTGTGGGTGTAACCTTTAGTCATATAAGGGACTTTCGTGGCTACGCAGGGACTGCTGAACATAGGCGCATATTCAGTGGCTGCTACTTAGCAGCACAAGTTCTGCTTATCCAGCTAAATAGCACTGAACGCGCACTGAATATTGGGCCCAATCTTTTATCTTTTTTCAGAACAGAACATACTTATGCTCAGTGCTCATGCTCATAGTATATTACTAAGAAACCATCCCTAACTAGAATTTATACTTTCCCTTTTCAGTTTTTTTGTTCCCCAAAATGTCACATGGTAAGCCATAACAAGAGTTTTCCATATCATATATGAAGAGGAGGGGTTCTCAACCCAGTCCTTGGGACATACCTAGCCAGGAAGGTTTTCAGGCTATCCACTATAAATATGCATGAGAGAGATTTGCATGAACTGCCTCCATTGTATGCAAATCTATTTCTACTGCGAAATTTGTAGAATTTGAATTAAATGTGCATTATGAAAATACTTTTGTGAATCGCTTGGTGGTTGCAATATGGAAAGCAGGAGCTTAATTGTGATTTTAGGAATGAGATGAATTAAAGGGATTAGTACATTCGGGCCAATGCAATATTGGTGCACGTTAAAGGGGCGCGCATGATTGAGCACCCGCTCCCTTAATAGGCACCTATCCATCTCTCTGGGGCGCCCAATGTTACATGCAAATGGGCTGCCGCGGTAAAAAGGAGGAGCATGGGGAAATTGTGTGCCCCTGGTGCCTCCTCGGCAGTGGGCACCCGGGAGAGGTGGCTGTTAGCCACTTAGGGAGATGGATGCTTAATTTTAGAGCATCCGTTTTCCTAGCCAGGCCGCTGCCACACTTTTTTAAAAAAAAAATTTTGGGGGGTGGGGCATTTATAGTTTTTTTTTCCTCCGACTTAATATCGCCAGAGCTAGCATTAATTTTTGAGAGAGCCAGAGGCGCACTGTTTTTTTTTTTTGCATGGAGGGAGAATCGATAATAGTCTGATCAACATTCCTTTGCATGTGATGTGCGCTATTATCCACACGCAATAGGACATGGTTTTGGACACGCTAACCCCCGTTTTGCATCGGGTGATATGGATGCCCATCCAAAACGCGCATCCAGTTGAGGGTTAACCGTGTGCTGCAGCCAGCACGCGGTATAGCATCGGCCCGATTGTGACTCTGTAAGCAAAGAATGAATTCACTCCAACAAGCTGGAAACAGATATTTAGCATGGATTCAGTTATCTCGTTGATAAAGGTTAGAAGATGCACTTTTAGTAACAAGCTCTAGGGTCACAGGACTACCACTACCACGGCCCTATCAAAATGGCTATGGTACTACAGAGATTTCTGTGCCTGCAAATAGAATGATTTAAAAAAAAAAAAAAAAAAAAAACCTGATAGGGAATGTTTGTTAGCAAGTAGGGGGGAAAGGAGAACCAGAAGGGCTCCCATTCCCACATCCAGAATTTTATCCTGCATGCATATATCTCCCAGTCTGATGGAGTAGTTTAGTTAAGCTTGCAGGGTTTATTTGTTGGGATTTTTTCAAAATTTGTTTCTTTATTTTCCTGCTTATAAACTCCCAGAATACTTAAGAACCAGGATAGATTCACTTGTGCCTTAGGAACTGGTCACGCAACGCCAGGTATATTCTTAGACACTGCCAGTTCTTTAATAAATGTGACTGATTTTACTGCCTTCACATCTTTGACCTCCAGAGTATAAGTAACTGGGGAATAGTGGTGAGGTCACATTCATGCCTACTGATGTATTTTAAGAAAAAGCAAACTTATTTTTGGGACTGTTGAGGGTGGAGATGGAGGAAGAAGGCTGAACCTTTCCTTCTGGGGTTCTGTTAAACAGTCTGAGCCTCAGCTTCGTATAATTTGCAGCAAGCAGAAATGACCGAGTCTCTCCTGGAGGCTTATTTTAGAACTCAAGCCTTCTAAAAATGTATCCATTTAAACTACACATGCATTTAAGCATAAAGGACCATATGTTTAAATGTGTTTCTCTCCCATTCTTTGCCTATGGCAAACATATTTGAAAAATAGAGTCATAAAGCATTTTCCTTCCAGCCAGAGGACTGTGGTTTGTAATGCTGCACACAAACATGTACTTGTCTGAAGCAACCTAAATCCATTGTTCATAAAGGAAACAGATTGAATCAGAGGCATTAACTCTTGCCATATTGGAAGAACATGACTGCTGTTCCTGTAAGGTTATGTGGCGTCCAAAATGTCCCTCCACCCGTCGCGCACGGAAGTGAATGGTAATGTGTATTTTAACACCGAAAGTCATTTTTGATCTAGACTTGAAATGCTCCCAGTGAATCTCTATATTTACAGCTAAGTTTCCCTTCTTTCTTTATTGGCAAAAAGCATGAACTTTGAACTCTTGTCGCTGAACTCTAAAAGGGATTATGGCTAAAGGAAAGTGAACATGTTTATGCCTCTGAATCAAGTTCACAGAAAGTGAGGAACCGCAAAAATGACAACTGATAGGAACCAGAAGGGCCAGGCTGGCTCAGTGGCAGCGCAGTGCACTGCCGCGAGGAGAATCCTGGCTTTGAGTCCCACCCCTGCTCTTCTGTTCCCCGGGTCTGCAAGTGCCAGGGTAGCTGCAAAGACAGAATTCACAGCCCCTGGGGAAGGAAACATTTCATAATCATTGTGCAATGCCAACGCTAAGTGACTGCTGGATTTCGGACCCAGGATCGCAGGGTCCTAGAAAGAGCCCGGGTGCACAGCCCTTGTCTGAGAACGGTCGTTACAGTGACTGCCAAAGTAAGTTGGGAGGGGATATAAAATAGATCCAAGCCCTGATTCTAATTCAGCTGAAAGTCCACAGGAGCAGAAGGAAAGTGCTGAGTGAAAAAGAACTGGAAGACCTATATCCTCTGCCCAGTTTGCAATACAAGGAGTCTGTCTTTCCACACTTTCAAGGCTCCTCTGTGCTTTATTTCAATTAATCAGGGCCGGCAGAAGCACTAGGCAAGCTAGGCCTAGGCCTGGGGTGCCACCACTCGCAAGCCAATGAGGCAGGATGAGGCGGCCGCTTCAGGCAGCAGAATTTTGAAAGGGCAAAAAGTGCCCCATTTTTTTAAATGGCACTGGTCATCCATTGCCCCTACCATGTGACACGGGTTGGCCAATGGTACTGGTAGCCCCTGTCACATGGTAGGGGCTAAAGGCCACCAGCGCCATTTTGGTTAGTGGCAGCCGACGGCCCGGCAGTGACAGATCACTCCCGGGCCCCCCGCTGGACCACCAAGGGTTTTTGTGAGTCTCGGGGAGGTCAGGAGAGTGGAGGGTTATTTTATTTAAATTTGGGTGGGTGGTACAGGGGGTGGGGGAGTGGAGGCATGTGGTCCCCGCCCCTGGAGTCGGGGCTGCGACCAGGGTGGGGCAGTGTCAGCACAACCATGGGGGTGGGTGGCTGTGCAAGGCAGAAAGTGCCTAGGGCGCCTAATCCCCTTGCACCGGCCCTGCAATTAATTCATTCATTCATTGATTACTGCATTTAGCTCACTCCTTTTCATTGTAGCTCAAGCAAAGTTACATCCAGGTACAATAGGTATTTTCCCTGTCCCCAGAGGGCTCAAAATCTAAGTTTGTACCTGATTCAATGGCGGGCACATTTACCTGTTCTATTCCACTCACAATGCCACAGACCTCCACCATCTCCCCCCTCAGCCGAATAGACCCAACCTCTTCAGCCTCTCCCCACAGGGGAGCCACTCCATCCCTTTGGTTGCCCTTCTCTGTACTTCCTCCAATGCAACCATATCTCCTCTGAGATGTGGTGACCAAAAGTGCACACATCACTCCAGATGCAGTCTTACAATGGAACGACGATGACACAGAAACATGATGACACCATCCGCCGTACTTTCCATTCCTTTCCTAATAATTCTCAACATTCTGTTTGTACCTAAGAACATAAGGCTTTCCATACTGGGTCAGACCAAGAGTCCATCCAGCCTAGTATCCTGTTTTCAACAGTGGTCAAACCAGGTCCCAAGGGGTAGACAGATTCCAAGCTGCTCATCCCAAGAATAAGCAGTGGATTTCTGCCACTCTCCCATAATAATTATGAATGGACTTTTCCTCCAGGAACTTCTCCAAACCTTTTTTAAATTCAGTTATACTAACAGCTTTCATCACATCCTGAGGTGATGAATTCCAGAACATAATTATCCATTGAATAAAAAAATATTTTCTCTTAGTAGTTTTAAATTTATTACCTAATAACTTCATTGTGTGTCCCCTGGTCTTTGTACTTTTTGAAAGATTAAACAAGTGATTAATGTTTACTCGATCCATTCCACAATTATTTTATTGGCCTCTATCATATCTCCCCTCAGCCATCTCTTCTGCAAGCGGAAGAGTCTTAACCTCTTTAGCCTTTCTTCATAGGAAAATTGTTCCATCCCCTTTATCATCTTGGTCACCCTTAGAGAAGGGATGAGACTCCTGCTGAATATACTTGGATAAAGTTATGCAGTCCACTGGCTGGGAATTTGAAAATTGCACAAATTACATAAGCGGCATCCTCTGCCTCCCAATCCCCAAAGTTGAATTTACTGTAGCGGCTGAGCCAGCCCATCCCCTTCCCGATCTCCAGAAACAAACTGATCTAGCAGGCTGAGCCAGCCTTCTCCCAGTCAATCCCCAGTCCCTAACTCCCATAAACCAGCAGGAGGAGAGGCTTTCCCCCCCTCCTGCTGGCTTGAGTAGTAAATGCTGGTGCATCAATTTATTCACTTCTTTTCCCAGTAATTGGTCCCTTCACTGACAGCTGTATGCAAGTGTTTTTGGTAAACTTTTAAAACCGTCTTTACAGGCTCTCTTTCTAATTTTGATGGTGAACACTGTTCATATGGGGGGGGGGGGGGGCGATATTCAGACCCTAGCAAACTGCACAAGTTAGCTGGATAAACTTATCCGGATAACTTGGCTCTGCCACTGAATATGCTCGGCTATCTCATAGATAAGTTTATCCTATCTGGCTAATTTTAGGGAAGCCAAATAGCAGCCCTAGATTTATCTGGCTTAGCCAGATAACAATGAATATCGGTATCCAGTGAAGTGGTTCCAACCATGAATACCCCCGTCCTGCCTCTCACTTAGCCGGCTAACATATTAGCCAGAGAAAAAGTTGGCCAGCTATGTGGCAACCAGTAATTGTGCCCAGATAGTCAAAGCAGTGCCACTTAACCAATTAAGTCTAAACTTATCTGGCTAAGTGGTGCTGAATATCAAGGCCATGATGACCTGAACTGCTCACATTTTTCATCATGCAGATGCATTGCTGGCTAATTAAATTTCAAAACCATGAAGCAAATGTTTCTTTAACCTGGTTGCAATTAATGCTAAGCATATAACACACGCAATTATTTTCATTGCACAGGTATAACTTGGAAAATGCAACAATAGATATCTCTTAAGAGAATAAAGGCCCTTGCTTTCATTCATGAGGCCACGTGAAATGAATGTTCAGAGCGCAGGGATCTGCAGATTTCCTGTTAGGGATAAGTATGAATGGATATTTGGAAGATTATCCCAGGAACCTGTTTGAGAATTCAGCTGACTAGAAATTGTGCTTTTGCACCAGCAGGAATATACATCAATGAGGCTGACGTACTAAGCTGAGAAAAGGTTTGTACGCTAATGCAGGGGTGGCCGTCTCCAGTCCCCAAGAGCCACTGTGGAAATTTTTTATATTTTTCTCTAATTTTCTAAGACCCTGGTGATTCTTTCCACAATTTTAAAATAGACAAATATGAATCTATTGCAGTACAAATCTGCCAAGTTTATTTGACGTAATATTTACATAGGAAAAATATCAAGTGGAGAAAAGAACAACCTTTAACAGGCTCTCAGTGGGTCTTCTCTAAAATCCAGTGCGCGGTTTATTGTAAACCTTGCCGTTTATAACAATTGTGTGGGTAATAAAGTTGAAATCAACAAATAAACGTAAATATATACGGCCTGGTTTTTAATCCCCCACACACATAAAAAACGGGGGTTACGAGCGTGGCCGGGCCTTGCGCGTGCTGCGCGCATCTTCAAAGGGGCCCAGCAATGAGTGTAGCACCCGCTATGCGCTGAAGGGCCGGGCCCAGATAAAGGGGTGGTCCGGGGAAGGGACTGTCGGCGCGTGCAAGTTGCTACTGCTCTAACAGAGCAGTAAGCAACGAAATAAAATTTTAAAAAAGGTAGGGTAAAGGGTTTAGGGGGTGGGAAGGACAGGGGAAGAGGGAGGGAGTATGGGCAGGGGGATAGAGAAGTTCCCTCCCAGTCCGTTCCTTAATTGGAGCGGCTTGGTAGGGAACTGGGAGATGCCCATTCTCGCCACCCTGCAACATTTGCTATAATCTACCCCCCCCCCCCCTTGTGTATGCTGCCCGCATATACGCGCACGGATTACAAAATCCAGTTCACATGTGTGTGCGGCCCACCGATTTTTAACATGCGTGCACATGTTATAAAATCGGCGTGTTCATGTGTGCGCGCTGGGTAGCGCCCGTGCATGGACATGCGCACCCTTCTTTAAAAATCTACCCCGTAATGTTTTTGCAGAAGGGGAAAGAAAACTGATTGAGGCAAAGCTGCGGGTAGATTTTGGGCTTGATTTACTTTCCTCCCATTCTCAGAGATGCCAAAAACGTGGTCCCCCCAGTGAGTGAGATTGTCGCCCAAAGAGTGCTGTTTTTCAGGCAGTGTGTCTGGGGTATAAATCTGGGCTCTCTTGGTCTTTCTGTAAGCTGCTCTCTTTACCATGGGAGGCAGATTGTGTTTTCTCTGTCATGGGACAGTAAACACAGTCAGAGGTTGCTAGGCTCAACAGTTTGGGAATATATCACTGAGTCCCTCCCGGCTTCCATTCTCCCTCTCTCTCGGTTTCCTGTCTCTGCCCATGTGTGGCTCCAGGCTCTGCTCTCGCCTCTTTTTTTCTCTCCATGTGCACTTTCAATTGGGCCGATACAGTAAAATCGCGGGAGATCGGGCGAGCGCACGCTCTCCCGGCGCACGCACAGGCCACTCTCCTGTGCGCGCGATACAGTATTTTAATTTATTTAAATTAGGCCCGGCAGTAAAAAGAGACTCTAGGGACACTAGCGCGTCCCTAGCGCCTCTTTTTTGACGGAAGCGGCGGCTGTCAGCTGGTTTGACAGCCGACGCTCAATTTTGCCGGCGTCTGTTCTTGAGCCCACTGACAGCCATGGGTTCGGAAACCAGACGCCGGCAAAACTGAATGTCCGGTTTTCGACCCGCCAGCCGTGGGCCCATTTTAAATTTTTTTTTTAAATTTTTTACTTTTTTAAACTTTCAGGACCTCCGACTTAATATCGCTATGATATTAAGTCGGAGGGTGCACAGAAAAGCAGTTTTTACTGCTTTTCTGTGCACTTTCCCGGTGCCCGGAGAAATTAGCGCCTACCTTTGGGTAGGCGCTAATTTCTGAAAGTAAAATGTGCGGCTTGGCTGCATTTGCATGTTGCGGGCGCTATTAGGTTCGGAGGGGGGGGGGGTTGGACGCGCGTTTTGGACGCGCTATTACCCCTTACTGAATAAGGGGTAAAGCTAGCGCGTCCAAAACGTGCGTCCAAATGCCGGCCTGTATGTGTGGTTCTCACGCTGGGGTCAGGAGAGGCAGCAGACAAGAGGTACCGAGAACAGGCTAAGAGTTGGACAAGCATAGTCAGATCCAAGGCAATGGTGAGGTCCAGGCGTTAGGCAAGCGTAGTCAGGTTCAAAGCAAGTGATCAGTACCAAGAGATCAGGCCAAAGAATGGACGAGGACAGGTGGAGAAACACTGGATGATTCTAGCTGGGTGAAACAGGCTGGAACTCAGGAACAAGGCAGACTGTAACGCAGGAACACTGGAACAAGGAGTAACATGTATTGCACTAGGTAGGAGACCCATTTTAGAGGGTCTGGCCAGACCGCAGCTGGGTTTAAATGCTCAGTTGTATGATGTCACTGCAGCACGCCAGCCCTGGAGGTTCCCGCCACAGCACCGATTTAGGGTGTGCATTGCCGTGCGTGCCTAAGGAGAGACACTGGAAGGAATGGGATGGCGGCATTGGAGCCACATGGAGCACTGGGGCCTACTAGTGAGTGCAGCTGGCCCTGCAGCCAGCCAAGCATTAACACAAAATATCTCACCTCAGTCACATATACAGATCACAGATAGATTCTTCCCAATAAAGTGACCATAAACTATAATAAGAAACCTGTAGACAAAAACTGAACTGGAAATCACAAGTCAGACTCCATATACAGGACAACAATGGAAAAAAGAAACTGCTATTCCTCACGAAGCATCAAACAATAAAATCAAGACATATAAAACATCAATCACAGTAAAATCATACTAAACAAAACAAATATTTCAGAACAGATGATGATGAATGGAATAATATCCAATAATTTAAAGTTCATAACAATTTTTAAAAATTAACAAAACACCAATAAAAAATTCCATACCAGTTGACATCAAATAACAGACCATAATTAAACCTAAGGACAGAAAAACTCTGCTCCCCATACCTGTGAACTTTTAATTTCCAGTCTCCCTGCAATTATTGTGGATTAATTGTGAGAGGGGAAGGGCACACAAACTTTCTCCTCTGTCACACACACACACATACACCCATAACTCTGTCACACACCTACCTGCACGCATAGACTCTCTTTCACTCACACACACACACACATACACACACAGACATACGTGCACACAGGCTCTCTTGCACACATGCACAGGTTGTCTTCACACACATAGGCTCTCTTTCACACACACATAGGCTCTCATTTTCTCTCATATACACACCCATGCTCTCATACATACTTCCTCTCTCATACACACGTGCTCTCTCTCCCTCACACACACATGCAAACAGGCTTTCACTCACTCTCATACAACTTTCACCCTCTCTCATATATACCCATGTTCTCTCACACATTCCCTTTCTCATACACATAGGCTCGCTGCCCCTCACACACATATACAAGGCTGTTGCTAGCTTTTTTGCTGCTCTGTGTGAAAAATTACTGTGCTTCCCCCCCCCCCACCCCACTTCACTCAGTGCCTGTCCCAGGCCCATGAAATAAAGCCCAGCTCCGAAGTACAATCTATTTTTTAAACTGCCCCCCCCCCCCCCCCACACACACACACTCACCCTAAAACCCATGGATAGGGAAGGAAATTAGGTGCCCTTGGCAAACCTTCAAGCCTTGCACACACGCACCCCCCCCCCCCCCAACATCCTTTACGGACACATACAATTAAATTATGCATTTATAATACATTTTACATGAAAAAGAGCATTCAAAAGTACAGTCTGCTGAGGCAAAAATAACACTTACAACGTGCATATTATATTTACATGCACTCCTGTGGTGCCAACCAGAGAATTCTGCAAAAAAGACACTTTGAGCTCCTATGGAATTAGACTTTTTGTAATGCATATTGGGTGTGAGCTTGGCCCTCAGAAAGCCATGAACAAACAGAATTACCATTACAATATAGTAACCCTTCCATACCAAAATAACCTTAACCTTATGAAAAGGCAACACTGCACATATTGGGGAAGATTTTAAAAGCCTATGCGCATAAATCCAGGTGGATTTTATTTATTTATTTATTTAAAAACTTTTCTATACCGTCGCTAAGTTATATACCATCACAACGGTTTACAAATAGGCACATAGACTAAGGTAAGTAAATGTGGGATAACTTACATTCTAACAGGTGCCAATAAAGTTCGGTTACAATTTCATAAATAAAATCATTATTTGAGTAATGATGGTCACGCCCCGGGACACATGTAAGTCCCGGGGCTTGAAGAAATGGGCGGTCCGGGGGTGGGGCATGGGTGGGTGGGCTGGGAGCGGGGCAGGGGCATGGCCAGAGGCCTCTCCACTGCCGCTGGGCCGGGGGGATTGCGCACCGGCACTCAGCTGGTGCGCAAAAGTTACGCCTGCTTCTGGCAGGCGTAACTTCAGAAATAAAGGTACCGGAGTTTGGTTTTTTTTGGGCTAGGGGGCGGGACAGGTAAGGGAAGGGAGGGGAAGGTGGGGGGGGGGAGGGAACAGGGAAAGCCAGCTGGTCTCCCCGAGGGCTCAGCGCACACAAGATGCATTAATGTGCACCCACTTGCGCATGCCGACCCCTGATTTTATAACATGCGCACACATGTTATAAAATCGGGCATACATTTGTGCGCGCCGGGTAGCGTGCACAAACGTAGGCCGCATGTGTAGGTTTAAAAATCCGGCCCATTACACCAGGCCTTAGAACACCAATAAAATTCTTATTAGGAAACCAGGCTGCTATAGATCCCTACACAGAAATTACATGCTAGCAAAATACCTCACCTCGGTCTCATATGCAGATCACAGAGAGACCCTGACCAAATACAGCATGAAGACATCAGAAAGTATAAACAGAAACGTGCTGAAAAGAAACTGGAACCCACAACTAGCCAGCCTCTACGTGCAGAGCAAGAATGGAAAAACAGAAACAGAAATTACCATTCTTCATAAAAACATTAAATAATAAAATCAAGGAATATAAAATAATCATAATAGTAAACTCATATTCATAAAAAGAATATTTCAAACAATTAATGAATAGAATATACAAAATTTCCCAAATATCA
The DNA here is from genome assembly GCF_901001135.1 of Rhinatrema bivittatum. Classification (NCBI taxonomy): domain Eukaryota; kingdom Metazoa; phylum Chordata; class Amphibia; order Gymnophiona; family Rhinatrematidae; genus Rhinatrema; species Rhinatrema bivittatum. Next base: position 209,254,961 of record NC_042620.1, read on the forward strand.
AAATATCTGATGAATAAAAAATCCAATAATTAAAAAACTTTTTATTCCCCCTAAAAAATTTTATATTTCGAAAGAGAATTATCAAATTATACCCAATAATTAAAGCTAATAAGGATTAAAAAAAAATCTCTTGCTCTCCGTCCCTGTGATCTTCTGATTTCCAGTAACCCTGAGATTGTCGTGGATTGGGGGGAGGTAGAAACGTCCAAATTTTATCTTCTCTCTTACACACATACACAACAACAATGCATTCATTCTCTCACACACTCCCTCTCTCTAACATACACAGGCTCCCTCTCCCTCACATTAGGTATATGCTTGGTGCCTGTGAGAGCTTAGGCACATGAGCATACACATAGGCTCTCACACAGACACATACACACACACAGGCTGTCACACAGACTTACACACACACACACACACAGGCTGTCACACAGACTTACACACATGCACAGACACAGGCTCTCAGACACACACAGGCTCTCAGTCACTCACACACATGGCTACCTGTTGTCTTCCGGCTGTGGTGGGATGAGCTCCACCACAGCCCCGGGCCTCCTGATGTCTTTGGGCTGGCCCCACAGACCTTCCTGCTTGGGGGTGAGGGGGGGAGAGTGTAAGCTGTGTGCGCATGTGGGGCGCGCGCACACACAACCGAAAGATGGGCCTCTCCGACAGCTACCAGCTGCTTGAGCACCAGCGGCTTGTAGCCTCTCTGCTTTTTTGACTGCCAGTGGCCCTGTGGTCTATCCTGCCGCCGCCAGCTCGCCGCCTCCCCCAGGTGTGCTGCCCCGTGCAAACCCGGTCGCGCTGGGCCTGCACACACAGGCTTTCACTCTTTCACATGCACATAGGCTCTCATATTCTCACACACACTCACACATCTGGACCTCCCCCTCTGTCTTTGAGACCTGGAAAAATGGTGTCTGCTGCTGTCCTGCCATGCCGCTCTTCGGGTCACGGCAAGATGGTTCTGCAATTGCCTTGCAGCCTGTCTTTGGACCATGAATTTCTAAACAACATCATATGAAGCCAACTAACTTTGCCAGTGCCAAAGTAGTATTGTACATTAATGAGACCTCATATGTGTGGCGGGCTATTCAAACACAAGCCCTGCTGCCACTGTTAGAAATAAATGCGGTGATCGGGATAACTTGTGCACCGTCTTAGTGTTATAATCATTGGTCTCACAATAGAAAGAATATGTAACCGTGAACTTGTAACAGTTTACAAAGCAGTGGGTTATTGGTAGTAAGTTATTTTTGCACTTATCGTAGCGCGGTGTTGCAGGTGGGGTAAAACACTGGCTCTGGCCCGACACGGCTCGTGTTTCGGAGAACCTTCTTCAGGGGCCGCTCAATGCCATTGCTAAAATATAATGAAAACAAGTTTACAAACCACCCGATAAAAATGACTATAAACGCCAACCTTAGTTGCTTGATACCTACAATTCCCTTGACTGCCACCAGTTCCGCTACTAGGCTGCAAATGTATTCGGGCAGCAGGATCCGCCATCTTACCTCGGTGGTTAAATACCTACCACAGTACTGCCACCGGAACTGCCACAGTACTGCCACCGGAACTGGTGGCAGTCAAGGGAATTGTAGGTATCAAGCAACTAAGGTTGGCGTTTATAGTCATTTTTATCGGGTGGTTTGTAAACTTGTTTTCATTATATTTTAGCAATGGCATTGAGCGGCCCCTGAAGAAGGTTCTCCGAAACACGAGCCGTGTCGGGCCAGAGCCAGTGTTTTACCCCACCTGCAACACCGCGCTACAATAAGTGCAAAAATAACTTACTACCAATAACCCACTGCTTTGTAAACTGTTACAAGTTCACGGTTACATATTCTTTCTATTGTGAGACCAATGATTATAACACTAAGACGGTGCACAAGTTATCCCGATCACCGCATTTATTTCTAACAGTGGCAGCAGGGCTTGTGTTTGAATAGCCCGCCACACATATGAGGTCTCATTAATGTACAATACTACTTTGGCACTGGCAAAGTTAGTTGGCTTCATATGATGTTGTTTAGAAATTCATAGATAGAGTACACCATATTTCAACAGTTTCTTTAAAATACGTTGTCTTTGGACCATGGCAGGATAAGGTTTTCCTTAACTTTTGGGGAGTATTTACTCAGGGTCAAGCGGCCCCTTTAAGTCATGGTGGCCCCGCAGTCCCGGGGCTGCCATCGTACATTTTGGGGGGAACATTTACTGCTGCAGTATTTTTCCCAGTGGTATTTTACCACTGAGGAAAATACCATGGGATCACACATGCACAATACCACCACTTTGAGAATCCTCCTCTATTTTACCCTCTGAGAAAAATACCATGGCTCAAATCTACGCTATGGGGTAGATTTTCATACAGGGCGCCCTCGCGTACTTTTGTAGGCGCATCAGGCGCAAACAAAAGTACGCTGGATTTTAGTAGATACGCGCGGAGCCGCGCGTATCTGCTAAAATCCTGGATCGGCGTGCGCAAGGCTACCGATTTCGTGTAGCCGGCGCGCGCCAAGCCGCTCAGCCTACCTCCGTTCCCTCCGAGGCCGCTCCAAAATCGGAGCGGCCTCGGAGGGAATTCGCTAACGCCCTCCCCTCACCTTCCCCTCCCTTCCTCTACCTAACCCACCCCCCCGGCCCTGTCTAAACCCCCCCTACCTTTGTTGGGGGATTTACGCCTCCCAGAGGGAGAAGTAAATCCCCGCGTGCCTAGACACAACCCGGGGGTGGTTCCGGAGGGCGCGGCCACGCCCCCGGACCACCCCGGGCCGAAACCACGCCCCCGGGCCCGCCCCCAAAACGGCACCCCGCTCGGCCCCGCCCCCCTCGGAAAACCCCGGGACTTACGTGAGTCCCGGGGCTCTGCGCGCGCCGGCAGGCCTATGTAAAATAGGCGCACTGGCGCGCAAGCCCTGCTCGCGTAAATCCAGGCGGATTTACGCGAACAGGGCTCTTAAAATCCGTCCCTAAGTTTGTAGCCGAGGCAATGGAAAATGAAGTGACTTACATGAGGTCAGAAAGAAAGTCAGTGGGATTTGAAACCTGGCTTCTCTGATTCACAACCCTTCTGCTCTAACCACTAGATTATTCCTCTTCTTTGGTGAATGAACGCAACAAGAGGAAGATTGTTAGCTCAGTTTGCACTGACCAGAAGAAAGGAACATAGTTTTCTAAAGCTAGTCAATATATGTAGTTAGTCAAGTATGAGAATAGCACCTACTATTTGTATATCTAGACTAAAATTATGACACATTAGCATAACATTCTTGTAAGGCATATAAAGAACTGTGGTAGCTCAAGTGGTGCGTGGCTTGGTAACATCTGAAACAAGTAGACTCTGGCTGTAGCTTAAGTGCACTTTTATTTACAGTGAAAAAACAAAATGGCAGCAGACCTTCTGTTCAGGTATTTCAAACAGGCGGTACAAACGGAAAACAAACACTTCAGGCAGTTCACCTTTATCTCAAGCAACGCACAGTCTTTAAACCATAAAGTCTTTAAACGGAGAGTCTTAACCAACCTTAGACGTAGCAGGTCTTGGCATATGCAGGGACTCCATCAGCAACCTGGGGCCCCTCTAACCCTCCTAGGCTCTCAGGTATTATACTCTGGTGAAGGGCTCCTCCTTCACCCAGGATACCCTACGGGTCTCAAGTTCAAGGAGGACTGGGCGACACTGCTGTGCCCAGTCCTTTAAGGTAATCTGAGGGAGTTTTCTATTCACTCCCTCAAAGATTACAACAAAAGCAAGATAAAGCACCAAAAACTGATTAAATACTTCTATAGAACTCAGTGTGGTTTGAAGTATGTGGACTGTTAATAAGTTGCTCTTATGGTAGTTAAAAGATTCCTCCCAAAAACTGGAACACTCTTTCAGAAAAAAAAACATCTTCTTCCTCCACAGGGCACTACTACCCTCTTGTATCCCTGGAGCAAGGACAAGGCTTTTAAGGCTGTGGCAGTGCAGGCAACATGGTCGCCAGCAGGACCTCCAAGCCATAGAGCTTGGAAGGCTGAGCAGCAGGGAACTTGGCCCATGGAGGCCCCCTGCTGTCAGGTAGTGAGCATTGCACACAGGTCCTCATACCAAAGGCTTGAGTAAATAAAAGGTCTTAAGATTCTTTCTAAAAGATTTTACTGATGATGACTCAGCCCGAAGATTTGCAGGTAAAGCATTCCACGTAGTAGGGCCTGCTACCAGAAGAGCATGCTCTCAAGTGTCACAGAGATGTAGAGAGTGGAGTGGCAGAACCTCTAAAAGATTCTGCGCTGCTGATCTTAAAACATGTGACAGAGTATAAACATTTAGTATTGATACTCAACAGGATGAACCACTGTCCCCTAAAGGCTTGTGCACTATAGTTAGAATTGTAAATTTCATTCAGCAGAACAGCGGTAGTCAATGCAAAGAAAAAGTATTGATATGTGTTCACTGTATCGAGCACCTGTAAGAACCCTAGCTGCTGCACACACTGTAGAGCTACAAGGGTGAAAGTGGGTAATCCTCCATAAAAAGCATTACAGTATTCTAGGCCCAGTAGAACTAATTGTTAACAGCTCGTGGCAAAAAAGAAAACAAAGTGTCAAAAACAACACCTAAATTGCTAGGAATTTGGAATGCACCAATTGCCCATCTGCAATGATGTGGGAATGTCATGACTTTGATAAAACTATCATCTCAATTTTCTCTATGTTATTCAGTAATCTATTTGCAGACATCCATTGCTTTATTGCTGAGATGTAAATCACAAGCTCAGAAAGAGTGTGCGAAATGGAGGATGATATCGGAACAAAAATTGTATGTTGCCAGCATAGGGGTGATATTCAACAACAAGACCAGCCAATAATTTGCAGATGAGGTGCAAATATGTAATAAAAAGTATGGCTGATAGTGCACAACCCTGTGGTGCTCCATTGAAAGGAGCATGCTCTCAAAAACTACTCACAAATGTATTGTTAGTCCAATATCAATGTATCACCTATGACTTGTCTATTGAAACTATATGACTAACACACCTTTTGGTAGACTTAAAACATAAGCAGTATTCTACCTCCAATAGCATTTGTACCATCAGATGGTAAGCAAATAAAATCAGAAGGAAAAACAGTTCATTGTACTCACTAGCAGAAGAAAAAATGGGATGTACAAGACCCCACACATATTTTTGATCGAGAAAAACATATCATGTACTTGTGAACCTGCAGAGAAATTAAAGTGCTGTTTCAACACAGGCCTAAGTACCTAGCATGCCCCTCTTCATCAAATCCTTGAGGTTACTGCTCTGTTGGCAATGTCTATTTAAACATCATATACAATACGATAACACATGATGTTGTCAAAACTAGCCATCCTCATTAATCTCTTTGATAATTCCAGTTTGAAAAACACCACTTTTTACTAATCCCAGATTGTTTTGTAACCAAGGTCCTATTCATCAAGGTCTTTTCCTCTGTCATTTTTTTAAAACTCCAAATATAAATTTTTTTGGGAAACTCAAAATTTGGCTTTAAACTGAAGCACAGAAGCAGCAGCTTTGGGGGAACAAAGCTAAGCAAAAATGAAGGCATAAAATAAAATAAATTGCATGTGATTTTTAAAATACATCTTGTCAGGCTAAATATTAGACAAACTGTATGAGTAAAGTTATTTTAGGTGATCAGAATACTAAGATTTTGCGATAATCTGGACATCATTACTTTAGAGGAAAATCAGGCAAATGCTTTAACAGATGTCCTTTAATGTGGGTCTCCAAGTATAATATAACTCCTCTCCCAGCACTTTCTTCTCCGTCCAACTAAATGGAATGTACGTCAAATGATATTGCTGTTCTACTGCATCCATGCAGGTGAATGCTGCCACCCTCTGGATAAGCTGTCTAACACTTCGGAAGAATTTCAGGTTGTGAAAACATTCTTTCTACAGAAACGTAAAGGAACAAATGTTAATATTTTGTTTTAGGGATTTCAAACACAAAATTAATTTGGTTTGAAAAAGTCCAGAAGAAATTAGTGAAAGACTGTAATCCTAAGAAGTCTTTGTAGCTTATATATAACAGTTGATCTAACACAATCACTGATGTAGATCACTATCATTGATTAACTGGATTATTCAATAACAGTGAGTTTTGTAATCTAGAAAAACTTTACTTCATCACATATAATATTTTCTAGGCAGTGTGACCTTCATATGCCTCTTTCTCTAGCAATAATTACTACTAGCTGGATCTGAATAATATGGACCCTGGCACTCACTGGTTAAAGCATCTTAAGCTCTAACCCAAATTCCTTTTGTATTATGTTTTAATTACCTCCTGCCTTTACCTTTCTTCCAGCTTTTAAGCTTCCCAAGTTTTTACTCCTTGTTAAATGTAACTTTGCCTTATTCACCTCTCTTGTTAATTACTTTTATTTATTGCTTCAGTTATACCCTTGTTTTATGTAAACCGATCCGATATGGTTATTACTATGAAGGTCGGTATAAAAAAGTGTTAAATAAATAAATAAATGGTGTTGAAGACTGCGAAAATGCCAAGTTTTGTGTTTGTCTCAAAAATAAGAAAAACAGAGTTTACTTGATGATCTCTGCATTTCTTTGGATGCTCAACTTCCTTAGTATCCTTTTGCTGTTTCTAAGAAGTGACCTAATATTATTTAATAAGGTGTGGATAGTGATAGCAAGTTTATAACATATTAGGGATGTGAATCGTGTCCTCGATCGTCTTAACGATCGATTTCGGCTGGGAGGGGGAGGGAATCGTATTGTTGCCGTTTGGGGGGGTAAAAATATCGTGAAAAATCGTGAAAAAATCGTTTAAAAAAATCGAAAAAAATCGAAAAAACCGGCACATTAAAACCCCCTAAAACCCACCCCCAACCCTTTAAATTAATCCCCCACCCCCAAATAACTTAAATAACCTGCGGGTCCAGCGGCGGTCCGGAACGGCAGCGGTCCGGAACGGGCTCCTGCTCCTGCATCTTGTCGTCTTCGGCCGGCGCCATTTTCCAAAATGGCGCCGAAAAATGGCGGCGGCCATAGACGAAAAAGATTGGACGGCAGGAGGTCCTTCCGGACCCCCGCTGGACTTTTGGCAAGTCTCGTGGGGGTCAGGAGGCCCCCCACAAGCTGGCCAAAAGTTCCTGGAGGTCCAGCGGGGGTCAGGGAGCGATTTCCCGCCGCGAATCGTTTTCGTACGGAAAATGGCGCCGGCAGGAGATCGACTGCAGGAGGTCGTTCAGCGAGGCGCCAGAACCCTCGCTGAACGACCTCCTGCAGTCGATCTCCTGCCGGCGCCATTTTCCGTACGGAAAATGGCGCCGGCCATACGCGTATGGCCGGCGCCATTTTCCGTACGAAAACGATTCGCGGCGGGAAATCGCTCCCTGACCCCCGCTGGACCTCCAGGAACTTTTGGCCAGCTTGTGGGGGGCCTCCTGACCCCCACGAGACTTGCCAAAAGTCCAGCGGGGGTCCGGAAGGACCTCCTGCCGTCCAATCTTTTTCGTCTATGGCCGCCGCCATTTTTCGGCGCCATTTTGGAAAATGGCGCCGGCCGAAGACGACAAGATGCAGGAGCAGGAGCCCGTTCCGGACCGCTGCCGTTCCGGACCGCCGCTGGACCCGCAGGTTATTTAAGTTATTTGGGGGGGGTTCGGGAGGGTGGGGGATTTAATTTAAAGGGTCGGGGGTGGGTTTTAGGGGGTTTTAGTGTGCCGGCTCACGATTCTAACGATTTATAACGATAAATCGTTAGAATCTGTATTGTATTGTGTTCCATAACGGTTTAAGACGATATTAAAATTATCGGACGATAATTTTAATCGTCCTAAAACGATTCACATCCCTATTACTCCAGTGGCTGGGAAGCCAATGAAGGGATAGCAACACTGGAATGATATGTTCTCGCATTTTTGTGCCTGTAAGGAGATGTGCGGCAATATAAATAGTGTTATAATAGTCCATGGCAGAAAAGATCAATGACTGAAGCCCTGTGCGAAAGTCTTCAGAAGTAAGAAAAGGACCAAGATGGTATAGCATATGAAGTTTCCTGAAAGAGTTTCTTATAACTGTTTTGAAGTGCAGTCTCATAGAGAGAGTGGGATCAAAAGTGACACATAGATTCCATACCTAGTCAGAAATTTTGATATTAACACGATAAAAAAAAAAAAAAAAAAAGATGTGAGAGGATATTGTTAAACTGATGATGTGAAAGTATTAAGATTTCTGTTTTGTCCACATTCAGGGACAAACTATTACATCTTAACCACGCACAGATAGAATAAAGCCAGTAATGCGAATTAAGTGGTAAGATCCCATGTTGATTTGAGTGGGAAACAAAACTTATAATGCACCCCAGGTTACATAATAAACGGCAAAGGGGAGTATGGTAAATGAATTCTTATCCGGCTAACAATTTTATCTGGATATTTCTAATATCTATCTACCCTTTTGTGACTCAGTCCTGTAAGGCCTGTCTACAAAAAGCATATGCAGTGTAAATATCCTGAAAACCAAGCTTGCTTGCAGGCCTTGTGGGCTGTCATCTTGAGAGAATTGACACGTAGAAATGAGATGGCAGAAAAAGACTGTATGGCTTATTTGCCCATCCACACTAACTACTCAGCTCTATAATCCCTACCACTCAGAGATCTGCTGTGCTTGTCAATTGGTATTTAAATACTGAAAAATGGAAGTTGTAAGCTAAGAACTCAATATTCAAAAGGTCTAGGTGCCTAACTGTAATAATTAAATGCCTAGACTTTTGAAATAAGTTTGCCAGTGCCAACATTTAGGAACCATAAATCAAAAAGTTCCACCTTAACAAGGGGTGGGACCAGAGTGGGAGAATGAAGCTCTGTGCTTAGAGATGATTTCTAGCACTAGGCTCTTAAATCGATGGCTTAATTTAGGTCATCCCTATACCCGGCCTAACTTTAAGCATCTCAGTTTAAGGCACCTAAAGCTAGGCACCTATATTCAGAAAAATATTTTAGGCATCTATACTGTCTGAATGCAGATGCCTAGTTTTAGCACCTATATCTATTGGGTGCTCAGTGCTCTTTTGAATATTATGCTCTAAAGTATCAAAATAACATTTCATAATAGCAGTTAACAAACGTAGGTACTTTTCAGCATAGAATGTAGCATACCCACTTTTTAACCTTGCTGAAGTTAGCTAGCAACAGCAGATATAAACTGGTTAAGAACTTGAGTCACTGCGATATTGCGTAAAATAATTGTGGGCATTTATTGAAGCCCATTCCTTGCAGAGTTCCTCTGAAACTGCATGGGAGTGAAAATACTTTCATTCTGTCTCCTACATGTGTAATTTCACTTTGAAAATTGGTGTAACTTATGTGCATATTTGCCATCTTTCTTATGTGGGCTGTTAACAAAATTACCCCGTAGTGTTTGAAGATGAAAAATGCTGGATCATCTTTTTGTAGCATATGATCACTTTGAAAATTATTCCTCCGAGACTACCCATACAAAATTACACTTGCTAATTTGTGCCCAGGAAATTCAGGAAAATGTTATGCACGTTTTTGGAAATCCAAAAGTATGCAACATGAATCCAAACTCCTCCCCAATTCCACTAGCAGGAACACCTCCTCTCAGTATAGGAAAACAAACAAAAAATATGCCATACTGGGTCAGACCAAGGGTCCATCAAGTCCAGTATCCTGTGTCCAACAGTGGCCAATCCAAGTCACAAGTACCTGGCAAGTACCCAAACATTAAACAGATCCCATGCTACTAATGCCGGCAACAAGCAGTGGTTATAACCTATTGATTAATGGCAGTTTATGGACTTCTCCAGAAACTTATTCAAACCTTTAATAAACCCAGCTACGCTAGCTAACTTAACCACCCCCTCTGGCAACGAATTCCAGAGCTTAATTGTGCTTTGAAGGAAAAATAATTTTCTCCGGTTTCTTTTAAATATGCTACTTCCTAAATTCATGGAGTGCCCCCTAGTTCTTGTATTGTCCAAATGAGTAAATAACCGATTCACATTTACCCGTTAAGAACATAAGAACATAAGAAAATGCCATACTGGGTCAGACCAAGGATCCATCAAGCCCAGCATCCTGTTTCCAACAGTGGCCAATCCAGGCCATAAGAACCTGGCAAGTACCCAAAAACTAAGTCTATTCCATGTAACCATTGCTAATGGCAGTGGCTATTCTCTAAGTGAACTTAATAGCAGGTAATGGACTTCTCCTCCAAGAACTTATCCAATCCTTTTTTAAACACAGCTATACTAACCGTTCAAGTCCTGTCATGATTTTGTAGACCTCTATCATCATATCCCCCCTCAGCCGTCTCTTCTCCAATCTGAAATAGCCCTAACTTCTTCAGCCTTTCTTCGTAGGCCAGCTGTTCCATGCCCTTTATCATTTTGGTTGTCCTTCTCTATACTTTCTCCAGTGCATCTAGATCTTTTTTTTAGATGCGGTGACCAGGACACAGGCCATACGTGCATGTTTATGTGCAAATCAGGCAGGCAATTTTATGACAAGCCATTTCCGTGGGAAAAATGCCATTTTTAAGGGCATCATCACCTTTGAAAATTACCTTCAATACGTCCTCTTGTGTGTCTTCCTTCCAAGGCATAAGGTGTTGCACTCAGAAAATTGAGGTTTCCATCGTTAAAGCTTATTTTGTGCTAAAAAAAAAATGCAATACAGACTCAAATTTCTCAAGCCAGTAGTATTTATTATTCGATTTCCTCATTCATTATATATTCCATGCAACAAGATTTTTTTCATCTTGCTTTTCACAAAAGGATTATTCAAAAATGCCAAACGTGTCAAGGATTAAGGGATACATTTTCAACAGTTTAGTCAGGACCTGTGTGAGTAAAATACCTGTGTGTGTGTAGTCTGGTTGAATGCATTCAAGTGGATGTTTCAGCCACCTAATAGCATGCAAACATACATTTTGCTACACAAAAACCAGAAACGTCCTAGGAGTGTGTGCTATAAATCTATATGCATAAATTACATTTTCAAAAAGCAGGCATAGAACTGGCATACCAATAACATGTGCAATTTACGCCATCATTTTTAAACAGGAAAAGCTACATATTTATGCCGAACTGCCTAAATCCCGATATGCAAACACCTAATATGCAGTTATATTGTGTTGGAAAATCAAGTTTTCCACAAAGGACTTGGAAGTTAGGCACATTACTGAAAGTCTCTTCATAATTCTGACCGTTCCCATTGTGAAACCTAATCTTTTGGGTTGTTTTTTTTTAAAGCTAATAATATTGGCCAATTTTAAAACCAGTAGAAAATAAATTGATTTGTCTTCTTCTGTGCAAACTACATTGTAATCTGTTGTATGGTTTTCTTGTTTGGAATTTCATAAAATTCAAAGAAGCCGAAAAAAGCTGAGCTCTATATGCCACTAAGAGGGTCATTTTCCAAAGGTATCGCCCGCGAAAAGTCCATTTTCGCGGGTGATACCTAAATCGGGGCAGAGTCCGCACCGGAAGGGGAGGAGTCGGGGCGGCCTCGGGGTGGACTCCGCGACGACTTCGCTGACAGTAAAGGTAAGACTCCTTATTGCCGCCAGTATTGTGCTCAATAGCACCACCTTTCACAGTGGTGCTATTGGGTGCGAAAGCTGGCAGCGATAGCACCGCGGTCATGCGATCACTGCCGGCTTTCGCAGGCCCACCTCCCGTTACCACGTGATTCATAGAGCTGTGCGTCATTAGAAAATCCAGCTCCAAGTCAGATGCCTAGTTCTGAAAATCAGTGCAAAACTCTCAAATTTTTTTCCCTTTCCCTAATTCCTCCCCTGTTGCCACCCACTCATTAGAAACCTAAATTTAGTGGCCTAGTCAATCTGACAGCTGAAATTTTGGGAATCAGCCCTAGTGCATTTTCAAAATGGCCAATTTAGGGGGCTAATTTCAAAAGTTAGGAGCATAAACTCTTTGAAAATTGACCGCAAACGTTTTTGGGGTTTTTTGATATATGCATTTTTTCTGTGTACTTTTAAAACCGTTTTTACAGGCTCTCTTTCTAATTTTGACGGTGAACACTTCATATGGGGGGAGAGGGCAATATTCAGACCCTAGCCAACTGCACAAGTTAGCCTGATAAACTTATCCAGATACCTTGGCCGTGCCACTGCATATACTCATTACTCGGCTATCTTATAGTTAAGGTTAAACTTATCTGGCTAAATTTTAAGACATCCAAATAGCAGTCCTAGATTTATCTGGCTAATCCGGATAACGATGAATTTCGGTATTTCTTTGGCTATGTTATCCAATGAAGTGATTCCATCCCTGAATGCCCCCGTCCTGCCTTATCCAGCTAAGCTTTTAGCCAGAGAAAAAGTTGGCCAGCTATGTGGCAGGCAGTAATTGCACCCAGATAATCAAGCAGTGCCATTTACCTGATTAAGTCCAAAACTAATCAACTAAGTGGCCCTGAACATCAAGGCCATAATAAGTTATAACTTGAACTGCTCACATTTTTCACCATCGCAAATGCATTGCTGGCTAATTAAATTTCAAAACCATGAAGCAAATGTTTCTTTAACCTGGTTGCAATTAATGCTAAGCACATAACACACACAATTATTTTCATTGCATAGGTAGAACTTGGAAAATGCAACAACAATAGATATCTCTTAAGAGAATAAAGGCCCTTGCTTTCATTCATGAGGCCACGTGAAATGAATATTCAGAGCGCAGGGATCTGCAGATTTCCTGTTAATCATAACATAGCATATGAATGGATATTTGGAAGATTATCCCAGGTACCTAGCTGAGAATTCAGCTGACTAGAACTTGTGCTTTTGCACATCAATGAGGCTGACGTACTGAGCTGATTAAAAGTTTGTGCGCTAATGCAGGAGTGGCCGACTCCAGTCCCCAAGAGCCACTGTGGAAATTTTTAATATTTTTTCTCTAATTCTTTAAGGCCCTGGTGATTCTCTCCACAATTTTAAAATAGACAAATATGAATCTGTTGCAGTACAAATCTGCCAAGTTTATTTGACGTAATATTTACATAGGAAAAATATCACGTGGAGAAAAGAACAACCTTTAACAGGCTCTCAGTGGGTCTTCTCTAAAATCCAGTAGTTACAATCAGACTTATATATGGTTTAGCATACAGAGTCAGCATGAGTCAGGAATGCATATCTTAGATTGTGATTAGTTAGCAGGTCAGCATGACCTAGGGCCTAGTTCTAATTAACTATACAGCCCAGCACATTTTTGTTACAATAAGAAAGGATCACGCATCATCATATCTATTTTCTACCAATAACATTACCTTTTTCTAGCAAGCATAGCAAAAATCAGGAAAGAACATTATAAGCTAAATTGAATTATATTGCACTACATTGCACTACATTGAACAGAGAGAAACAATAAAGCTTTTGATTTCGCCACCACAAATGGGCCTGGTTTTCAGGATATCCACAATGACTGTGCATGAAATACATATACCATGGAGGCAGTGCATGTAAATATGTGTCACGCATATTTATTGTGGATATGCAGAAGATCCTGTTTGTGGTTCTTGAGAACCAGAGTTGGCCACCCCCTGCAATAACAAGTACAATTTCCCGGGGTCCCACACCTAAAGGTGGGATGTACACATGCGCCTGTGTTATTTTATCAATGTCGAAAGGGATGATAACTTTCAAACCGGTGCGCGGGCGCACATATGTCGGCCTGGACCCAGGTATGTGGCCATTTTATAACGTACACGTACATAGGTGCGCATGCTATGAAATAGCCTGCCACATGCACATGGGCGCCAAATTTTAAGTGGAAGCTCGCATGCGCGCACAAATCCCACTTCTACTGCGGAAAATCGGGGGATTTTAAAAGGGGCGTGAGCCAACGCCATGTCCAGTTTTACCAGTTCGTCTCCAGTTAAGAGAGAAGTTCTCCAACTCCACTCCCCGGTTTAATAGCCTTCACCCCCCCCCCCCCCCAGTTAGCCCTGACCCCTAAAACCCCACAGATCTGCCTAGTTTTCTTTACATTTTAACTTACATAGCATCCATAGCAGAAGTAAAGCTCCGCAGCAGGGGGCCTTGTTGCACACCAGGTCGCGTCAGTGTTTACAAACACCTATTAGGGTCATGCCCCCGAAATGCCCATGCCCACGCCCCAGCGCTTAATCAAAGCTTTCGAGATATTGTGTGTGTCTCAGCAGCTTCTAAAATCCGCTCAGTGCTCATGAGCCCGATTTCTATGTGTATCCCCTAATTAGTGCGCACATCAGGCTTTTAAATTCACCTCATTTTTGGTATCATGCATACATTTTACCAAGTTAAAAAAGGGGCAGTCTAGGAGCATTCTGGGATGGGTCCCAAAGTAGGTAGGGTAAGTTGCTATTTTGTATGTGATACACATGTATACATTACCAAACCTGTTCGCACATTTATATACCTGGAAAACGACTCATGTACGTGAAATTGGACTTGTCTGTTTTCTGCAGTTTGGGCGGGAAGTCCGAGTGACGTGGGAGGCTTGGAAGGTGAGGTGCTAGAGGCTGTAGGTGAACTGATAGAGGTATTGGCGAGCGGTGATAAGTACATGTGCATACTTGATAAACTAGCTGCTTCTGCCTTTAATTCTTGGTGTGTAGTTGCACAGTATCGTAATTATTTCACAAGTAAAATATACACGCTTATGGGTAGAGAAAATATGCATTTTATTATGTTGGAAATTAAGGTGGTAACTTTCAACAGAAGTTATGCCCGTAAATGTAGCTACCATTGTAGCAATTTTCAAAAGTCATTTACTTGAGTAAAGTGCACTTAAGCGAGTAAACCCTATGGACAATTCAATGGCATATACTGCAGCAATTTTCAAAAGCCCATACTATAGATGCATGCTAAAACATCTACGCTTACTTTTGGAGCAGAACTAAGCTGTGCGGCAGAATCAGCTCAGTGAAGCAAAGTTCATATGTGGTTTTACAATTCACTAATACATAGGGGCAAATCTTTAAACTTATGCGAGGGCACAGATTTGTTCATGCAACCCAGCGCGAACAAATCTATGCCCGATTTTATAACATGCGGCGCTGCCGTGCGCATGTTATAAAATCCAGGGTTGGCGCGCGCAGGTGGGTGCACAATTGTGCAACTTGCGCGCGCCGAGCCAAGCAGCCTGCCTCCGTTCCCTCCAAGGCCACTCCGATTTCGGAGTGGCCTTGGAGGGAACTTTTTTTGGGTCCCCCCCACTTTTCCCTCCCTTCCCCTATCTAACCCACCCCCCAGCCCTAACTAAATCCCCCCTACCTTATTTCATGGAGTTACGCCTGCCTGTGGCAAGTTACGCCTGTGGCAGGCGTAACTTGCGCGCGCCGACGGCTCCCTGCTGTGCCGGAGCACTCGTCCCCACCCACAGACCACCATCACGCCTCCGTCCCCGCCCACAGACTGCCGCCATGCCCCCGGCCAGCCCCTTATTCGAAGCCCCGGGACATACGCCCGTCCCGGGGCTTGCACACCCCGCCGAGCCTGTGCAAGATAGGCTCAGCGTGCGCAGGGGGAGCTTGGGGCAGGTTTTCGGGGGTTATGCGCATATCTTACGCACGTGCCCCTTTGAAAATCTGCCCCATAATGAGCTGCTTTGCATCGAGCAACTCATGACATATTCAATTAAATATATGATGCAAAACAGAAAGTGAAGACCACGTAGCCAACACACGCACAGTAGTAAGCAACAGAAAGGCATGTGTCAATAGACGGAGGCTTTCCTTGAAGAATCTACATCAAAAGCAGGTCCTCACTAATTCAATATTTTAATGTAAATCTTTAGTGACATTAGGGCTCCTGACAAGGTCCATGTTCATCTAAAGCTTCATCAGGAGGAACAGGACAGTGATTTAAATCAGTATAGATCCTATCGCAAGTATACTACACATATTTGCACTGGCGGGAAAATGTTGTAACATCTGCTATGCATGTTCAAAGGAAAAATTGTGAATGATATCGCACATAGCAAGCACTATTTGCTATTTTCACAAATGAAGCCAAACTACAAAATTTTTATTGCTTTGGCCCATCGGCCTCTATATATGAGAACATTAACAATAAATTCCTAAATAATGTCACTTTTAATTTAAATAAAATGCATCAATGCTATTATAGATGCTGTGATTCCTTTATAAAAAGTAATCATGATGCAGCTCTAGCAAATAGGACTGTTCGCTCTCTAGTCCTCATTGCTTTAAAATTTCTTCTGGTCTTCAGGGTGGAAAATCTCTCATTCATGGTGACATTTGTCTGCAGTGACATAAAGAATACGTGATTGTTATGACAATATGAGCAAAAATTAATATAGTCCAGTTTATGTCAAAGTAATGCAAATGCTTTTTTTTTAAGCACTGTTTATTTTTTGCCCTTTACTATGTGAAATCTTAAACAGTTTCTTAGATCATTGGCAATGTGTTTGTGATAACCTCTGAGGCAGGGTACTCTACTGCCAGATAATTAAAAACCAGAGGCCTTGAGCCACAGATTAAAGCATTTAAGGTCAAGACAAGGGCAATTACCTAGCAGTACTGCCTGCTGACAAAATAACTCTCACCACTAGAAAATGGAATTTTACAAAAATTGTTAAAAAGTCCATTGTTTTGAAATGTGTTTTCTTTAAGTAGCTGCTGTGTTTAGAAGGCTTGGCTCTATTCACCCAGATTTACTGCAGGTCACTGTCTTATTTAGATACCAAAATTTATGGTTACACGCTATTTTTTTTTTAACTATTAAGTCGGGGCATACCTAATAGGGCCATCAACATGCATTTGCATGTTGAGGGCGCTATTAGGTTCTGCGGGTTGGACGCGCGTTTTCCGCCTCTTACTGAATAAGGGGTAAGGGAAAACGCGCGTCCAATGACAGGCCTGTTAACCAGCTACAGTTTAAAATTGGGTAAGTGAGCTGGATAACTTAACTCCTCCCCGAAACACCCCAAGAACACCTAGGGGCAAATTTTAAAAGCTATGCGCGGGCGTCCTTGTGCACACGCTACCTGACGCGCACACATGGATGCCCAATTTTATAACATGCGCACACAAGTGCGCGCATGTTATAAAATCGGGGGTTGGCGCATGCAAGGGGGTGCACACTAGTTCACCTTGTGCGTGTCGACGCCCGCAGCCTTCACCCGTTCCCCCACTCTATTCTTCCTACCCCTTCCCCTAACCTTCCCCCCCCTAGCGCTATTCTAACCCCCCCCCGATCTTTATCTTACCTCTTGCGCCTAACGGCATGCGATCCTCCGACACAGCAGCAAATGGCCGCTATGCTGGAGGCCTCTGGCCCCGCCCCACCCCCTCCCCTTTTTCGAATCCCTGGGACTTAGACGCATCCTGGGGCTTTACACACGTCGCCGGGCCTTTATAAAATAGGCCCGGCGCGTGTAGGGCTTTGAAAATCTGCCCCCTATTGTTTTTGTCAGGCTAGACTTTAGCTAGATAATGACTTATTCGGCTAAAATCTAGCTAGATGAGACACTGACTATCCAAAATCTTGCCATTTAGATGGATAACTTTAAGTTATCCATCTAAATGGTTTTTGAATATTGACTTCCCAGTTACGGTCTTAGGAGTACAACTTCATTTCAAGCTTTCCATGTTTCTCTACATTTTCAGTATCATTCAGAAATCATTCTTTTTTCTTCTAAAAGAAGAAAAGAAGATGCCATACTGGGTCAGACCAAGGGTCCATCAAGCCCAGCATCCTGTTTCCAACAGTGGCCAATCCAGGCTACAAGTACCTGGCAAGTACCCAAACACTAAGAAGATCCCATGCTACTGATGCTAATAAGAGCAGTGGCTATTCCTTGAGTCAACCTGATTAATAGCAGTTAATGGACTTCTCAATGAACTTATCCAAACCTTTTTTAAACACAGCTATACTAACTGCACTAACCACGTCCTCTCTCAACAAATTCCAGAGCTTAATTATGCGCTGAGTGAAAAATAATTTTCTCCGATTAGTCTTAAATGTGCTACTTGCTAATTTCATGGAGTGCCCTCTAGTCCTTCTATTATCAAAAAGAGTAAATAAGTGATTCATATTTACCCATTCTAGACCACTCATGATTTTAAAGACCTCTATCATATCCCCTCTCAGCCGTCTCTTCTCAAGCTGAACAGCTCTAACCTCTTTAGCCTTTCCTCATAGGGGAACTGTTCCATTCCCTTTATCATTTTGATTGCCCTTCTCTGTACTTTCTCCATCACAACTATATCTTTTTTAAGATGTGGCGACCAAAATTGTATACAGTACTCAATGTGCAGTCTCACCATCGAGCGATACAGAGGCATTATGACATTTTCATTTTATTCACCATTCCCTTCCTAATAACTCCTAACATTCTGTTTGCTTTTTTGACTGCTGCAGCACATTGAGCTGACGATTTCAATGTATTATCCACTGTGACACCTAGATCTTTTTCCTGGGTGGTAGCTCCTAATATGGAACCTAACATCATAACTACAGCATGGATTATTTTTCCCTATATGCATCACCTTGCACTTGTCCACATTAAATTTCATCTGCCATTTGGGTGCCCAGTCTTACAATTTCGCAAGGTCCTCCTGCAATTTATCACAATCAGCTTGTGATTTAACTATTCTGAATAATTTTATATTATCTGCAAATTTGATTACCTCATTCATCATATTCCTTTCCATATTAATTATAAATGTATTGAAAAAAATACTGGTCCAAGTACAGATCCCTGAGGCACTCCACCTTTTCCACTGAGAAAATTGACCATTTAATCCTACTCTATTTCCTGTCTTTCAACCAGTTTGTAATCCATGAAAGGACACCACCTCCTATCCATGTCTTTTTAGTTTCCTTAGAAGTATCTCATGAGGGACTTTGTCAAACGCCTTCTGAAAATCCAAATACACTAAAAGGTAGATATTAAAAACATAAGTGCGTGCGTACTTTTGTTCTTGCCACCGGTGCGAACAAAAGTAAATCCGGGGTCGGCGCGTGCAAGGCTGCGCAAATTCGGCAGCTTGCGCGCACCGAACCGCGCAGCCTGCCTCCGTTCCCTCCGAGGCCGCTCCGAAATCGAAGCGGCCTCAGAGGGAACCTTCCTTCCGCGTCCCCCCACCTTCCCCTCCCTTCCCCTATCTACCCCACGCTCCAGCCCTACCTAAATCCCCCCTACCTTTGTTGGGCAAGTTACGCCTGCTTGAAGCAGGCGTAACTTGTGTGCGCCGCCTCGCCATCCCCCAGCACAGGCCGCAGTGCCGGTGGACTCAGGACCGCCCTCCCGGCCCGCCCCCAAACCCGCCCCTGACCCCGGACACGCCCCATGACACGCCCCTCCCGCCCCTTTTACAAAGCCCCAGGACTTACGCGCGTCCCGGGGCTTTGCACGCGCCGCCGGCCTATGCAAAATAGGCGTGCCGGCGCACAGGGCTTTTAAAATCTATCCCTAAATCTACCGGTTCACCTTTATCCACATGTTTATTAACCCCTTCAAAAAAAAGAAGCAGATTTGTGAGGCAAGACTTGCCTCAGGTAAATCCATGCTGACTCTATTCCATTAAATCATGTCTTTCTATATGCTCTGTGATTTTGTTCTTTAGAATAGTTTCTACTGTTTTTCCTGGCACTGAAGTCAGGCTCACTGGTCTATAGTTTTCTGTATATTCATTATTATCTATGTCCTCTACAGGAATCTCTTGCTTTGAAACCAGTTCATGCTTTTGATATTTCCAGGATTGACTTTTGCAACTCTCTTCTTCTTGGACTATCATTCTCACAACTTAAGCGGTTACAACTACTTCAGAATATGGCTACTAAGGTTATCTATGGATTAAAGAATTTGATTACTCTTTGTTACGCTTGTCAGTCGCAGACGGCTGTGAATTCTCATGCTCACCTCTTTTTTTCCCCGCTTCATCAAGTCTGGGAAGAATGGCGGTCTCTGCCAGTCCTCACCGTCCTCTCTGGCGTTCCCGGGACAGTGCCGACCACCACCTTGGACCCAAAGTTACCTAGATGCGCATGCACACAAGGGCCTTATTTGAACACATCATGGCGGGAACCTTACGTGTGTCCCCGCCTGATGACGTCAATCTGCTAGTGTATTTAATCTGACCAGCCCTAGTCTTTCTTGAGTTAGCAAGGAGTTCTGTCTTGCTGAATTCTCCACATTCAAGAGCTTCCTGTTCCTGACTCGGTCTTGGCATCCAGGACGCTCTGAGTACCCGCTCCTCGGGGGCTCCCGTGCAATCCCGGCTATACACTCCTCGGAGGCCCTTCCTGCCTGATTGCTACTAAGATCTGCTTCTCAGGTCTCTCTCTCTCTCCAGGAACCATCTACTGAGTACCTCTACTGACTTCTACTATACAGACCGCATTGTGGATTCTACGCGGCGTACCCTGACCCTCGGGCCACTACCACCTTTCTTCAGTAGAAGTCATTCAGCTTTCCTGCTCTGCAGAATATCTACACACCATCTACAGGAGCCATTTCCAGGTTCCAGCATTGCTACCAGTTCCTCAACATCTACTGTACAGACATCCTCGCCATACCCTGCTCCACGGGCCACTACCGGATCTGTATTCCTGAGGTGCCTACACTCATCAGAGGGGATCCCTGGCGTACCCCGCTCCGTGGGCTACTACCGGATCTTCTCAGCTGTGTCTCACTCTGGGTAATTCCCATTGCCCAGGACTGTACTACTTTATCTCCAATTCTCATTACTTTTTCCTTCCAACATAATAAAGTCTCCACTTCTAGCTGTGTCCCACGCCACTGAGACTGTGCCTGCTGATGGTGAGGCTCACAGGGCTCCTTCCGTGGGCAGAGACATCTCTCATCTGAGCCCAGGGTTCACATCCTTCTTTAAACATAACACTCTTACACACACTATATTGGTTACCTGTTATCTGAGATATTAGGCTTAAAATTCTGTGCCTGACCTTCTCTTCATTCAGGCTTTCCTCTGTATCTCTCAAAACTCCTGATTCCCTATACTCCATCTTACTCCCTGCATTCTTTGCAAAAAAAATCTTCTGCATTTTCCACCTCCTTTAGTCACCAGAGAATTGTCATTCAGTTGTTTCAGCCCTCTTGAATGCCCTCCCTTTGGACATCCTCACTGAAATAAACCTTATGAAAATTTTGGAAGGCTATAAAAACATGGGGCCCAATTTTTAAAGTTAGCCAGATAAGTAACTTAGCCAGCTAAGTTACAAAGGATTCTCAGTGACACAGCTTTGCAGCTGAATATCTGTGTACATGCTGCTGCTTAACCACATACATTTTATCTGGCTGTTAGACCTGCTCTATGGCTGATCTAAGTTACCCAATTAACTTAACTGGACAAGAGCAAATATCGCTACCTGATATGAAGCATTGCCCTGATCCGCCCACTGCCCACCCACTTACTATCTGGTTATCTCTTTAGCGGGATTTAAGTGACTTATTCGGCTAAGTGGTGGCCACTGAGCATAACCGGATATTCAGCGGCCGCCACTTAGCTGGATAAGTTACACTTATCCTGCTAAGTAGCACGGAATGCGCTCTGAATATCGGCCTCATGGCTTTTTAGTCAGGTTTTTATTGCTATGCTCTTCAATTTTGATGCAGATTCGCCAGTTTATTTGTTGGACTATGTCCATTCAGAATTGTTTCTATTTTTGGATTTTGTGTTTTGTTAGATAACATAGTTTGCCCTTCATATGAATTTACAGTAGACTTGTTTTTTATGTATATTTTTATTGTAAAACCACTTGGATGTATTGCTTTACAGGCAATATATTAAATACAAATAACAACAGATTTCACCCTGGTTAATTTAGATTTGTTCTAAACATTTACCCCCTAATTTGTAGACACCATCAGTATTACAATGTGCCAATGTGGGGTAGATTTTAAAAGCTGCGCGAGCGCATCCATGTGCGCGCGCTACCCGGCGCGCACACATGGACACGCGATTTTATAACATGTGCGTGCATGTTATAAAATCGGCAGTTGGCTCACGCAGGGGGGTGCACAATTGTGCACCTTGCGTGTGCCGAGCTGCGCTGCCTTCCCCAGTTCCCTTCCCCCTAGCCTGACCTTCTCACCCCTTCCCCTAACCTTTCCCCCCAAAGCCCTACTCTAACCCCCCCTGACTTTTATCTTAACTTTTGTGCCTGCCTCTGGGTAGGCGCAAATTGCGCGCGCTGGCAGCCTGCCGGCACTCGATCCTCCAACACAGCAGCAGTGGCCGCTGTGGTCGGAGGCCTCCGGCCCTACCCCCTTCCAGCCCCGGACTGCCCCTTTAGTAAAGCCCCAGGACTTACACGCTTCCCAGGGCTTTACGCACGTTGCCGGGCCTTTTTAAAATAGGCCCGGCACGCATAAATCCTCTGGATTTACGTGCGTAGGTTTCTTAAAATCCGGCCCATTGGGGTAGATTTTAAAAGGTTGCGTGCAGGCATACATGTGTGTGTACTAGCCGGCGCTATGTACGTCTGATTTTATAACTTGTGCACGCAGGCGCACGCAAGTTATAAAACCAGGGGTCAGCGCGCGCAAGGGGGTGCACAATTGTGCACCTTGCACGCGCCCCTGTCCCGCCCCCGCACCGCCCCACGACTTACACGCATCCCAGGGCTTTATGCGCGTCGCTGGGCCTTTTTAAAATAGGTCTGGCGAGCGCATCCCTTTTAAAATCCTGCCCTTTTTTTTTTTTTTTTTACTTTAAACTAAGCTGCTTTGGAAAAATCATAAAACAAACAAAGGAAAAAACCAACCAAAAACTAGCAATCGCCTTGCTATGGATTTGAACTTTGCACTACCTGATTGCCCATTGCTCGGAAATTGAATCTCAGGAATACGCCTCTTGGCTGCCGCTTGGCAAATGGCATTGCAGTCCTTCTGCGCCTTAAAACCGTCTGCTTGTATGCTGGTGTCTGAGATCTGCCAGAAGGGAAGAGTAGAAAGAGCAGAGGCTAATTTTGCTAACTGTAGAGCACCAGGACAGAAAATACCGCTGTACAAATCATCAATACATTACTGAAAGTCTTTCCTTTCAGGAATAGACATTTACATTCATCTTAAGCTCTCTCTCTCTTTAATCTTGTTTTATGTAGCAAAGCATGATTAGAATATTTCTCTATAGTAACGGAGCTAAGAAAATTGATTGTAAGAGTTGCTTTGCTCCCTTACCCATTGTTTTGCCTTTTCCAGCTATAAGAGTAGAGTTTTGTATTTCTAAGACCACCCCTAAGCCTTTTCTCCATCCAGGGTGCAAGGATTGGTCAGGGTCTCCATATAGAACTTGGATTGAGCATGTGCAATGCATGGTTGGATGTGGTTTGCTTTTTGGGAAGGAGAGGAGTGATTTTTGCGGTTCCCAAAATTCAAGCCCTCCGCTGTACCAAAAGGGAAGGACATTGCCCTGCAGTCTAGTTGCTTTCACAGACGTTGTAGAGGGACTATCCAGCCTGAGAAAAGGTTTTCTTGGCCTGCTCCCAGCTCAGGAGGGCAAACACCACTGCCTGAGGGGACTGGAAACTACATTTGGCCTGTGTACAGTTAGTAGTAGGTACTGTGATTGCCTAAGGGTTAGAATTATTTGAGAAGATTTTTGTTACCCTGGCCCCTTCCTTACCTACTTTGGGGAAGACATTTTTCTCTCTTTCCCAAAGTGACTCAGCGGCTGAAGATGGAGAAAGTTTGTGGCACTTGGGATTTCCATTCTTCTTTGTATTCTTATGATTTTTGCTGTTTTGACTTGGATTCTATTTAAGTTACAGTAAATGTATTATTTTAACACCAGTCCCAGTCTCCCATTTGCCTTGGTTCAAGTATTCTCACCTATAGAGACTGAGAGAATTGAGAGACTGTTGTGGAGTGGATTCCCACATATACTCCTAGGGCCCGCAGAGGCTTGGCCCAGCAGTGGCACCCCAGCACCCCAGTGGCTATAACTGTACTTGACTGGAGAAAAGAGTGAAAAGGTCTGGGCCATTGAGATTGGCCCCGGGGACTGTGTGGCACCTACATTCTGGCTCTAAACCAAGAAGAGAGGGTGACAGGATGATACTACCTAGCAAACATTTCCCTAAGTCATTTCAGCACCGATATTCAGTAAGTCAGTGGGATAAACCATAATCAAGACCATGGCCCCCATTTCCAGTACCTGGATCACAATCTATTGTGATCCAGAAGTTTCCAGTGTTGTTCTGGCAGCGACGCTGGAAGCAGTCCCAGAGTTATGTGGCTAACTTAACCGGATACACAGCAATATTGGATAAATTAGCTAAATAACTTTATCCTGCCCCCAGAACACCTCCTGAATGCCTTTTTATCCAGCTATAGTTTAGTCATTTAGCTGAACAACTTACGAATTATCCGGCTGAATGGCTGTGATTATTGACATCTTCTTTATCTGTTTCTAGCAAGCAAAAGCTCTGCAATTTTAAGGAAACATCCTAGTAGATTTAATAATCAAAGTCCACAGTTTGTTACAATGATTATCACCTTAAATACTACTTTCCTGACCTGAGACCCCCCTCCCACACCACCCACACACACACACACACACATATGCACATTCACACATGTATGAGCGCTCACACACACAAATACTGAAAAGACAAAAGAAGACTAGGGTTGCTCCCAGAAAGAAAGTCTCAGGTGGGAGCATTTGATTCTATTTTAAAAGTGCCTGGATACCCCTCTATCAGGGAATATTTTAAGACTCTCACTATGTTGAAGTATGAGCCATACCATCTTTAACTAAGAGCTTAATTAATCATTCCTGAACATGTAAATAAATAAATAAATAAATAAATAAATAAATTTCTTATATTCCACAATTTCCAGGTTAATTGATCAGCACAGATTAAATAAAAATATGTACAGTTCAAACAAACACATAAAACATAATAAATGCAACATTACAACTCATATGTGTGTAATAAAGCTCAGAATATAAACTGGAATGGTTCACTGCAACAAAACAAGAGGCCACAGTATGAGACTCAGGAGCAACATCAGAACATATTTCTTTATGGAAAGGGTGGCAGATTCAGGAAATGACCCCCACCCCCAGTGGAGATGGAGACAAAAAGAAAGCCTGGGACAGGCACAGGGGATCCCTAGTCACGAAGATGTCAAAAGAAAACCAGAAATCAACTGAAATCTGTCATGCTGTACCAGGAAGTAAATTGTCCAGTTTTCATCTGCCATTATTTATTTACTTAAAAAGATGTATTACCTGCTTTCTAGTCCAAGGTGGGGTAAAGAAAACAATCATAAACTTATGAACCAATCGCCACATAAAACTAAAACATAAAAAAATAACTGCTGTGCCAAGGTATTATTTGGGATGAAACAGCAAGAGCAGAAGAAAAAGTCACGGTCATATTTTAGATTTCCTGTTACCCAAGGGGAGTCTTCTCCTCCTGTGCATGTTAACATATTCCCTGCTGCTCAATCTGATGGTTTTTATAACACACTAGCTGGATCACAAGGTGCAAAAGGATCATAAAATTACAATCTTTTTTTAGGCCCAGAAGCAGCTCATGCATAGTTACAGTTCAGTCCCACTAGGATATAACAAACAGAGAGCGCTAAACTTGCTAGAAGCATCCCTGACTGCTCAAATTATGACCTCTGACCCATCACAGTACAGCCCTTCAGATGCCCAACTGGAGAAATGGCAGCATTTCTTCTAAGCAGCATGATTTTCAGCAAGTTGGAGAGAGTCTCCCAGGTATGAAAGCAAATGTTTGGAAATAGCACAATCTGAGTTTAAATGGCAGGTCGTAGCAAATCAAAGCCAAAATTGCTGTAACACCACAATTCATCTGATATACTTGCTGACACCTACAGTGAGGAAAAACGTTTTGCTCTCATATACCAGACCTCATATAAGGGCATGAATTATAATGCTAAATAGCATAGAGTTAATATGCCAGATGTTATAATCATAGGTCATTAATGAGTGTTTTTAGTTTGCTTAGTGAATCTGATGCACCAAATAGTGAAAATAAAATATTATGCACTTGCACAAATCGTGGAAACACGTATTTTTCAAATTATCAATTTTTCAATTTCAGTTGCAATTTCAAGCTTTCAATAATGTGAACTTAGCTTGTTGGCATGGTGAAGAAACGCCATGTTCTTCATGCGAGGCTAGTATGGGAAAAAGCCCGACACTGGATCTGTGTTTCAGCTTGTGCCTTCATCGGGGGCCGAAATAGCTGTCAATATAAATGCACGCGGTTACAAACAACATATACCAAAATTCAAGTAAATACTTATCAAATATCGAGGACGAGATCACTACACCAACAAGTTCCGAGGCGGCTTTAGGTGGCGGCATATGCTGTTAATGCGTTTCTTCAGCCAAAAGAGAACGTGAACGCGCCCTTTCTTAAACTCACTCTCAACCAATCAGGGGCGGATTTTAAGAGCCCTGCTTGCCTAAATCCGCCCAAATCCGGGCGGATTTAGGCGAGCAGGGCCCTGCGCGCCGGTGAGCCTATTTTACATAGGCTTACTGGCGCGCGCAGAGCCCCGGGACTCGCGTAAGTCCCGGGGTTTTCGGAGGGGCCATGTCGGGGGCGTGTCGGGGGCGTGTCGGGGGCGGGACCAAGCGCAGCACCGTTTTGGGGGCATGTCGGGAGCGTTTCGGGGGCGGGTCCGGGGGCGTGGTTACGGCCCGGGGCGGTCCAGGGGCGTGGTCGCGCCCTCCAGACCCGCCCCTAGGTCGCGTCCCGGCGCGCTAGCGGCCCGCTGGCACGCGGGGATTTACGCCTCCCTCTGGGAGGCGTAAATCCCCCGACAAAGGTAAGGATGGGGTTTAGACAGGGCCGGGTGGGTGGGTTAGGTAGGGGAAGGGAGGGGAAGGTGAGGGGAGGGCAAAAGAAAGTTCCCTCCGAGGCCGCTCCGATTTCGGAGCGGCCTCGGAGGGAACTGAGGTAGGCTGCGCAGCTCGGCACGTGCCGGCTATACAGAATCCATAGCCTTGCGTGCGCCGATCCCGGATTTTAGCGGATACGCGCGGCTCCACGCATATCTACTAAAATCCCGCGTACTTTTGCTTGCGCCTGATCCGCCAGCAAAAGTACGCCTATTCGCGTGGTCTGAAAATCTACCCCATAGTGCAGTACGTAAAGAATAACGTCAAAAACACAGGTGGACATTTAAACTAAAGAGTACCATTCAACTGCTATGTTGAGACCCTGCGGTTGTACAGAATTCAATTTAAAAATCAATTGTTGTTCTCTGATATTCAATATTTTCTGTGGATCACCCCCCCTCCCTGATAGTTGAATATGTTATTAATGAGACGTCCCCTGTGTGTCCTCAGCATTTACTTCGTCAGCTTAGTTACCTTACTTATTCTTGTAGAGAGACAGGAAAATGGACTATTTGTGGAACTTCTGATACACCTACACTGTGTGTTTCTGCAATTCCTATACAACCTTCAATGACCTGTACCTTTAATCATTTTGCTTCTGTTGTTAATACATGGCCACCTCCTTTTTCAGGCCCTTTATTTCAAATACTATCTATCACCCTCCATCTTAGATCCACGAACTGATGTTTTTCCAAAAGACAATGTGCTACAATTGGAGCTTGAGTCTTTCCAGTTTGAATATCAGAGAACAACAATGGATTTTTAAATTGAATTCTGTACAACCGCAGGGTCTCAACATAGCAGTTGAATGGTACTCTTTAGTTTAAATGTCCACCTGTGTTTTTGACGTTATTCTTTACGTACTGCACTATGATTGGTTGAGAGTGAGTTTAAGAAAGGGCGCGTTCACGTTCCCTTTTGGCTGAAGAAACGCATTACCGGCATATGCCGCCACCTAAAGCCGCCTCGGAACATGTTGGTGTAGTGATCTCGTCCTCGATATTTGAAAAGTATTTACTTGAATTTTGGTATATGTTGTTTGTAACCGCGTGCATTTATATTGATAGCTATTTCGGCCCCCGATGAAGGCACAAGCCGAAACACGGATCCAGTGTCGGGCTTTTTCCCATACTAGCCTCGCATGAAGAACATGGTGTTTCTTCACTGTGCCAACAAGCTAAGTTCACATTATTGAAAGCTTGAAATTGCAACTGAAATTGAAAATGCAATTGAAAAATTGATAATTTGAAAAATACGTGTTTCCACGATTTGTGCAACTGCATAATATTTTATTTTCACTATTTGGTGCATCAGATTCACTAAGCAAACTAAAAACACTCATTAATGACCTATGATTATAACATCTGGCATATTAACTCTATGCTATTTAGCATTATAATTCATGCCCTTATATGAGGTCTGGTATATGAGAGCAAAACGTTTTTCCTCACTGTAGGTGTCAGCAAGTATATCAGATGAATTGTGGTGTTACAGCAATTTTGGCTTTGATTGATTTGGCTGCTACCTCATATTGAATTCTCAGAGAGTTCTTACGAGGTTGTAGCAAATCCCATTTTGGGACATCATGATTTGAGATATGTTTCCTGCTGATTAAAAAAATAAAACAGGGAAAAGGAACAATTTAAATCCAACAAGGGTAAAAACAATGTCTAATAAAAAAGACCTCTATACGAATATTATAAATAGTGAACAAGAGAAAACAGAATACTCACGTTTTGCCT
This sequence comes from Rhinatrema bivittatum, assembly GCF_901001135.1. Lineage (NCBI taxonomy): Eukaryota > Metazoa > Chordata > Amphibia > Gymnophiona > Rhinatrematidae > Rhinatrema > Rhinatrema bivittatum. The sequence continues at coordinate 209,283,607 of NC_042620.1, forward strand.
TGGTTGGCCCACCAGTTAGAAACATTAACAGTTAAAATAGCTCCAGAGGCTGGCACTTCTGGCTCCACTTGCCACCTGCCCAAGAAACTGACATTTGTAACATTCTGTTTTGTAACTCATTATTCTGACAACTTGGAAGAAATGCAAGTTGCTACCTTCTTGTCTTCAGTCGTCTGACTGCAGCATTTATTGCTGTTCGTTGTATTCTTACCTAAATGTACAAAACAGAAAAAAAAAAAGCACAATTACTACAGCTTTATAAAATCTGTTACATATGTAATTAACTGTTGCTTTGAAGAAAGCTAAACATGACTTTTGGTTTGTTCAACCTAGCCCGTTATGTCATGCAGCCACTTCATACAAAATTAACAAAAGCTTTTTTTTTTAATGCAGGCAGTTAGCATAGATCTTCAATAATAGTCCTTTGAATATTTTAAGCCAGGCAGAGAAAGGAAAAAATAGTGCACTAAACAAAACAAAATTATTATGTATGAAATATTACAAATGGATGAGAATGTTGAATTAGATTCCAGAAAATCTGATGTGCTCAAACACATGGTATTGATTCCCTAGAATCTGATGTAGGCCATTATTTATGAAGATACACTAGGAATTAGTGCATCAAAATGCATTATATTAGTGAATAGGCCCCTGTGGTAACATGGCGATAGCTGCTTGGGAAACAGCCAGAAGGAATAAAGAGGCAGTCTCTGGTTGTTTACTTTATGTGCAATTTATTTACAGTGAAAGAAAAGTTAAACAAACATATGCAGCTCACCTCAAGTTCAGGTAGCACACACACATCACATATAGCAGGTCTCTTCATAGAATGGTTCCTTCTGCTTCCCAGGACCTCTCTAACCCTTCCAGGCCCTGAGTTCTTAAACTCTGGTGAGGGGTTCCTCCCTTTACCCAGGATTCCTTGTGGGTCTGGATTTTAAGGATGATCGGGCGAGATAGCTGTGCCTAGTCCTTTAAAGCAGTTAGAGAATTTTCTATATACTCTCCCACATACTTCCCCCTTCAGCCAGGGGTGGATTGTGGGAAAATAGTGGCCCGGGGGATTTTTCTCCATACTGGCCCATGGGTACCCAATTACACATACAATTTGGTGAGTCACCAAATACAGAATAAAGGGACCATAAAATATGCACAGAAATGCACAGACAAACTGAACTGGAAATCACAACAAGTTAGACCTTATGTAATGCAGCAATGGAGAAACAGAAAATACCATCATTCCTCATAAAACATCAAACAATAAAATCAAGAACTATAAAACATCACAATAGGAAAATCATACTAAAATATATATTTTAAAACTGCAGATGAATAGAACATCCAGTAATTTAACTCAGGGAAATTTTCAAAAATTTGTATATAACACCAATAAAATATTTCAAAAAGAGCAGACATCAAATAATATTCAATAATTAAAACTAATAAGGATTTTAAAAAGCCCCTGCTGTCCCCTTCTGTGGGAGCTCTTGATTTCCAGTCACCCTGATATTGTCGAGGATTAGGAGATTATCCTCTCTCTCTCAAACATACTCACATGTCCATTCATTCTCACACATACACTGTCACATACATACACATTCATGCTCTTATATCCACCATAACCTCTCGCTCTCACTGACATTGACACACTCTCCCCCTTCACACACAAACTCTTACTCACTTGGATTTTCTCATACACACTCAGGCTCTCACACTCACTGGTTCCCTCACATACACAAACACCACCCACACAGGCAAGCTCCCAGTCATTCTCACACACACACACACTGACCCCCAGGCAGGCTCCAATTCATTTTCACACCACTCCCTCCCCATCCCCCATGCATGCACACATTCATTCTCACACACACACAGACCCCCAGGCAGGCACCCATGCATTCACACACATACACCCCCAGGTAGAGTCCCATTCATACACATGCACACACTAAAGGCAGACCCCCCTCTAACTAACTGGGTTTCAGGATATCTATAATGAATACATAGGAGATACGTTTACATATAATAGAGACTAGACATATATATATTTATCATAAATATTCATTGTGGATATTCTGAAAACCCAACTGGCAGTGGGGGCACAGGACAGGTTTGGGTTAGGGAAGCCCTGCCATAGAGTTCACATCAGAAAATATTAGGGATGTGCATTTGTTTTCGACGAAAAAGGAAATATCATATCTCTATTTTCTATTTCGTCACGATTCAGTGGACGACGAAACGATAAGAAAACCCACAAATTTCATGTGGTTTTCTTATCGTATTTTGGGGGGAGAAAGGGCACATTAAAAAAAACCCAAACAACTCAAACCCACACCAATCCTTCAAATTTAATTAATTGCAACCCCCCTACCCTCCCGACCCCCCAAGACTTGCCTGACCGCCCCCCAAGACTTACTGAAAGTCCCTAGTGGGCCAGTGGGGTCCCCAAGATGGCACCAGCCATCCATTGCTCCTATCATGTGACAGAGGCTGGCCAATGGCACCGATAGCCCCTGTCACACAGTAAGGGCAAAGGACCATCGGTGCCATTTTGATTAGTGGCAGCCGACAGCCTGAGAGGGGGAGATCGCTCCCGGGACCCCGCTGGACCACCAGGGACTTTCGGTAAGTCTTGTGGGGGTCAGGCAAGTCTTGGGGGGGGGGGTCGGGAGGGGGGGTTGCAATTAATTAAATTTGAAGGGTTGGGGGGTTGGTTTTTGGTTTGTTTTTTTTACATTTGAAGGGTCAGGATGGGTTTTGTGCTTCGGTTCAGGGTCAGACGAAATAAAATCGACCCGAACCATGGGAAAACAAAATTTCCCACGGTGGGCCGATAACGAAGGCCAAAATGAAAGGTTCGGCTGAATCACATTTCTAGAAAATATTAGTTTGACTAATTCTTTATAATAACCATAAAGCTTGAAACAATAAGACCTGTGGTATTTAAGAATGATTTACTATGTAAGAGCTTGTAGGAAACAATTACCTGCTAATGCAGGTAATTATTTCCTACAAGCTCCTACCTGCTAATGGGATACAGCAATACCAGGCTATAACTTGTTAAGGAAGGACAGAGTGGATAGAAAAGGGGGAGGTGTGGCTCTTTATGTCAGAAACAATATCCAAAACTCACAATGAGCACCAAGTTGCTTTAGAGGAATTCCTAAATGCTAATTGAAAAACCACAATTCGAATCCTCCGTAATGAATTATCTATTTGGGCTTATGATCCTTCTGATCTATGGGGATCTATGATAACGATATATGAAACGTTCCTCTCTCTCCCTAAAAAATTTTTTTCTTAACATATACATTTATCTAAATGTTGCTTAACTTGCTTTACCCGGTTTAAAAAAAAGGGATCAGAAGGATCATAGACCCAAATAGAAACAATATCCAAGCATTTGAGCTGCAAGGAAGTTGGGGCAGGGAAGAAGCACTATGGGTCGACCTAAAAAAAGAGCATCCATTTATATTGGAGTGGTTTACAGGCCTTCAAACCAAAAGGAAGAGCTGGACAGAGATCTGGTTGAAGACATCCATAAGATAGGTAAGAAGGGAGAAGTGGTGATCGTTGGTGGCTTTAATATGCCAGATGTAGACTGGAAAATCCCATCTGCAGAATCTAAAAATAGTAGAGCGATAGTGGATGCCATGCAAGTAACTTTGTTCAAACAAATGGTAATGGAACCCACGAGAGAAGGAACTATACTCGACTTAGTGCTCATTAATGGAGATAATGTCTCTGATGTCCAGGTGGGCACCCACCTCAGCACCAGTGATCATCAAACGGTATGGTTTAATATCACTAAAAGAATATGGAAAAGAAGCACAAAGACCCGAGTTTTACAGTTCAAAAACACGGACTTTGAGGAAATGGGGAAGTACCTTGAGGAAGAACTAAAAGGATGGGAGAACAAGAGAGATGTGGATCAGCAGTGGATCAATCTAAAAGGAGCAATCACCAAGGCAACTACTCTATATGTTAGAAATGTAAAGAAAAGCAAAAGAAAATTGAAACCTATCTGGTTCTCAAAGGAGGTGGCTGACAAAATTAAAGCTAAAAGAACAGCATTCAAGAAATATAAAAGATCCCAAAGGGAGGAACACAAAAAAGAATATTTGATTCAACAGAGGGAGACGAAGAAATTAATCAAGTCGGCAAAAAGTCAAGCAGAAGAGAGGATTGCCAAGGAGATAAAAAATGGTGACAAAACATTTTTCAGATACATCAGCGAAAAGAGAAAAGTCCAAAGTGGTATAGTTAAATTGAAAGGTAGAAATGATCAATGTGTGGAGAGAGACGAAGAAATGGCAGAAATATTAAACGAATATTTCAGCTCTGTGTTCACTAAAGAAGACCCTGGAGAAGGACCATCTCTACACAACAAGAAACTGGAGGGAAGTGGTATAGATGAAAATCCTTTTACAGTAGAAAATGTATAGGAAGAGCTAAAGAATCTGAAAGTGGACAAAGCCATGGGACCTGATGGGATTCATCCAAGGATACTGAGGGAGCTCAGAGATGTGCTGGCGGGTCTGCTGTGTGACCTGTTCAATAGATCCCTAAAAATGGGAGTGGTGCCGAGTGATTGGAGAAGAGCGGTGGTGGTCCCGCTTCACAAGAGTGGGAACAGAGAAGAGGCTGGTAACTACAGACCGGTTAGCCTCACTTCGGTGGTGGGAAAAGTAATGGAGTCACTGTTGAAAGAGAGAATAGTGAACTATATACAGTCGGAAGAATTGATGGACCAGAGGCAGCAGGGATTCACCAGGGGAAGATCCTGTCAGACAAATCTGATTGACTTTTTTGACTGGGTAACCAAGGAATTGGATCAAGGAAGAGCACTCAATGTCATCTACTTGGATTTCAGCAAAGCTTTTGATACGGTTCCGCACAGGAGACTGGTGAATAAAACGAGAAGCTTAGGAGTGAGTGCCGAGGTGGTGACCTGGATTGCAAACTGGTTGATGGACAGAAGACAATGTGTGATGGTAAATGGAACTTTCTCTGAAGAGAGAGCGGTTTTAAGTGGTGTACCGCAAGGATCGGTGTTGGGACCGATCCTGTTCAATATCTTTGTGAGCGACATTGTGGACGGGATAGAAGGTAAGGTTTGTCTTTTTGCGGATGACACTAAGATCTGCAACAGAGTGGACATGCCGGAAGGAGTGGAGAGAATGAGATGGGATTTAAGGAAACTGGAAGAGTGGTCGAAGATATGGCAGCTGAGATTCAATGCCAAGAAGTGCAAAGTCATGCTTATGGGGAGTGGAAATCTGAATGAACTGTATTCGATGGGGGGGGGGGGGGGGGAGAAAGGCTGATGTGCACGGAGCAGGAGAGAGACCTTGGGGTGATAGTGTCTAATGATATGAAGTCTGCGAAACAATGCGACAAGGTGATAGCAAAAGCCAGAAGAATGCTGGGCTGCATAGAGAGAGGAATATTGAGTAAGAAAAGGGAAGTGATTATCCCCTTGTACAGGTCCTTGGTGAGGCCTCACCTGGAGTACTGTGTTCAGTTCTGGAGACCGTATCTACAAAGAGACAAAGACAAGATGGAAGCAGTACAGAGAAGGGCGACCAGGAAGGTGGAGGGTCTTCATCGGATGACATACGAGGAGAGATTGAAGAATCTAAATATGTACTCCCTGGAGGAAAGGAGGAGCAGGGGTGTTATGATTCAGGCTTTCAGATACTTGAAAAACTTTAATGATCCAAAGACTACGACAAACCTTTTCCGTCAGAAAAAAATCAGCAGAACCAGAGGTCACGAGCTGAGGCTCCAGGGAGGAAGACTAAGAACCAATGTCAGGAAGTATTTCTTCATGGAAAGGGTGGTGGATGCCTAGAATGCCCTTCCGGAGGAAGTGGTGAAGTCTAAAACTGTGAAGGACTTCAAAGGGGCGTGGGATAAACACTGTGGGTCCATCAAGTCTAGAGGACGTGAATAAAAAGGCAGCAAAACACTGCACGGAGCGGCAGTAGCCACAGAGGCATTCACGGAGCGGGATGCCAGTGGTTGGTGTTCCACCTTCATGGAGTGGAAGGATGGAGGGCTGCCATCTCCAAAAAAAAAAAAACAACACAGGGGTGGGTAAGAGTATGGGGCAGGGGTGTGGCCTGCTTGTTGCAGTGGTTGCTACCCCTAATTGAGCTGGATGTTCACTTGGATGCAGATCCGGCGCTGCTCTCTACATTGGTGGTGGGGTGGAGGGGAATTAGGGCTGGAGGGTACTGGAAGCCAATAGTAACAGGTGGGTGATAGAAAAAGATAAAAAAAAAAAAAAGGATAAAGTGCGTGGCTTGCTGGGCAGACTGGATGGGCCATTCGGTCTTCTTCTGCCATCATTTCTATGTTTCTATAATGCTGCAAGATCAAGCATTCCATGTATTACTGCTTTCTGTATTAAGTACTAGGTTTTTAATGCTTTCTGATAGCTACTAAACAAAGTGTAAGCAAAAGCAGAAAGTCATATCCGGTCATAAATAAAAGGTAACTATCCTAGCTCTGTCCTCCTTAAGCTCCTATTTGTTTATTCTTTTAAAAGCAAAAAACAGGATGTGGGCAGGCAGGTTAGAGAAGAGGGATGGATTAACCTATGACTAAAACAAGTATATTGGTACACTTGTTCTGCCTTTACATTATACTTGAAAATATGTATATATGTTACCTTGTTATGCTGTCTCTCTATGTCATCTTATTGATATTGCACAGCTTGGTTTCTTTGCTTGTTGTAGAGCTCTCTCTCCTAATTATCTTTTGAATGATTCTGAGTTCCTATTTGGATCTTTTCTATTTTGCTTTGTTTTTCTGTCTGCTTTCTTTTGCCTGTTCTCATTGATCCCTTGCCACTAGGAATGCCCAGGACAGTTTGCTTCCTTTGATTGCCTTCAGTTGGAACTGGGCTTTCTGCAGGCTAGCAGCTCCTCCTTATTCAAGCTACACAGAAGCACTGCTTTTCACCATTCACATTCTACAGCTTCTATCTCAGCTCCAGTTGCCTCCTTCGAACTACTGAGCTTCCAGACAACTTATTACAATGGTGACAATCTCTCTTGTCTGTACGGCTACTCTTGATGTCTTCTCATTCCGTGAGTGTTTAAATTGTTCTTCATTCAAATAAATATTTCGTATTCAAGGACTGGTTTTCTCTAGTATAAGGTTTAATTGACTGTATAGGCACTCAAGTTTAGGATTGAAAGATGAGGGCAGTACAACACTAGTAATTATAAAATGGATGAGACTGAGTCTATTCTGATCTGATGCAAGCACTCTTTGGCATACATATAAATATTTATGACTGTAAAGTTCAAACCTAATTTTGATGCATCTCTCATTTGTTCTATTCCTCATTACTTGATTGTATAAGTCCATATGTCTTGATGAGGAGTCTGAGCATTGGAAAAGATTTGCTGCTAGTTAATGCTCAGTGGCTAGTTAGCTCTCTGTTTTGTGATTCTGAAGTTTTGTCCACTCTTCCTTCCTCCAAAGAGGGCAGAAGTTAACTAAAATCTAGCTTAGAGTTTCAGTTCCTCTAGGACCTTGCCTCTTGCAAAAGTGACCCCAGTAGTATTTTATTTTTGGACGAAAAGCATTTTATTTTAGTGACCGGAAGCTTCTCTGAGGTTTTCAGAACCTGTAAGTCACCCCTGGTATCACTCAGACAGACAGTCTCAGTGGCTCTTTTGGCTTAACTTGGAAGAAAGAGAGGATTCCCATCAGGAACCATACTGGAGTGGAAAAATGAAAGCGAAGAGCTACCAATCTGGTGCTCGCTCAGTGGAGACAGAAGAGAGGTGCCAACCTGGTAAGAAGTGGAGAGGTGAGTAGATGACCAAGTAATCCCAAGGGGTGGCTCTAAGGTATGGAAGGGAAATCCTTAGAGGCTTAGGGAAAACCTATTCATAGTAACAAGGAACAGCCCTATTTATGTATTTATAAAATGAATGGTTGTACTAAGCTAGTTTACAAACCTAACTTACTCTAATAAGCCTGATTGGTTCTAGGTCCTTCCCTTGCTGATAACAGGATACAAAACATCCCAATAATCCTCATTTCTCATTTGGATCACAAACTGTCTCAGCTTGCACATATGAAAGTTTGCTCATAGATCCTAGCCATAAAAGTCCAAAAGGGAACAGAGGGGACCTCTGGGAAGCATTCGTAGAACCAGACAGATCTGAAGAAATATATTTCTGTAAAATGAATGTGACAGGAAGAAAATGAGAAGAGTGGCACACTTTTATTTATCAAGCAATTCACTAAAGTTTATGTTGAAATACCATCCTGGAGTCCAGACTATTATTGGTACTTAGACTGCATAACACCTTGGGACTTGGAGGTTTATTATCCCACACCCATTAGAGAGAATCTGCATTCAGAGCAGATAGAAAGTAAGACAAGGACTTAGTTCCAGTATTGAGAGTGAATGCCTTCACCTAAAGGATAACCTGGGTCAGGGTTATATATTTATATTTTTTTTATTTATTTTATTACCTGCTATTCTTTAATAAAAAAAATTCAGTCAAGGCAGGTACAGATGAGCAAAAGGCCATTTGGAGCTTTACAATAGATAGTGTAAGCAATTTTATAGTAGCAGCAATTTCATATTTTACGTTGGCATTAAAGGTGCTAGTGAGATGCTGATTAAGTTTATACATATAGTGGAAATACGGGAAATTTTATTCCAGAAATAGGTACATGTAGCTAATATTTGATTGATAATACAGTAACACATGACCAATTTTTCATCAAGGATCTTTTGACATCTGTAGTCTACTCTGCAAAATACTCTACTCCCAGAAAACAATTTAATAAATGTCCCCTGAGTAGCTCTTGGCATGCCCTCCAGGATATCATTGTATCTCTACATTCAAGAATGAAAACATTCTTTTGGTCCTGGCAATCAAAATGACCCATCTTCTATGACAGTACATTCAATAGCAGTTTTCAAAAGAAAACTTCTAGGGATGTGCAGCTCTAAAATTTTTGGTTTGGTTTATTTATTTTTTTCATTTTTATTTAGTTCGCTTAATGTTTTTTTTTTCCAGTTCAGTTAATTTGCCAAACTGAAAAAAACATCAAACAAAAAAAGGCCTGAACTGAATAAAAAATAATGGGCGCCAGCAGCCCTAGATGAGCTGTCCCTGGCCAAATAACTGTCCAAGCCTGGCACCAAGGTCTAGATCTGCTGCTAAGGCCTAGGCCTGGTCTGGGCCCAGTGTCAAAGCTGAGGCTAGGGAGGTACGGTGCCTTCCCCATATGTCACTGCTGGAGCTGGGAGCTCCCAGCCTGCCCCTACTTACCCCATTTCCCGGGTCCAGCTAGTAAAAGGGCTCCTGTCCAGCTTCCAATGCTTTAAAAATGGTGCCATCTGCTTGGAGGATGGTGCCAAAGTGATGTCACTTCCGCACCTTCCCCCAGTGTGGTTAGCACCATTTTGATGTACAGCCATAGAAATGTATAGCTATATATCAAAGAGGCGCTGGCCACACTGGTGGAAGACGCCAAAGTGATGTCACTTCAGCCCTGTCCTACAGGTGATCCAAGTTGGGAACTCCCCAGTCCCAACAGTGACACATGTGGAGGGCTCAGTCCATGCCTAGGCCTCATTTCTGGGCCTAGGCTTAGACAACGGGGCTAGGCCTTTGCCCTGGGCCTGGCCTGGCCTGGGTAGGCTTTTGACCAGGAAGACCAGGTCAGGGGTGCTAGAAACCCTTTTATTTATGTATTTATTTTTATACCATGAATGTAAAAATACCTGAAAATTTTGGGGTGTTTTCATGGAAGGCTATTTTCATTTCATCCTATGCATTTTTAGCATTTGTTAGAAACAAATGCACATCCCTACTAGCTAGTTATGAAACTACCTATCAAAAAACAATAATAATTTCTGTGCCCTTTCTATACAATTTCACAGTGGGTTTTTTTTAATTTGTCTTTTGGTTTTATGAAAAAAAATACCAGAGTAAAAAAGGGGATGAAGATTTCAATTATTTTTATCCCATAATAGTTAAATAAAACTTTTATGAGAGAAAAAAATCTCTTCCGGAAAATGCCTGATTAGGGCCTGAAACGTGACCCATATCTTATAAAAACAGTAATCAGAACAAGGGAAAGAAAGTTCCACTGACCCCTCTGTTCAGGTTTTTGTTTTGTCTTCTTTGGAATTGCCTTTGCTGGAGTGTTGATCTTCTGTTGAATGGTGCAGTAGTTCTGCTGTCGAAAGAAAAACATCTTTAACAATTCTAAAAGAATGTGGTCCTTAAATTTAACATAGAGATTAGGACGTCTTCGGCCATGATTGCTCAAATATTACATGGAAATGCACACATCTAAGACAGCAGATAAAGGTGAAATTGCTTGCTTTTTACCTATAATTAACAATCTGAAATGCAAATGACATTTTAGCCCAGACTGAGTCACTAAAAATTAGGTTGTTATATTGACTGTGTGTGTGTGTGTGGGGGGGGGGGGGGGCAATTTTGTACATTTTAGAAAATGAGGGGGGCAACTTTCAAAAGCCCATGTTGCTTCAAAGTCTGCAGCTACCTAAATTGTAGCTTATTTTCGAAGAGAAATAACACATGCAGTGCCTCTTTGAAACTTGCTAAACAGAGGGCAAAACACCAGATGTGCATTTTAAAATCCAAATGTGTGTGCGTTTGTGTTTATTCCCCTGATCCCAACACACCCCCAGTAATACCTCATTTTAATCCAGCTAAAAAGGTCAACATGTGCTTTTACCTGCTCTAAGGGGATCAATTTTCAACCAAGGCAATCTAGCTGGGTAATTACTTAGATACCTGCTTAAATTCGTTACAAAATTGTTCTGATAGTATTTCAAAGACAGGCCACTTGTGTTGTGGCACTAATATAACCCTGATCCACCCAGTGATTAAAATATCACAAAGCTCCAGTCAGATTCATGTGCATGTGCATCAGGTTTACTATACTAGTTATATAGATAAAAACACATTAAAAGGCATCCACTCTGATCTCCTGGTATGTCCGATTTTTCATTAAAAAGAACCTCAAGCAGAGGTTCAGGCTTCCTTATTCAGGCCAGAATAAAAGAGTCATGCTGAGCAGAACACACTCTTAACACTATTTTAAAATTAGTATAATACTGATTATGGTATTGAATGAATCAGTACTGGAAAAATCCTGGGCTCCAGGTCACTTGGGCACCTAAAATTCAGTTCTGGGCCAGGAGAAGTTGTGGTGGCTGTCCCTGGCAGAGCTTGTACTCAGGAGAGTAATGGCAGCTGGGCCAGGGTGGTGGCAGCAGGGTCAGGCGGTGCAGCCAGGCCGGGGAGAGTTGCGAGAGCTGCCAGCACCAGTGCCCGATTGTTGAGCTGTAGAGAAGAGATTGGAGGAAAGGAAAGAAGCTGGGAAAGAGATGTGGTTGGAAAATGCTTGGAGCAAGGGAACGGAGTGAGAATTCTTGGAAACAAGGGAAGAAACTAAGAGCAGGGTGGTGGTAGGAGGAGAGTAAAAGAAAGTGTGATTGGAGGATGAAGCTGTGAGGAAGGTTTTGGAGGAAAAGAAGGGGCTGTGGGTGGTCTTAGGGTTGTAGGAGGCCCTTGGAGCCTCAGAGGTCAATTTTAAAAGAATTGCTTTTACAAACATTCCCACATTACACATGTATGTGGGCCGTGCAAAACAATGCAGATTTTAAAAAGCCTCAAAGTACACCCGTATATACTCATGCGTGCATCAAAATTAAGAGGGTGGAAAAGGGTGGGACCAACAGTTACATGCATAACGCCATATTTTAAAATTGGAGACTGCGGTGCGTGTCGGCTGGTTATCCACATATTTTTACTGCTGATCCAGATGAGGAGCAAGTTTGTAGATCTCGAGTATTAAGGCTTACAGGACAGGGTGAGGGGGCTCGAATGAAGACCTTGCTATTAACTGGGCAAACCGGAAACACTGGGATGTCCTTCACACAAGCATTTTTAAAAGGTGCCTTCATATGCATGTAAAAGCCAACAAAGTCCTAGGAAAGATACGCGAAGTCCATTTTCTCAAATAATGTCTGAAGATTAGGCACATACTTCTGCACGGGAGGTGTATTTTAAACATGCTCACGCAAGTGTGCGCACAATTTAAAATTGAAGCATATCTCCACTTGAGCGCCGATATGAGTGTTATGGGCGCATGTGTACACATTTTAAAATGTGCCTGTTGGTGTTGATGACCTATAAGCAATTTTTTTATTTATTTATTTTAAGTTTTTCTATACCGGCATTCGCGATAAATATCGCATCATGTCGGTTCACAATTAACAAGTGGATAGGAACAAAATCAAAAAATAACATTTAGTAATAAATAATAATAATAATAATAGTAGTAAAAAACATAGATCAAGAGAAGGCTAAGGAATGCAGTTACAATAAAACAAGGGAATAAAATAACTTGGATCTGAGAAAAGAATGCAGGGGTTTAAATTAACAGAATATATATGCCAGTCAATGTGCTTATAGCATTGATGAATTGCCCTTATGAGGTAGGGATGTTAATTACCATGATTAAGGCAAAGTCTGGGCGACTGGTTGATAATGTAATAAGTTCAGTTTAGTTCAGGAAAAGCTTTCATGAATAGCCACGTTAAGCAAGTTGAATATTTTCAATTTCACTTTGCCCTATCCATGAAACTGTACTAAAAGTTGTATCAATGATCTTTATTATAATCTTAAGGGGAATTAGTTATAGCCAAGTGTTAAGTTATGACTTTGTTGGTCTTGATATTTGTGTTCTATTGTTTGTTGAATGTTTGTATCCAGATTACTGTAAAAGTTATTATACTGTATGTTTTGTAATCCCACCTCAGGCCTTAAGGAAAAGTGGTTTATGCATAAATAAATAAAATAAAATGCAAATAGAGTTCCTGCCTTGCAAAAACTTCAGCCAGAATAATCTGTTGCAAAATTTGGGGGCCTCCTAAATTGTGGGCTCCCAAGCAAAATGCTCAGTTTGCCACCTCCTAAAGCTGCCACTGGAAGGGGGGAGCAAAGATTCATGGAGAAGGAGAAAAGTGAAGCAAAGAAAAGAAGCTAAAAAAAATAGTTAAAAGGGAAGAGCAAAACAGCCATAAAAAAAAGAAGAAAGGGTGACAAAAAGATTTTCTAAAACTTCTTCACTAGTATATAAGTTTTCTAAATAATTGTCTATCTGGGATTCTGCCAGGTGCTTGTGAACTTGTTTACCCACTGTTGGAAACAGGATATTGGGCTTGATGGACCTTCGGACTAACCCAGCATAGCAAGTCTTATGTACCTCTGGTACCAATTTTGGAGCCTGGACACTTGTTGAGAAATGACACCAAAATGCTTATGTGAGTCCAGCTATTTACCAAAGAAAACAAATTCCCAAACTGTGCTGAGATTCCAACACACCAAACTAACGTTTTTCAGCCACATATCACATATAAGGTTTTTCTAATTTCTTACCGCCTTGTTGTTGTGCCTTTTGGTCCAAATCTCTTTTGTCCTTGTGGTTCCATCATGTTAGAGTTATTTACATGTACTACTTCTTTCTGGGTTTCCTAACACATATACAAGCCAAATATATCAGATACAATATTAAACAAGAGGTCTTGCATTGCTAGAATTTTCAGATTCTAAATATATTATATGATTGTTTTTTCATAAACTTATACCAAATGTTTCACACTGCACATGGACATGACAAAATTGCAAATATGGCCAAGGCACCATAGCTCATATTAACATAGGGAGAGTAACTTTAAAACTAGCGTGCAGGAACACATTATCGTGCATACATTGGCCCGCTCCAGGGCTCTTTTGCATTGTCTATGCCCCGATCTCTCTTTCAACACCATGTAGACAGAACTGATAATCTATTCACTTTGACTACAGCAATAGCTAGAAACTGTGGGTTCCAACTCAATTTTACTGATAAGTGGTAAAAGTATTAAAAGCTGAATGTGCCTGGTGGAAGCAACGCTCCAGTCCATCTCTGGAGCGTTGCTTCCAGAAAAAGAAAAATGTTAGAATTCAAGAACTCAGTTGCATTGGCCAAGAAGTTATTCTATTTTAATCAGAACCATGAACTAGGTTTTAATCCCAAAGTCTTTTTTGGGATTGCAAAAATGACCCATCTATGTCCAACAAGATGAGAGGGTTTTCCCCAGACATTATTACCTGTAATGATTTTAAAGATTATTTGAATTCTAAGGTATATTACCTGTTGGTCACCTTCCAGACAGTACCATCTTGGCACACTTATTTTTCAGATGCTCCTACAGCATTATGGTCACATTTTGGTAACTCCTATGTTCTCGAGATCATTCAGATTATTGCTAAAATGAACCCTTCTTTCTGTTCTTTATACATCTGCAGTGTGCCCACCTTGAACATTTCTAGAGATTTAATTGCTCTGGCTTTCACTAGCCTTGTGAATATATCAGTGTCTAAGGGAGTGGTTCCTGCTAGCCTAAAGCATTCTGTGATTAGGCCGCTAATAAAAAAAAACCTGGCCTAGATTCCTCTGCCCTCTCTACCTATAGGCAAATTTCATCCTTGTCATTCCTTAAGTTATTAGAAGCAGCAGTCCTTAAACAATTGTCCGAGTTTATTGAAGAACATCAGATTTTAGACCACAACCAATTTGGATTTAGGGAATCTCTCAATATGGAGATTTTATTGGTCTCTTTGTTTGATAACATTAGATGTGGTCTGGACAGTGATCATAGTTATGTTAGACATATCATCTGCTTTTGATTCCCTTGACCATGACATTCTTCTTTCTCGATTGAAAGAATATGGTAAATCTGGCCAAGTTTTGGCATGGTTCACATCCTATCTTTCTAATCATTTATGTCAAGTTATGCTTGAGGAACCAGAGCTCTTTGTAGAATGCCAATTCTACAGGTGTACCTCAGGGTTCTGCCTTTTCATCACTTCTATTTAACATCTATCTGGCACCAGTTTGCAAGATCTTAGTGAAGGATACAGAATCTTTGCAGATGATATCCAATTTTTTATCAAAATGAGTTCAACTTGTTCTGAAACAGTGAGCTCAATTGGTATTTGTCTGACAGCCATTAAGTATTGGTTGCAGCACAATAAACTCTCACTTAATGTAGATAAAACAGAGGTCTTGGTTATTCAACATTCAAACAGTCTTAATGTCCCTTCAAACATAGTGCTGGAAGATCACAAATTTCCAGTCATTCCACATTCCAAGAGTCTTGGTGTTTGGATTGATTCAAGGCTATCTTTTAATCACAGAAACATAGAATCATAGAAATGATGGCAGAAAAGGACCAAATGATCCACCCAGTCTGTCAAGCAAGTTTATGCCAGTATCCGCTGCACTGTGCAGGTTACCCCCATTCTTATCAGTTTACCAGACTGTAAATGTCAAGGCCCTCAGATGCTGTTTGAATCCAATTTCCCTTAACCGTTGCTGTGAAAGTAGAGAGCAATGTCGGAGTTGCATCAAAAGTATCAATTTTAGTGATTAAGGGTAGCAAGCACCACATCAGCTAGTTACCTCCATATTTATTTGTTCCCCAAACCGTAAAAGGGTTATGAAATGAAACTCCAGGGAGGATGACGTAGAACCAATGTCAGGAAATATTTCTTCATGGAGAGGGTGTTTGAATGCCTGGAATGTCCTTCTGGAAGAGGTGGTGAAGATGAAAGCAGTTAAGGAATTCAAAAGGGCAGGGGATAAACTCTGTGGATCCCTAAAGGCTAGAGGTTGGAAATAAAGAAAAGAGTGCATGGGGGCAACTGGGGGTAACTTGCTGGTGTGGCAGTTGCTACCCTTAACAATTAAGCCTTGGTACTGTTAATGCAACTCCATCATTGCTCTCTGCTTCAACGGCAGTGAGAAAAGGGGAAATGGATTACTGTCTGAATCCATTTCCCCTTTTCTCACTGCCGTTGAAGCAGAGAGCAATGATGGAGTTGCATTAACAGTACCAAGGCTTAATTGTTAAGGGTAGCAACTGCCACACCAGCAAGTTACCCCCAGTTGCCCCCATGCACTCTTTTCTTTATTTCCAACCTCTAGCCTTTAGGGATCCACAGAGTTTATCCCCTGCCCTTTTGAATTCCTTAACTGTTTTCATCTTCACCACCTCTTCCAGAAGGACATTCCAGGCATTCAAACACCCTCTCCATGAAGAAATATTTCCTGACATTGGTTCTACGTCATCCTCCCTGGAGTTTCATTTCATAACCCTTAGTTCTACTGATTTCTTTCCAATGGAAAAGGTTTGATGATTGAGTATCATTAAAACCTTTCAGTATCGTAAAGTTTGTATCATATCTCCCCTGCACCTCCTTTCTTCCAGGGTGACCATATTCAGATCCTTCAGCCTATTCTCATAAGTCTTCCAATGCTGACCCCTCACCATTTTGGTTGCTCTTCTTTGGACCGCCTCTTTCCTGACTTTATCTTTTTTGAGATACAGGAACCAGTATTGAATGCAGTACTCCAGATGAGGCCTCACAAAGGACCTGTACAAGGGCATTATCATCTTTTTTTCTTATTGGTTATTTCTCTCTCTATGCAGACCAGAATTCTTCTGGCTTTAGCTATGACCTTGTCACATTACTTCACCATCTTCAGATCATCAAACACTATCACACCAAGGTCCCTCTCCCAGTCTGTGCACATTAGTCTTTCACCACCCATCACATAAAGCTCTTTTGGATTGCCATATCCCCAGATGCATGACTCTGCACTTCTTGGCATTGAATCTCAGCTGCCAAATCTATGACCACTCTTTGTTTTCTTAAATCACTTTTCATTCTCTGCTCCTTCAGATGTGTCCACTCTGTTGCAGATCTTTAGTATCATCTGCTAATAGACAAACTTTACCTTTTATCCCTTCCGCAATGTCACTCAAAGATATTGAACAGGACCAGTCCCAACACCGATCCTTGCAGCACTTCGCTTAACACCGTTCTGTCTTCAGAATAGGTTCCATTCACCATCACACGTTATCTTCTATCCGTCAACCAGTTTGTAATCCATGCCATCACCTTGGTGCTCACTCCCAAGCTTCTAATTTTATTCACAAGCCTCCTATGCAGGACCATATCAAAAGCTTTGCTGAAATCCACGTAGATCACATAGAGTGCTCTTCCTTGATCCAGTTCTTTAGTCACCCAATCAAAAAAATAAATCAGATTTGTCTGACAGGACCTTCCCCTGGTGAATCCATATTGCCTTGAGTCCAGCAATCCTCCTGACTGTAAATAGTTCACAATCCTTTCCTTCAGCAGAGTCTCCATTAATTTTCCCACCATCGAGGTAAGGCTAACCAGCCTATAGTTTCCACCCTCCTCTCTGCTCCCAGTCTTTTGAAGCGGGACCACCACCTCTCTTCACCAATCAATTGGCACCACTCCCATTTCCAGGGATCTATTGAACAGGTCTTTCAGCAGACCCACCAGCACATCTCTGAGGTCCCTCAGTTTCCTGGGATGTACCTCATCCGGCCCATTGGCCTTGCCCACTTTCAGTTTTCCTAGCTCTTCCCATACATTCTCTTCTGAAAATGGAGTTTCTTCTACTCCACTCCCATCCACAGTCTTGTTATCTAGTGACAGTCCATCTCCAGGGTCTTCTTTAGTGAACACCGAATTGAAGTTTTTGTTTAATATTTTGACCATGTCTTCATCTCTCTCCACACATAGGGGCGGATTTTAAAAGGCCTGCGCGCCTATTTTGCATAGGCCGCCGGCGTGCGTAAAGCCCTGGGACGCGCGTAAGTCCCAGGGATTTCGAAAAGGGGCAGGAGGGGGCGTGTCCGGGGGCGTTCCCGAAACGACGCCGTGTTTCGGGGCGTGCCGCAGCGTTTCGGAGTCGGGCCCAGGGGCATGGCGCCGGCCCGGGGGCGTGGTCGAGGCCTCCGGACCAGCCCCCGGGACCGGAGGACGGAGCGGGGCTGCCAGCCGGCATGCGCAAAGTTATGCCTTTCAGCAGGCGTAACTTTGCCGACAAAGGTAGGGGGGGGGTTTAGATAGGGCGGGGGGGGGGGGGGGTTAGGTAGGGGCAGGGAGGGGAAGGTGGGGGGAGGGCGAAGGAAAGTTCCCTCCGAGGCCGCTTCGAAACTTATCTAAACCTTTTTTAAACCCAGCTACACTAACTGACTAACCATATCCTCTGGCAACAAATTCCAGAGCTTAATTGTGCATTCAGTGAAAAATAATTTTCTCTGATTAGTCTTAAATGTGCTACTTGCTAACTTCATGGAGTGCCCCCTAGTCCTTCTATTATCCAAAAGAGTAAATAACCAATTCACATCTACTCGTTTAAGACCTCTTATGATTTTATAGACCTCTATCATATCCCCCCTCAGCTGTCTCTTCTCCAAGCTGAACAGCCCTAACCTCTTTAACCTTTCCTCAGAGGGAAGCTGTTCCTCCCCTTTATCATCTTGGTCACCCTTCTCTGTACCTTCTCCAGTGAAACTATATTTTTTTGCGATGCGGTGACCAGAACTGTACACAGTACTCAAGGTGTGGTCTCACCATGGAGCAAAACAGAGGCATTATGACATTTTCTGTTTTATTGACAATTCCCTTCCTAATAATTCCTAACATTCTGTTTGCTTTTTTGACTGCTGAAGCACACTGAGCCAACAATTTCAATGTATTATCCACTATGATGCCTAGATCTTTTTCCTGGGTGGTAGCTCCTAACGTGGAACCTAACATTGTGTAACTACTGCATGGGTTATTTTTCTCTATATGCAACATCTTGCACTTGTCCACATTAAATTTCATCTGCCATTTGGATGCCCAATCTTCCAGTCTCGCAAGATCCTCCTGCAATTTATCACAATCCACTTTGATTTAACTACTAATTTGATAACCTCACTCATCGTATTCCTTTCCAGATCATTTATAAATATATTGAAAAGCACCGGTCCAAGTACCGAAGCACTCCATCCTTTTCCACTGAGAAAATTGACCATTTAATCCTACTCTGTTTCCTGTCTTTTAACCAGCTTGCACACATACAATCTCTCACTGGCAGGTAAAAAAATCATACATGTGACACTCAATGCAAAAGACTGGAAAGCCCCTCACTTCAAAATCTATTGCTGAGGTTTCTTCATTCTCCAATGCAGAAAAAGCATTTTGTAGGGATAACAGTGGGAAGAGTGGGTTCATCACAGGCCTTATTCTGCCAGAGCCCACTGCTATCCAATTGATCCTGGGTTTTTGAATCCTGGATGTCTGACATCTCTGTGGGAGTGGGAGTTGATGCACAGGATGCTGTAAAGTTGGGGAATGTGGGTGGCTGTCACATGTCTTGTTGTACCAGAGCCCACTGTAAACCATTTTTTCCCGGGTTTCTGAAACTTCTGTGCGAGATAGGCGAAGGATATTGGATGGTTCAAGGAAGGGGAGGTTAATTGAAATCTAGACAATTCCTCCCTTAGATGAATCATTTCCATTAAAATTGCAGAGAGCTGAAAGCATAAAGGACATCCTTTGATTCTCCAAATAATATGCCTTGGGACATAAGCACTACAACTGTTGCATTGAATGAAAGACATTTTTGTTAAATTATCACTAATTCCTTAAAATCATATAGATAAGGTAAAGTAAAATTTAGGCTATAGCAAAGAGGTTTTTTTGTTTGTAATACTTTTTATTAAAATTTTAAACACGGCTTTATTTATTTATTTATTTATTTCGAAGTTTTTTATATACCGCGGCACGTTAATAACATCACCTCGGTTCACAGTCAACAGTAAATTAGCAACAAGCTTTACAATCGAAAAGAGAATAAACTCGTGAGTACATAATAAATCAATTAAGAACAAATTTAAAGACATAGTTAAGCACTAATCAAATTAACTTAAAGATAATCATAATCTATTGAAAATAAAGATAATATAATCCCAAATAATCTATTTGGGGAAGCATATAAAATCCCAAAAGATCTATTGGAGAAGCAGTACAAGTAATGGGTATTTCAGAAAATGGAGAAGATCATTGTGAGTATGCTTGTTCAAACAGCCAAGTTTTGAGGTTCTGCTTGAATTTTTTATGGCAGGGTGCATTTACGGCTTTCATAAATGCAGCCAGTATAAATACAGCCATTATAAATTAGAACAAGAATAACAGAAGAAAAGACATGCCAGGCAGAGTTGAAACATAAAACCCCAATCCAACCTTGCAAATTTACCCTACCCACCCACTCAGGTATATCAAAGGGATATCCCACACAGGTATATCAAAGGGATAGGATGATCACCTGAAATTTTCTTTTTAGCAAAGATTTTTAATAGGTATTTGAAATAAAAATTAGAAGTATTAGTGTTAGCCAGTAAAGATTAACAGATAGAATATGAAAACCAATTTTAACAAGCAATATGACAGTTTAAGTTACTATTTATCTGAGCTGTAAGGAACTACTATGTAATGGGAGATGAAGTAATTTAAGCTAATTATCCAGGAGTCCAGGGAATACTATATAAGAAAAGTAAACTCAGGGGTGGGTGGGTAGAAAGGTAAGGAGAGAGGAAACTAAAGTGTTGAGATTACTTGCAGGAAAAAAAAAAATTTTTTCAGGTACCTTGTAGCTGCCTCTCACAGGAAGAACTGCAAACAATGGCTAATGCTGCTCCCAAATGCTTGTCTCTAGACCAATCAAATCTACAAAGAGCCCCTCCCCTTAGACATGCTGGTAAAAATTATGAATTTTTTTTTCTTTTTCAGCCCCAATACATACTTTAGGACTTTTGTTCACAAGTAAAATCCCCCCCCTCCCCCAACAAGGCACAAAATATTCCAAAAATCAGATAAGAAATATACATACGACTTCTGGTATGACATAAGCGGCATCGGGAGTCGGGGGAAAGAGCTCCTCAGCCCCTTCTCTACCATAGCTGACTTTACCTGGGCCCTTGCTTTATCGTCTCGCTTGTGCCAGAGTGTAAGACCGGGGGACAGTCCAGGGCGTTGAAACGCCGCGTTTGGTGCCGTCCTCGGTCCGGTATGAGACAGCGCAGGACCCGGACTCCCGCAGAACGCAAGCCTAACACCATCAAAATGGCAGCGACACCCGAACCCACTAAAACGCTGGCGACCGTCTCAGCGGAGGTGGTGAACCAGATCTCGGCCAGCGTTACAGCAGCCATGGATGAGCGGCTGCTGAAGATCCAGACGGCAATGGAGGACATTAAACATAATTTGCAGGGACAGTCTCATCGCCTTGATCGCGCGGAAGAGCGCCTATCTGATCACGGGGACTGGTTAGCAGAGGCCGAAAATCACATGCGAGCTTTACAGGCCCAACAGGCAACGCTGCTGAATCGCCTGGAGGATCAGGAGGACCAGAATCAGAGAAACAATGTCAAAATTATTGGGCTCCCTGAGATTTTAAAGGAAGAGGCACTGCAGGAATTCTTTGAGCAATGGCTCCCTGCTCACCTAAAGCTAGTGATTCCCAACGATCAGTTCCGTTACGAAAGAATTCACTGGGTGGGCCCTTTGAGAGATCAAGCAACCAGACTGAGGCCTGTGATGGCTAGAGTGCTGAATTGGACTCACAAAACCTTGCTCATGCGAGCCTACTAGCAACAACAATCTGTGGAATATCAGGGACAGCGAATACTCCTCTTCAACGACTTCTCCGCCAGCATGCAGCGCAGAGGAAGGAATTATCCCCGGCCTGCACTAAGCTCCATAAAAGGGGCATCCATTTTGCCTTATTGTATCTGGAAAAACTAAGGGTGCTGCATGAGAACAAGGTGCTTTTCTTCACGGATAAGGAACAGGCGGCACAGTTTTTGGCCACACTGCCTGCGGCGGCCGCACCCTGATAGCAATCAGGCTTGGGCTATCTGCAGCTGCTCTTCACTAGTCCCACGTTGGTGGGAGATGTGGGTTACTTTGTTTGATCATGCCCAACGATTAATGAAACTCCTGAGTGTTGAGACAGATGGCATGGTTTCAGTCCCTGTGTTTTTTGTCATAGTGGTGGGTACTTAGTAGCCACTGCGTGCAGTATCAGGGTTCACTCAGTGATTTCTACTGTTTAATGGTTCATCTAGTTTCAGGGATGTTACCCTTCCTGTATTGCCTTTTGCAGTGTTGCTGTAATTTCTGTTTCACTTCCTTTTTGGAGGGGATGGGACCCAATTTAGTTCTATACAAGCTACGGGGGAGGGGTCTGAGGGGGGTGTCCCAGCTACATCCATTAGTGGGTGGGGAGTGGGAATACCCTGAGCCTCAAGGAGGAAATGCAGTGGATTATGTTTTATTGGATGAGGTGTATGTGTGCATGTGTGGGGAGTTGTGATGTGGGATACAGGGGGGAGGGGAAACGGGGGGGGGGGGGGGGTTGGATAAGGAACGGGGACTCAGAAAGTGTTTTCCACAGAAGGGGGGGTCACGCAATCTATGGGATTTAATTTCCTTGGGGCTCAGGCTGGGGGCCCCCAGGTTTGTTGTGGCCAAAATAAGCTACGTGGGTTCCAAGAGTGCCCATGGATATGTTATCTACCATGTAGGTGCTTATGGATAAGGTAAAGATTACTTCCCTAAATGTTGACGGGATCCACTCGCCTATAAAGTAGGGGAAATTGCTAGCAATGTTTAAGCGCATGCGTGCCACTGTGGTTTTCCTCCAGGAGACTCATCTCTCTGATAGGGAACATGACAAGCTACGGAGGGACTGGGTTGGACAGTGTATGCACTCTTCCTTCTCATCGCGGAAGCGCGGCGTGGCTATCCTTTTTCACAAAAATGTGCCTTTTCAGGCTGATCGGATTCTCCATGACACTGAGGGCCGGTATGTCGTAGCAGCGGGAACCCTCTATGGCCAAAAGGTGGCATTTTGTAATGGGTATGCGCCCAATGTGTATTCCCACGGTTTTTTTTTTTTTACCCTTTTAGCCCGTCTCCGTGAGCTCAGTAACTACCAATTAGTAATAAGGGGAGATTTTAACACCGTGATGGATAAGGCCCTAGACTGCAAACCACCCAGGCGGGAAGGGCTGCGTGATAGACCCCGGGGGGTGCGTTTTTTGGCTCAGGAGCTTCAATTGCTAGATGTATGGCGAGTGCTCCACCCAGGAGAACAGGACTTCACCTTCTTTTCCAATCCTCATCAGGCCTACTCTAGACTGGATTACATTTTGGTTTCTGCGGTCATGTTCCCAAAAGTGGAGGGCGCCACTATCGGCACTATTTTGCTTTCCGATCATGCTCCTGTGTCACTCAGCGTGGAGATGGGTTGCTCACCACATCCCCCGTTTTCCTGGCGCATGCAGCCGGACCTACTGCATGATAAGGTATTTCATAAATATTTGACCCGCTGCTGGGAGGAGTATTTTAAATTTAATGACACGCCCGAGGTTTCGGTGGACACACTGTGGGAGGTGGGGAAGGTGGTAGCTAGAGGGCAGATTATCGCGTATGTCGCCAAGCAAAACCGCTCTAGGAACACGGAAATCTTAAGTCTTACTCAGGTTCTCAAGTCCATCAGGTGCAGCATGCCAGACATATGTCACCTCAGGCCCACCAACAGGTTACGCAGGCATGGGAGGCCCTCAACAACTTATTACATCTATGTGCATCTAAATCCCTGCGCTGCTACCAATACCAATTGTATAGATATGGTAACTGGCCCAGCAGGCTGCTAGCTAATTTGGTCCGGGGAAGAAGGCACAGGGCTACTATTACTGGTATTAAGGACAGGTTCCGGGGAGCATCAGGTGGAACACAATGCTATAGCGGCCTGGTTTTTGGAATATTATAGTTCCCTGTACTCCTCACGCCCCCAGAGTATGGACCTCACTGAAGATTTTTTCTCTGACTTCGCCTGGCCCCAAGTGAGGTCTGACCAATTTACCAGGTTAAATGCTGCCATTACAGCAGAAATGGAGAAATTTACTCCATCATCCAGGGTCTAAAACCAGGGAAAGCCGCGGGGCCGGATGGACTTGGGGCGGAATTTTACAAGATACTAAAATTCCCTATACTACTGAAATTGGCAGGGTTTTTCAATCACTTGTCGTCCGTTGGTCCATTAGCCCCTAGTATGAATCAGTCCACGATTGTAGTTATCCCGAAGCCAGGGAAAGACCCCCTAGAGGTGGCGTCCTATCGGCCAATCTCTCTTATCAATGTGGACGTGAAAATTTTCGCAGCTGTTATGGCGGTGAGATTGAATATGATCTTGCCTGGACTTATCCACCCGGATCAGACGGGTAAAGGGACGACAGGGGTCCGCCATGTCCAACGCCTTATCATGGCCCTGAGTTACCCATCCCTTTCTGATGCTTTGATCTTAAGTCTAAATGCTGAAAAAGCGTTCGACTCAGTGTCCTGGGATTACATGTTTTGGGCTTTGCAGAGGTATGGGTTCCGGGGGAGGGTTCTGCAGTGGCTGACGGCCCTATACAGTAATCCCAGTGCCTGCGTATTGCTCAATGGTGTTCTAACAGAGTCCTTTCCCTTGCGGTGTGGGGTTCGGCAGGGGTGCCCTCTATCTCCCCTTTTGTTTATTTTGGCGATTGAGCCACTGGTGACCTGCTTGCGCCACGACACTGCTTTTGTGGGCCTGAGCACTGGGGGCCATTCACTGAAGGTCGCCCTGTTTGCAGACAACATCTTGTTATTTGTGGGGAAACTACATGTCAGGGTCCCCACTATCGTTCATTACTTTAAACAATTTCAGGATATTGCAGGCCTAACGATTAATTATTCCAAATCTGAGGCTTTAGCCCTAGACCCCAGTCTTCCCCAGACCTGGGATGGAGTTTTCCCTTTTACATGGGTCCAGGAGAAACTGAAATACTTGGGGGTGTGGCTGCCTAGGGACTTACGTGGTTTATATGCACTGAATATACGGGAGACTTTGGCCTCCCTTGAATTGCAGTTGACATCCTGGCGACAGCTCCTCTTATCAATGTTTGATAGGTGTGCCCTGATCAAAATGACCATTGTGACTAAATTGCTCTACAAGCTACAGATGCTGCCTTGTTGGTTGCAGGTCACTGATTTGAGGAAATTGAAACGGGTCTTGACGAAATTTATTTGGGCGGGGTGGCGAGCGCGTATACCTTATGCCACCTTGGAATGCTCTAGGGACCAGGGTGGCTTGAGTTTGCCGGATTTCCGGCTATACAAGATGCATTCCAAATGGAAACTTACTGGATAATAGAGCATTTATCATAGTTCAATTAACTGAAAAAAAAGCAAAAATGTAATAGAAGCCTGGGTATATTTGGAAAGACAACTACAGAATTGTATTTTAAAGCAGAAATATATTTCCTATCATGTATTTACAAAATTTGTTAGAAGACAGTTATAAGCAAAGTTTATTTTTAAAAACTGTTAGATTTTGTTAATATAACTTACCTCATGATTTAAATTACTTGTGTCATTTTCAACTATTCTTGTTGTATCTGGACTATTTTCAGCAATACTTTGTTTTGAATCAAAATATCTTTGCTGTTTATATCTTCTTCCAAGACCGCGGGGACCTAGGGAGAAAAAAAAGAAGGCCTGAATTTTTTTTTAAGGATCTGACTAACTTTCCCTTAGCCCAATTAGAACAATCCAGAACCCTGTTTACAGCCATTTATGAGAGAGGGGGCATTCTGAGGCCTCCATATGCATCACCATCCCTTCTCCCCGCTTCCCCAATTCAAGCGTTTTATTCTCCATCCATAGATTGAGGCTTCCTCCAAACCCCAGTATACTTGCAACTCTGAATTCAATACTAACAGATCCTACTGGATTCATGAGCAATCCTCCACACGGCTGCACACAGTTGTGAGGATTGACCAAGCAAAAACCGCTAGACCGGAGCAATTAAACACTGAGTCCAGCCTTTTCTCTTGCAAACTTGAAATTGTATTAATATAACAACAAATAATATCAAAGTAGACTGCCTTAGCACAGGGCAGTGTACATCCCATACCTTCATACAGCCTCTCAGAGAGGGTCAGGAGCTCCTTGCTCCTTGAAACGGGGCCTCCCTATCTCAGCTGGACTTCACTCTTATTTCCCTCTGGCTGGTCATGCCCTCTGAGCTCCTCCTGTCCTGCACGGACACGCCCATACAGCAGTCTCCCTTTTGGGGATTTAAGGTGGACCAGGTATCTAGCCTGGTACTGCACAGGTTTATAGGGGACACTAGGAGCATTCTCTCACATACCCTTCCCCTCAGCTTAGACCAAGCATCCTTACTTGCTCTGGATTATAACAAGTGAAGTGCTTCATATCGTCAGTGCCCCCTCACTGGCCCTCTTGCCCCCTAGATTTGGGCCAGGGGTTCTAGGTCATGCTCAGCCCCTCCTACTAGGGTTACCCTAGACAGCATTACCACCACCACCCAGTGTGCCATTCACACAGTATGTACCCCCACTTTTTTTTTTTTTTTTACTGAGTCCTTTGCTGGCTCTGGGTTCAAATTCCACAACGGAGATTCTTGGACTAGCTCGAGGTTACGAAGTGCTGTCTTCTCTGTTCCCAGCTGTGAGTGCTTCCTGGTATCTGGTGTTTCCTTTGTAGAGTCACTCTTTGGCTCTTCCTCTGGATTCTCCGCAGCACCTCCCTTTGGTCTCTCCGCATTTTCCTCCTTTGTGATCTCTGCAGTGCCTCCCTCTGGGCTCTCTGTGGTTTCCTCTTCTGTGGTCTCTGCAGCGTCTCCCTCTGGGCTGTCCATGGTTTCCTCCTTTGTGTTCACCACAGTGCCTCTTGCTGGAGTCTTCACCACACCTCTCTCTGGGGTCTCAGTGGCAGCAGCTCCATCTGGCTTCCTTTCCATGTCTGTGCTAGGACAATCGGTGCTACATCCTGCAGGTCGCTTTATGCTGCCTCCTTCTGGACACTCTGGGTTGCTGTTTCTTGGTATGGCTACAAAGCTCTACCAAGTTCTTGCAGGATCTAGCCCTTGGCCCTCCTTCTGCTCTGTTGCCTTCTTCTTTGTGGGCTCATGCCCCTCCAGGTCTGTTTTAGCATTCTCAGGCTTGTTGCTTCCAAGGCTCCCTGGAGTGGAGTCCCACTGAATGGTTGAGCTGCAATCAAGTACCTCCCTCAGTTGCTGGATTCACACCGGGCCCTCTACAATGGCTCTCTTAATTTAATTGCCAGTGCTTCTCACTACCATGAGGTAACACAAGTTCCTTGCTAAAATAGTGTTAATAGCAGCACAGCGGCTGGGCACTCAAGGCAGAGGCCATGGACGTTGGAAGGCAGCGTTCCCGCCTCTTTCCGGGCGTCCATGCTCGGAGGCCCCGACCTTGGACATCCGGCTGGGCGCTCAAGGCGGCGGCCATCAATGTTGGAAGGCAGCGGGTCCTCCCCTCCAATCATGGATGCCTGGAAAGAAGCGGGAACATCCATGAACGGAAGCCACGACCTTGGACGTCCGGCCGGGCGCTCAAGGCAGCGGCCATGGATGTTTGGAAGGCAGCCGGGCCTCCAATCATGGGTGTCCATGCTTGGAGGCCCCGACCTTCACAGACACCTGAACGTCCTTGCACGTCCTTAAGTGCCCGGACGTGGAAGGTTGGGGGTGGCCTCCGATCAAGGACGTCCAGATGCTCAGGGCAGCGGCCATGGTGTCCATGCAGGGTCTGTAGAAAAGAACCATCCACTTACCTGCTGGAATGACATTTGAAATGACATTTGAAATGACAGGTATGGCGCCAGCGCACCTGGGATACTGTATAGGTGCTGTATACCGCTCTATACAGTAAAATGGATTGCGAACGCCTACTGCTTCATAGGTGCGCTTTTGACGCTCCTTTGCCGCCTCTTGGATTTGCGTCTAATTTGAATACTGAATCGAGCAGCTTGCGAACTAAAATATGTGCGCGGCAAACGCACGGGCGCCCGGCTCTGCTGCACTTTTTTTTACACGTCGGTACTGGATCGGCCTGTTTGTCGTTCCAGTCGCTGCCTCCATTCGTCTATAAGGGCCAGCCTTAATGCTTGCAGACCACCCTACAGTCATGTTTCCAAACTGCTGTATTTTGGTGATGCTCTCTCCTTTTTCCCTCTCTCCTCAGAGCCTGAGTTTATTAGGGCCAGGCCTTGTGTATACACAGTGATCTCTTCAGTCAGTAGGACTACACCCTGTTTCAGCCCTGTGCACAACTGTGGGCTTTTTTTTTTTTCTCTTTTCTGCTAGAACTTTTTTTTCAAAGCAGAAAAAAAGTAAAACAAAAAACCTGTCTCACTGGCTTTTACTATACTTTTGTTGCTGTGCTGACTGTGGACAGGGCTTGCCCCTTTAGTCCAATACAAAAACCTAACCCTTGTTTCTCTACCCAGGCCCCTCAGACCTCTGACCTTTTCAAAGACAATTTCACTCTTCTCTTTTTGTTTTCTCTGTGCTCTGCAGCCCTAGCAGTGCTGCTTGGTTTAAGTGTTCTCTGTGAGCCACACCCTTTTGCCTTCAGCTGCTTCTGGTAGGCACCAGAGCAAACATTTCTTTCTTCCAAACAAACTTTACTCTTCTCTGTGCTCTGGTGCACAATACAGTAGTACTTGCCTTCAAACTTCTGGCAGGCTATGCATACACAATTTTTTTTCCTTCCTTCTGGAGGCTTTGGGCTTTTCTCTATACAAGGTTTAGAGGGAAAAAAAATCCTACTTCTGACACCATATATGAGAACTGGCTGAGCAAAATCCTCTGGGCTGGAGCAGTTAAACACTCTGACTCCAGTTTTTTTTATCTTGCAAACTTAAACTTTTATTAATATAACAACAAACAATATCAAAGTAGACTGCCTTAGCTCAGGTCAGTGTACATTCCTACCTTTATACAGTTCTCAGAGAGGGTCAGGAGCTCCTTGCTTCTTGAAATGGGGTATCCCTATCCCAGCTGGGCTTTCACTCTTATTTCCCTCTAGCTCAAGGGTGGGCAAGTCCGGTCCTCGAGGGCTGCAAACCAGTCGGGTTTTCAGGATACCCCTAATGAATATGCATGAAATAGATTTGCATACAACTGAGGCAGTGTGTATGCAGGTCTCTCTCATGCATATTGATTAAGGATATCCTGAAAACTCGACTGGTTTGCGGCCCTCAAGGACCGGAATTGCCCACCCCTGCTCTAGCTGGTCATGACCTCTGAGCTCCTCTTGTCCTGTAGGATCCTGGCCACAGAACACTCTCCCTTTTGGGGACTTAAGGGGGACCAGGCATCTAGTCTGGACCTGCAGAGGTTAATAGAGGAAACTCGGGGCACTCTCTCACAACAGTATATGGCATTTTGAAGTAGTAAATCAGGAATGACCAACTCTGGTTCTTGAGAGCTACAAAACAGGCCGGGTTTTCAGGATATCCACAATGAATATACACAAGGTAGATTTGCATACACTGCCTCCCTCATATGCAAATCTCTCTCATGCTTATTCATTGTGGATATTCCAAAAACATTGTGGATATTCTGAAAACCTAGCCTGTTTATGCTTCTCAAGGACCAAAAGTTGGCCAACCCTGCAGTAAATCATCTTAGTCAATCCTTTTTCCAAGTTGTTCCTTGGTCTTTATATTCAAGTCGAAAAGAAACCAGAAAGAAAAAAAAAGACTTTTTCATAAACTGCACATGCACTGAAAAGTATATAGCGATACTTAGTGGTGCTGTACAGAAGACAGGGCAATCTTAGTAGAAAAAAAATATTGTGGATTGCTGCTTTAGCTTCAATAAGAAGAAAACTGATGAAATCTCCATTTCCGGTGTTAGTGTGATGTATACACACTCACACAGGAAATCTCCATTGTACTACTGGTACAATGCAGATTTTTGTATTTTGCTTCAGAGCTTTATGCTCACCTATCATTATATGAAGATTAATAACTGCAGCTGAACTCATAACTGAGGATACTACTAAACCAGAGTGAAATAGGCCACATTCACAAGCATATCATACTGTGCAGCATGTGGATATGCAAAATAACCAGCTATTTCAGATAACCAAGCTAAATTTCCCACAAATTACGTAAAGTGATGCAAACCAACATTTAAGGTTTTGATTTAACGTACAATTCTAAATTAAAGACGCTGACACACAAGAACAGTCAAAACATAAAATCCTTCAGGGTCAAGCTAACAGGCAGGGAAGTGCAGTGCCCAAGCTCTGACTGTGGCCTTTCTTCACCAAGTCTTTTCGTGGACTAGTTCTCCCTATTCTAGCTTTTAAAGAAAATGTTCTCCAGTTCTCTCTGGCTACAGCAGACTCTCCTAACAGATGCACAGCTACCTCGTAGTGCCGAGTCTTTACTTAATCCATCAACCAACCAAATTAATGGCTCTAGAAGAAGCAAGAAAGGCTAACAGAAAATAGCAACTTTTCCTGCTTCTACAATAACAGCTGGAGATCAGCTGCAATCAAGTTGACCCCTAAGCATAAAATCATTTGCTCACTATTACTTCTCTTTAAAGCTGCAGTTAAAACTTAGGCTCTCGTAGATTGTTGGGGGAAGTCCTTCCAAAACTCATCGAAAGATGCAGAAGGGGAGGGGTAGACCCCTCTATCATCAGCAGCTACTGGGAGGGAAAAGTTCCTCCTTCATCCCCACAGAAATCATTGGGGGCAGGGGGATTAGTCCTTCCTCTCCCCCAAAAAATCATCAGATGATGTGTGGAGGGAGAGGAATACCTCTTTTCCCCCAGAAATCATCAGATGTGCCAGGCTCCTGACCAGATCTTCCCCTCCCCATTTGGCATTCAATGTTGTGTCTCCCCTCGCCTGTGGCCCTGCCATTGCTATCTTCTTCAGCCAGGTCCTACTGCAAGAAGATGAGTTAAAATCACCATGGGTCTGTCAGCTGGTGCCTGCACTCAAGAAGCCTATGGCGCTCCGTCCCCCAGTCAAACATGGGCTTCCTGTTACCAGGGAAACCATTGCGAGAGGTGGGGCACCACAGGGCCTGTGAGCATAGGTGCTAGCTCACAGATCTCACGTTGAATTTAGCTCAATTTCCTGCTGCAGACTTAGGATAAGAAGAAAGTATCGTAAGGCTTGGGATGACAGCAGCAACACTGGCAACACTCTGGCACCTTTGGAAATTTTGCAGCAGAGGCAGTTGCCTATGCCTAAATCCAGGCCAGGCTCTCTTTATATAGCAGCCAGAAGAAGAGCTGGAAATTTTTATAAAATTGCTTTTTTTGTTCTTTTCTCTACATTGCTATTGGTTTCAGCATTAATCTTTTTCTAGTGAAGAGCATGACCTTACCTAGGAAAACAATGCACACACACATTATCAAAAAAAAGTTCTAAATAAAATAAACTGATGCAGATATGACCATAAAGTGATGCACTTTCAGTAGGGTTCCAAGTTGGTACTCTATTTATCCACTTTTTATCCTGCACAAGTCCAGCTGATATTCGAATATAAGTTACCTATGTGTCTGAATATTAGCTTGTTATGCAGCTAAACAATGGTGTAAAGTACATGCTTTCATATATACATACTGTATGTTTTTTTCTCCTCCAACCAAATTACACCTGGGAACTGCTCTTTTTCCTACAGCTAGGAATATATGTATTGTGAAACTGATTGACAATCTTCTGCATAAGTTGACTATGCCTTTAGAAACCGCCTTCAAAATGATATAAAAAGTGAGTATCTTTCTGATTTCTATAAAATTAAAACTGAACAGTAAAGATGAAACAAACTGACCTAAAAGATGAAACTGCAATAATACTCAGTATTATATTACTAGTGGAAAAGCTGGTCAAATCTCATAGCGTAAAAGGTGCAGTTGCGTGGGAGGGATGTTGGTAGGGTGTCTAAATGTGGGAATTGTGGGATGGGGGACTAGGTGTGAGTGGATCAGGGTGTGGGTTCTCTATGTGTGCATGAATGGGTGGGGTGTGTCTTTCAGTGAGTGGGTGGGGAGTGTGAGTAGATTGGGTATGTGTTTGAGCTCCATAAGTGCGTGTGCATAAATGAGTGAGGGAATAGGTGGGGGAGGGGGGTGACAGGATCGAATAGGGGGAGGGGGGTTTGAGGGTGAGGGGTGAGGGAAGTGTGGAGTGTGCATGGTCCAGTCTATCCTCCTTTCACTGACCACCAGTGACAGTCTCTGTTTTCCCCTTTCCTTCTCAATATCCCCTTCAAGTCTTGCCTAACCTTCCCCTGCTTCCCTAGTCTTTGCCATGGCCAACTTGTCCAATAGTAGATACTCCTCCAGGCTAGCAGAAATTGAACTTCCCTGACAGCTGCACTGCAGAGGTTCCCTGCATTCCCTCCGTTGGAGCCATGGGGTTTCGGTTTCCTGCCTGCCATGTCAAACGGTGTCATTTGTGCTGCATTCTGTTTGGCAAGTGAGACCTGGCCTCCCTGCTAGCTGTGCCACACAGGTTCCTAGACATTGCCTTCTTGCCATTAGGTGGGACCTAGGCTGCCTTCCTGCCATGCAGCTCAGTGTCTCTGCCACTGCCATCAGTTCGGGTCTGGTCTGCACATCACACATGAGTACAACAGACACCAAGCACACAAACCACTGCCTTTTATTAATGGTGGGATATTAAAACCTGATTGGGATAGGTCTTGCTATGTGGAAGACCTGGGTTTGTTTTCCATACCTTATTCCTGTTCCTAGACTGGATGGGGCTTGGGACACTGCAGTATGGGAGGTAAGGAGGGAGTCTCCCACCCATTGCTGAACAGTGCCACCTCCTGGTTGACTTGCATCCTGGTGCACCAGGTTCTAGAAGGCACCATAATCTGAGGCTCTCAGCCAGAGGACTGTCACTGCGTTAGTTGAGCTACAGTAGGAGGGGAGCACAGGGCAAGACCTCTGGGAGTTGCAAATGAAGGCTTATGGTGCTGTAGTCCATTTAGGGCAAGTTCCCATTGAGCTCAAAGCCCAAAGATGCAGGAGGAAACTACTGGGCAAAAAACACCCTAAGAAGAGCAAACAAAGCAAATATTTACCTTGTTGATTTTGCAGCACCCCAGTAAGAAATTCAGTTTTCTGGTTTACGTTTCTGGCTTTGAACTGTTGCCTCGTTTTGTTTAATGTAGGATGTTTGTTTGTTTGCCTATTCCAGCGAAGCTTTATGATGTCATCTAGATTGGAAAACATAAGTAATTTGCCATGGTAAAATTTGCAGTTTCCTGACAGTATTCTGCACTTTCAAATTTTTAATGCCAAAATAAACACTTGTGTAAGACGTTTAAAATGTATGTGTTGTAAGACAAAACCTTTATACTAAACCACTATCATAATTTTTTTTTTTTTGAAAGATGCACACATTTGATTTCACCAGGTTAAAATGCATCTCTCCCTAAGCCTGATCCTCTTTCCCTTAAAAGGTAAGAGAAGCCATGCAATCTATTGTTTGACCAAAATTGCATTTGTATTTTAATTGTTTTTCTTTAACTAGTCCCTTCACTCATTGTGATTCCTGTCATTGGATTTGTTTAATGGATATTCCATGGGAGAAAAAAGTTGATGAAAAAACAGAGATGGCTAAGCAGTGCTTGGGAGAAAATTTTCATGGAGATTTTACAATTGTTAAGGATGTCAAAATCTATGGCCTTTTACTCAGTGTAACCATTAAAACAAACTGATCCCTAATACCACACTTACCACACTTTAACCTTAATATTTGAGTAGGTATAATTAGTGGAGCTAACAAAAAGGACAAATACCGTAGGTTATGATTAAATAAATTATACGCGTCTGAAATTTATCTAACTGGAATCCAATCTGGGGCATAGAAATATTTCTAGAACAGCCATGATGGAAATGTTTTCCATCATTTTTTTTATTCTGCAAAATTCTGAACTAAGTATCCACTTGAATAGCTGGAGATATTCCTCCCATGATATTTTTGAAAGAGGAAATGGCAAATACTCCACAGTTCGCAAAAACATATTAAATCCAGCAAGCTAATTTCACTAATATATCTAACCCTGCCTGTATGCAAAAATACAAGTACAGTCTATGCCAGAGATTGGGCAGAGTCAAAAACAGGGTACTGCAAAAACAAGAGAGAACTGGAATCAAATACATGAAAATATACATTCTCATACAGCCTCTCCAGCATGGCAGGAATATCAACAAAGTGGTGACTAGATCTTTTACAATACCATGTTGGAGAAGCTGTAATATAGAAAAGAGACAGACACAAACAGGTTTTGAAGTTGCTCCAGAATAACCATCTTTTTGAGAGGAAGTAATATGAGAGAGGAGTTGAATTTTGAATAAATGCATAGATAAGACTTACACAGTGTGTCTAGTTGAAGTAGCAAATGAAGATCATTAATCAGAATTCGAAAGTTACAGCCAGCGCCGCAAACAAATGTTTAAAGACTAATGGGTGAATTTTAAAAGTGTTGCTCGCGTTAAAAGGCTCATATACATGAGTATCTGGGCCGCGCATTAGCAATGCATATTTTAAAAGCCGCAAATTACGCAAGTATATGTGTGTGTATGAGTAAAAAAAAAAATAGATGTGGAGTTGGGGGTGTGTCAGAGGCATTCTGGAGCGGGACACAAATTTACATGCGTAAATCTAAATTTTAAAATCGCTAGCCACAGCATGTGGCGGGCTGTTAGCCGTGCAAGGTTATTTCTGCTCTTGATGAGGTATAAGTCTGCATAAATATCTGTTTAGGCCTAAAACGACTGGTCGAGGGGACTGGAACAACTGAGGGAAGTATAGGCTGAAGAACCATAAGGGTATGAATAACCTTGAAATGAACAGGGAAAACTGGTGGACTAATTGGTAAAACTGGGAATGTCCTTCTTGTGAGCATGTTTTAAAATCCACTTACCTATGCATGTTAAAGCCAATAAAGTATTAAGAGCCCCGGAGTCAGGGAAACCCACTTGCATAGTGGCATGGGACTGCAAGGCATGACTCAGGACAAGACAATGATTAACCTTCTCCTCACTGTCCTTAACCAGGTGCTTAATGCAGCCAAAACGGAACTCCTTCTTATCTCTCCAGAAGACGTTGACCACCACCAACAGTCGCATGCTAACATGCAAATCACACAAGCAAGAGACCTGGGAGTTATAATCGATAGACATCTGAGTTTAAAGAAGTTCATAAACCACACTACCAAGGATTGCTTCTATAAACTACAGGTGCTGAAAAGACTCAAGCCTCTACTATACCACCACCACTTCAGATCTGTTCTCCAGGCTATTTTGTTCTCTAAGGTAGATTATTGTAACTCTATCCTTCTAGGTCTCCCAACATCTACCATAAAACCCCTTCAGATGCTCCAAAATGCAATGGCGAGAATCCTAACGAACACCAAGAGGAGAGATCACATTACGCCTATCCTCAAGGATCTGCATTGGCTCCCAGTTAACTTCAGAATCCTTCACAAATCTCTCACTATTATTCACAAAAGCATCCACCACCAGGTCCCCCTTGACCTGCAATTTCCGCTCAAACTTCACATTTCGGCTAGACCCATTAGGGAAGCGTATAAGGGATCTCTACCGCTCCTCCAAACAAAGTGGTGCACCGATCAACCATCAGAGAACGGACCTTCTCGACAGCGGGTCCTTCCATCTGGAATGCCGGACCTCAGGCAGGAATCTTGTCTTCTGACTTTAAAAAAAAAACTTAAGACATGGTTGTTTGGACAAGCCTTCCCCTAAATTAAGTGCCATAGCCTAGCCTTGCCATAGATCAGACGTAGGCCTCTCAAGTACCTACCACATCTATAATTGTAATTAGTCTATTGAATACTTTCCCCTCTGCATTTCCATCTTCCCAGTTGCATTCCCTGTTTTAATGTAACTTTTTGCTCCTTCTGGTTATGGTTCACCTTTTATTGTTGTTGTTAATGTCTCTGTTCCCTGTAAACCGATTTGATTTGATTTGTATCACGAAAGTCGGTATAGAAAAGCTTTAAATAAATACATAAATAAATAAATAGACTAGAGTCAGCCTTCTGCCTAGTCAGCCCCCTCCCCCTGCAGGTTGAGCCCTTGGGTTCTGAGGGCCATTACATCTCTGTGGTAGCAGTAGCTCATAGTGGTGAATCCACACAGACAAATGCTTGGACAAGGCTGGCCGGAGATAAGGCTTGGATGAAGGCAGGAAGGACAAAGGAGACAGGCTTGGCAGACAAGCCAGTTTGATACTGGACAGGACTTGGAACTAGACAAGACAAGGGTGAGACAAGACAAGAACAGGACTCTGGTACAAGAAAGATTGGTTACTGGAACAGACAGGACAAGACTAACAAGGCAGACTAGGGCAGGACTTAGACAAGGGAAACATCAAACAAAGAACACAGAAGCCCAAAGGTAGCAAGGCTTAGAACAGGCAGAGGAGACCCAAAAACCTCAAGGCAAGATACAAGAGAGAATAAGCCAGAGATCTCAAGACAGGGAAAAAGGCAAGATAGGCCTGAGGGCCTCAAGGCAAGGCAGAAGGCCTGTAGGCCACAGGGCAAGAACAAAGGTCAGGTCATGGAGCCAGAGGTGACACCATAAGAAGATATGGTTACTATGGCAAAATGGATGTGGCAAGGGCAGTGAGGAGAAACTTGACAAGACTAGTGATGAGGCTCACTGAGGGCCTCTGCTGGGGAGGCTTCATGAAGGTAGGATAATACTGCATAACAGATGGAATCCTAACAAAGTCCTAACGTAGATAAGCAAATTAAGGCCTGGATTCACTATTCTATTACAGAATGGTGAATCCAGCGAAAATGGGGGGCGGGCCTGCGAAAGCCGGCAGCCATCGCAGCACCGCGGTGTTATCGCTGTCGGCTTTCGCACCCAATAGCGCCACCGTGAAAGGTGGCGCTATTGGGTGCGCTACTGGCGACAATAACGTGGCTTACCTTATCACCGCCAGCGAAGACATCGTGGAATCTGCCCCTCGCTGCCCCTCACTGCCCCAACTCCTCCCCTCGCCACCCCGACTCTGCCCCTAGCAAGCTATCGCAGGCAATAAGCTTTACAAAATGACCCCCTAAGTTTGCTCAAGTAACCATTTAAAGTTAGGAGCACACATATGTGCAGCTGGCATATTTTAAATCATACGTGTGCAATTGCACACACAATTTAAAATTCCTACGTATGGGCACCCGTGTGCTTATTTTAAAGATCCCATCTAAAGGGGTAATTTTGTAACAGCCTGCATACATTTTAAATCACATACATATATAAGTTACTTCAATTTACAAAGGAAAAGTCTGTGCATATTTTCCCTTTGCAAATTATCCCGCTAAAAGTATTCTTGTACATTTATACCTGCTAATTTGTGCAAAGATATTTTTTCTGGAAAAATATATGCATATTCACCTACTTTAGAAAATGCAAAAGCTTATGCACAAGAACAAACTCCCCCCCCCCCCCCCCCCCCCGTTCTGCCTTAACTGCTTATGCACACAAGGTGGACTATTTTATAACACTAGACATAGGCTGAAATCCAGGACCTTATGTAGGTCCTAGACCAAAGTCTTGGTGTTCTACATTTGCCTAGGCCTAAGCAAGGCTGAAGCTTCAACCTGGCCTAGGCATTGGGAGCCTGGTACCAGCATCAGGCCTGGGTCCAGATTGAGTCCCAGGCATTGGGACCCAGTCTCCAGCCCATGCCCTGGCATTGGGCCTGGGTGCGGACGAACAAAGGCCTAGGCATCTGGACTGGGCCAGGATTCATTAAGTGGGGTGGAAGGGAAACTTCCTGAGTCTGTGCCTTTGCTCAGTTCTTGGCCTAGACTCTGGCATCAGGCCAGGGTTTAGGCTAAGACCCTGGAGTTGTGCCTGGGCGTATGCCTCAGCCCCTTTATCGGGCTGCAGCCTATGCTTAAGTGAGGCCCAGGCCTTGGGTCGAGGCATCAGAGTCACACTCAGGCACAGCCCTGAGCCCCTGCTTTTGGTCTATTCCTATTCTCTAGGCAAGGCCCCAGCTTTGGGACTAGGCCTAGGCCCAACTGGCAACTTATTATTTTTAATCAGTTTTCAAAACGAAACAAAATTCCGAAGAAATTTCATCAGAATTTAACTCATTACATTTTGAAAATGACCTGAAACAAAATAAGAAATTTCGCCTCATTTCCTATTTTGTTTCTCCTGAATGTTCATCCCTAATGGCAGCTCAAATAATATTGAAATAACGACTTGTTCTCCAAGACAACAAACCTATGCTTAGGATAGCAGATGACATTATAACTGAGAACCAAATTTCACCCTGGATTTTGATAGAAACAGGATATGGGAAACGTCTTTTCTAAATACCATTGATAGAGATTTATGAACTGTTCCTGATTATATTTAGCATGATCTTTGACCATTAAGATATATTTATGTAAATGAGAGGAAAAGTACAATTTTGGTTATGTGTATTAAAAAACATGACTATATAACAAGTTTTTCAAAATTCATTAGCAAAGCTTGGATGTATGAGGAATAGAATATCCAGTGCATGTATGAAATGAGTATGGGGTGGTTTACCTTGAAAAAGTAGCTTTTCTTCATATTTGTCTTTGAATATTGTTACTGCTTTCTAACAAACTAAGATGTGTTTCCAAGCTTTTTGTTTCTATAGTTGAATCTAATCCATTGATAAAATTGTAAGTGTGCAGAAAACATTAAGAAATCTCAGTTTTAGCAAGATCTGACCAATTATTTTTTGTGGCCTCCTTAATATCATAAGAAGCCAGTTGTGCATGTATAGATCTAAGCACAGAGCACTCGATGCTAAAAAAAAAAAAAAAGACAATATAAATTAACATCATGAGAAAACCTCAATAAAAATCTCCTTGCAGTAACTTTGAGATAGGGGAGATGTGATAGAGACCTTCAAATACCTCAAAAGTTTCCATGCCCTGGAGATGAGCCTCTTTCAACATGAGGATTCAGGAGTAATCTTAGGAAATATTTCTTTACAGAGAGGGTGATGGATGTGTGGAACAACCTCCCAGTGGAGGTGTAGAGACAAAAACATTATCTGAATTCAAGAAAGCATGGGATAAATACAAGGTATCTATAAGGAAATGATGGGAATTATAATGCTAAATGGGCAGACTAGATGGACCATATGGTCTTTTTCTTTAGTCAGGTTTCTATGCTCTGGTCAGCCACATTGGAAGGCAACTGATGCTAAAGTTACTGCAGCTGTTTCTCTGTAACTTTCTGGATCTTACTAACTACATGAAATGTATTTGTCATGCTTCTATTACAATCCTTTGGGTATAAAATTACAACATCATTTTTTTTCTCTCTCTCACTGTTATGACAATTGCTGCCTTAGAAAACAGATAATACTCTACTCCTGAAAGGTGAAGAAACCACCGCGTCTCTAGAAAGCAGAGAGAGGAAGAAATAAATGGCTATTTCCCATCAATATATAATTCACTGAACCAAAGAATTCAGAATGATCATAGTTCTCCGTTATACTTAGATTGCTTTACTTCATGACATACATTTGCATAAATTACCTTCTCCTATATAATAAAAGCCAGTGCCTTTCGTACTCCCATAAAGAGAGTCAGATTCTGATAAAGTCTCTTGTCAATCAATCAACTTTTGAATCAGGAGCCGAGCAGCCAGTTAATCACACTGCTTGCCAGCAGCTCAAAGCTTCAGTTTTGTTTCCCTTTGAGCTGCTAAAAGGAGCTCCTAACACCCCCCAACACACACACACACACACTTACATACACACACACACACACTTACACACACGCACACACACGCGCACACACACACGCGCACACACACACACACACACACACACACACAGGGAGGCAGAGATGTTCACCCTTTCTGCTAAGGGAACAAGCTGCAGAGGGAAGGAATGAGACTTGGAGGCAATGTTAAGGCTGGGAAGGAATTAAGGATGAGGGAATGGAACTGAGGCTGAGGGAGGGACTGAGATGGATGACTGAAGCTTATTTCATTTCTTTTATTTCTTATATACTGCCAAATCAGATACAAAAATCTACCCAAGGTGTCGAACAACATCAGATAAAAACAATTTTAACAACATATTGGTGGAAAGCACCGAAGGAAGGGTGCATCAAATGGAGAAAAAGGGAGAAAGGACACAGGGAATGAAGAAATAACCTGAGCATTTTTCGAGGGTTAAAAACCTCATTATTGCAAAGCATGCTAAGGATACTAGGGAGCTCCAAACTAATTTTCATCCATAGCAAAACTTTTGCATGTGCTGAGGCAAAGGAATGTATGGGATAAGCCAGGACCATTTTCCAAGGTGGCAGCAGTGGGCAGGATTGAGTTGGGATCATTCCTATCCCAAGAAGACAAACCAATCTATGAGGAAAGCTTGGGTGGGAGGAGACCCATTGTGGGGTAGTTATCTTTTTACAAACAATGGGCTTGTAAAATCTCTCTTGCGCCCCTGTTTTCACAAATTTGCACTTTGAACTGCTTTGCATTGCAGCAGCTCATTAATGTGGAATTTAAATACAATTTTGTGCATAGTGGACTACATGTGAAAGTTTCCTATTGCAAAGCCCGCAGTTGCAAATTAATTTTTTTCACAAAAGGGGATTTTGCACTAATAGTGGTGCAAAATGCTTAAAATGTTAGCACAAAGCACCCAGAAATGTGCAAAAAATACTATTTTTCATCCAAGCCCCTTCTGTGAAAAAACTTTGCCGCTTAATGCATCAGCCTGAGGAACATCTTTTGGAACTTGTGTGTACTCCATCCAAACCAAAGAGAGAATGGACTGAGTGTATGACATTTCCAATGGGAATTCTTTTAGCATTTCAATATTCTGCAGTTGGACTCAGAATGAGTATGAAAAGACACAGGAACCTTGTTATTGCCTTGTGTGTGTGAGGCCGATGATGTACAATGCTCAATTTCTTGGGAAAAACACCATTTGTATTTAATCGAGCAGTGAAAATGCATAAGGCCTTTGGATAATTCTCCCAGGCGCTGGCAATAGACGGTCTTTCATATGCCTGATAGCACCAGAAGAATCATCTGAAACTGTCCATTCCATTATAAATAGTTTGCTATTGAATGGCCACTTTAAGAGGGAGGCGTAATCTACAAATCAAGAGTACATTAAACTAAAAAAAACCCAAAAACTTTCAAAATATAGTTTTGAATCTTAATATACTTAGAAAACAAATATAATCGCTAAAATGTAATGTAGAGTTTTAGACTACTGCTTTTAATCATCATGGCTGGCAATGGGTAGCTTTCTTGAATCTTGACTTCTTCCTTTACATTCACAACATATAGCACTTCAAAATTTTTCATCTAGGATGGAGGGCTTATATTAGAAGTTTTTCTTTGATGACTCAGCTGGGGCTATGTGCACATGGCATGGTCATTTTTTTTTTCATGCTTACAGACACTGGAGTCTTCAGGAGCCTGAGGCCAAATGCAAGTTTGCGTTCACTCTGATTTCTTGGCTCATTGCACAGTGTCATGTCTCCTCACTCATATGACAACACACAGCAAACATCATGCACTCGGCAACCTTCAGGCCAGTCTTACAACCCAAGAAAGAGATCTAGGTGTCATAGTGGATAACACATTGAAATCGTCAGTGCAGTGTGCTGCGGCAGTCAAAAAAGCAAACAGAATGTTGGGAATTATTAGAAAAGGATAACACATTGAAATCGTCGGTGCAGTGTGCTGCGGCAGTCAAAAAAGCAAACAGAATGTTGGGAATTATTAGAAAAGGAATGATGAATAAAACGGAAAATGTCATAATGCCTCTGTATCGCTCCATGGTGAGACCGCACCTTGAATACTGTGTACAATTCTGGTCGCCGCATCTCAAAAAAGATATAATTGCGATGGAGAAGGTACAGAGAAGGGCTACCAAAATGATAAAGGGAATGGAACAACTCCCCTATGAGGAAAGACTAAAGAGGTTAGGACTTTTCAGCTTGGAGAAGAGACGACTGAGGGGGGATATGATAGAGGTGTTTAAAATCATGAGAGGTCTAGAACGGGTAGATGTGAATCGGTTATTTACTCTTTCGGATAGTAGAAAGACTAGGGGGCACTCCATGAAGTTAGCATGGGGCACATTTAAAACTAATCGGAGAAAGTTCTTTTTTACTCAACGCACAATTAAACTCTGGAATTTGTTGCCAGAGAATGTGGTTCGTGCAGTTAGTGTAGCTGTGTTTAAAAAAGGATTGGATATTAAAGTTCTTGGAGGAGAAGTCCATTACCTGCTATTAAGTTCACTTAGAGAATAGCCACTGCCATTAGCAATGGTTACATGGAATAGACTTAGTTTTTGGGTACTTGCCAGGTTCTTATGGCCTGGATTGGCCACTGTTGGAAACAGGATGCTGGGCTTGATGGACCCTTGGTCTGACCCAGTATGGCATTTTCTTATGTTCTTATGTTTATTCATGCTCTGATTATAATACTGAATATCTGGACGTTAACTTAATTACTGTGCTTCCTGTTCAGCTATTTTTGCCTTCTACGAAGCCTCCTTCTTGCGCTCGGATTACATCACATAACCCTACTTATTTCTATCATTCCTCCTGCAAAGCAGCAATGGGGTCAATATTCAAAGCACGTTCAGTGCTATTTAGCCGGATAAGCAGGACATATATGGCTAAGTAGTGGCTGCTGATTATGCGCCCACGTTTAGCAGCCACTGCTTACCCATATAAGTCCCTCATACAGCTAAAACGTTAGCCACATAATATGTGGGCAGGCAGTGGGCGGATCAGGGAAGAGCGAGTTAGCCGTAAAACTTAGGTGACTGCTGATATTCGGACTTAGCCGTGCCATGGTAAATTAGCCGG
Organism: Rhinatrema bivittatum; assembly: GCF_901001135.1. Lineage (NCBI taxonomy): Eukaryota > Metazoa > Chordata > Amphibia > Gymnophiona > Rhinatrematidae > Rhinatrema > Rhinatrema bivittatum. The sequence continues at coordinate 209,326,326 of NC_042620.1, forward strand.
CTAAGTTCTAACCAGCTAACTATCTGTTTAACTAATGGTCTGATTTTAAAAAGCGCATGCATGTAAAAATCGGGAGTTATGCGGGTGGCCGGGCAACCAGAGATTACTTCTGCTCTGGAGAAGCAGCAAGTATCAAAATAAAAAATTTGGGGATAGAGTTAGGGTAGGTTTAGAGGGGGAGGAGGAGAGGGGAGGCCTGATTGCATCGCTGCATGTATTTTTCTAAATTTCCCCCCCCCACGCATGGAGCTGGCCATGCACCCGCACATGCGTGCATGGACATGAAAATCCAGTGCGCTTGAGACCCATATTTTATAATATGCATGTGCCGACGCACTCATATTAAAAAATCAGTACATCCATGTGCGCATGCCAGGAACTGCGCCCACATGGACGCACATGCATGAGTATTATTTATTTATGGTTTATTTTTATAATTTATTTAGGTTTTTTAAACCGTGACATCAGTAAAAATCATCACAACGGTGTACAAAATTAAAACAGGAGAAATACAATAGCAATAAAAGAATATAACAGCTAAAATTACAAAGTGGATATAATTAAGATATAGCTGTTAAATTAGTCTAAGATAATAAAATCATAAAAACAATAAAACGGTAATAACACAGTACTAAAAAGAAAGAGGAATCATAGGGTCTAAATAATACTTTATATACTGATATTCGATCAAGATATCACATCGGTTTACAGGAAACTGTTAGGTCAAATAAGACATAGGCTTCTTACTTTTACAAAATAACTTAGTAACTTGATTGCTTAATGACAAACTTAATAACTTAACTTAACCCCCCACCCTCCTGACCCCCCAAGACTTTCCAAAAGTCCCTGGTGGTCCAGCGGGGGTCCTGGAACGATCTCCTGGACTCGGGCTGTCGGCTGCTGGTATTCAAAATGGCGCCGAGGGCCTTTGCCCTTACTATGTCACAGGGCTACCAGTGCCATTAGTCGGCCCCTGTCAGATGGTAGGAGCAATGGACGGCCAGCGCCATCTTGTTTGTTTATTTATTTATTTATTTATTTAACATCTTTTCTATACCGTCGTTTAGTAGTACACCATCACAATGGTTTACAGGGAGCATGTAAATTTCCATTTGGTTAAATTCTTACTACCAAAGTGCCAAAACATTTATCGGTAACAATTTTTCATAATATAAGGTATATGATGTGTATCTGGATCCTGTCCTTTTATATGATTAATAGGAAAACCATACAAGAATTGAACTTTATACTGCATATCTCTTAAATTATTCTATATTAATGATGATGAATTAAAATAATAAAATATATATAATTACACTACTAGGTGACTTAGCTATCTGTAGATGTTAATTCGCTTATCCATTTAAACTTCATGTTCCCCATTCTCATTGTAAAATGCTTTTTTGAAAAGCCATGTTTTTAAATTTTTTTTTAAAGAGTTTTAAATCACTTTGTAATCTTGTTTCGAGTGGCAATGAGTTCCATAATGCTGGTCCGGCTAGGGAAAGGGCTCGCTCTCTAACTTGGGTTAGTTTTGCTGTCCTGATTGAGGGAATGGTTAGAGCTCTATTGGCTGATCTAAGATTTCTTTGTGGGACATGTAAGCGTAGTGTTGTGTTTAGCCAGTCTGCTTTTTCTTCATTGATCAGTTTGTGAATTGTACAAAGTGTTTTATATTGCACTCTTTGTTCTATCGGCAGCCAGTGTAAATCGGCAAGTGTTTGAGTGATGTGTTCTCTTTTGCTTTTGTGCTCTTACCATGTGACAGGGGCCGACCAATGGCACCGGTAGTCCCTGTGACATAGTAAGGGCAAAGGCTATTGCCCGAGTGCAGGAGATCGTTCCAGGAGCCCCGCTGGACCACCAGGGACTTTTGGAAAGTCTTGGGGAGGTCAGGAGGGTGGGGGGTTATAGTAAATTAAATTTCAAGGGTTGGGATGGGTTTTTTTGGGGGAAACGAATAGAGATGTGAATCGTGTCCTCGATCGTCTTAACGATCGATTTCGGCTGGGAGGGGGAGGGAATCGTATTGTTGCCGTTTGGGGGGGTAAAATATCGTGATAAATCGTTAAAATCGTTAAAACCCGCTAAAATCGTTAAAACCCGCTAAAACCCACCCCCGACCCTTTAAATTAAATCCCCCACCCTCCCGAACCCCCCCCCCCCAAATAACTTAAATTACCTGGTGGTCCAGCGGCGGTCCGGAACGGCAGCGGTCCGGAACGGGCTCCTGCTATTGAATCTTGTTGTCTTCAGCCGGCGCCATTTTCCAAAATGGCGCCGAAAAATGGCGGCGGCCATAGACCAACAGGATTCGACGGCAGGAGGTCCTTCCGGACCCCCGCTGGACTTTTGGCAAGACTTGTGGGGGTCAGGAGGCCCCCCCAAGCTGGCCAAAAGTTCCTGGAGGTCCAGCGGGGGTCAGGGAGCGATTTCCCGCCGCGAATCGTTTTCCGTATGGAAAATGGCGCCGGCAGGAGATCGACTGCAGGAGGTCGTTCAGCGAGGGTTCCGGCGCCTCGCTGAACGACCTCCTGCAGTCGATCTCCTGCCGGCGCCATTTTCCGTACGGAAAACGATTCGCGGCAGGGAAATCGCTCCCTGACCCCCGCTGGACCTCCAGGAACTTTTGGCCAGCTTGGGGGGGGCCTCCTGACCCCCACAAGACTTGCCAAAAGTCCAGCGGGGGTCCGGAAGGACCTCCTGCCGTCGAATCCTGTTGGTCTATGGCCGCCGCCATTTTTCGGCGCCATTTTGGAAAATGGCGCCGGCTGAAGACAACAAGATTCAATAGCAGGAGCCCGTTCCGGACCGCTGCTGTTCCGGACCGCCGCTGGACCACCAGGTAATTTAAGTTATTTGGGGGGGGGTTCGGGAGGGTGGGGGATTTAATTTAAAGGGTCGGGGGTGGGTTTTAGCGGGTTTTAGTGTGCCGGCTCACGATTCTAACGATTTATAACGATAAATCGTTAGAATCTCTATTGTATTGTGTTTCATAACGGTTTAAGACGATATTAAAATTATCGGACGATAATTTTAATCGTCGTAAAACGATTCACATCCCTAGAAACGAATGCATATGTAACTAATGAACAGATTGGGGTACCCCGAGAATGGATGCAACGGATTTGGGTCCTGACGAATACGAATACCGAATGGGACGAATCCGTCCCTGCTGCACATCCCTAGCATGCAGGATGGAAAGCAGCTGACAGTCAACTTAAAGAGGCACAAAGATAAGCTGGTCTACCTGCTTTGGAAATGCGCTTCATGCCCCATGTGCTGGAAGGTCAGCATCTGTTGCTGATACAGGGCACCTAGTGATACACTTCCTTAAAACAGTATGACCAGTAAAATGTTGACATAAGGTATGAAAATATTTATTGGAACTGAGCTCCAGAGAAGGCCCATTGAATTTACATCCTGATCTCATCCTTTGCTTTAAAAAATGTAGTTCCCAGTCCATTCTCCAGTAGTTTGTCATATGATTTATCATTATGGTATCTATAGGCAAGTCTAATAAGAACTAGAATACCAGCAGCTCAATTTATTTTGACTTCCAATGGTAAAAACTATTAAATGGGAGGAGTTTTCAAAAACTCAAATTAAACAATTAGAATAAAGGAGGGGAGGTTAATTTGTTTAATTATAAACTGAATTAAACCCCCACCCAAAAAATAAAATCACCATCAACTATTTTTTCTAAAATTGCCTACTTACATAAGACCCATGGCATGATTAATGCGGAGTACACAATATAAATAATATTAATTACAAATTTGTCATACCAAAGCAATAATAAATATAAATCAAAATTCACAGTTAGAAAATAAGCTCTGAGGGCTCTTAAAAAAAATCATAGCAACACAATTTATGAAATATGGATTGACTTGAGACTACTCTGACTTGTTACCCACTGGCTTGTTGATAATATCACTAAATTTAAGGTTTTTCATTTATTTATTTAGGCATTTTATATCCTGTGGTTCCAAAAGGAGATCACAACGGTTTACAAAATCTGTGTGCATATTCATGATCAACATTCACATTCTGGGACAACGTTCATATTCTGCGTCAGCACAACAGCAAATACATATCCAAATTCGTATTCCTACATTTCAAGTTCAGCACACCAGCAGCTTCAAATTCTAATTCTCCTAGAGGTACACATTACATCATTCAGTTCTTATTTCTTGCTTCATTGACAATATCTCTGGTATTCACAGTGGAGTTGTATAGGTATTTTTTGTTAAGTCGTATGCATTTTTAAAGAGCCATGTTTTCAGTTCATGCTGAATCTCTTGCTTTCTGTTATCTGACGCAGTGACTCCGAGAGGGAGTTCCACAACTTGGATCCCACTATGGAGAACATTCAGTCTCTTATTTGTGTTAGGTATATGTTCTGTGTTGAAGGCAATTTTAGAAGTCCTATGTTTTGTGATCTTAGGGCTCCCTTGCGATGTGTACGGTTGAAGTGTCACTCCTATTAATCATGGGTTAATATTGTTGATAATATTGAACATTAAAGTTAATAATTTATAGTGTATTCTGGATGTTACAGGAAGCCAGAGCAGTGCTATCAGTGAGGGGTGATGTGGTCAAATTTCTTTGTTCCTAGTAAGAGTGTTGAGCTTCCCTCCCGTGCTAGGGCCGCACCCGGACCTGCTCACCTGGCGCGACCGTCTACCAGCTCCTCTCTCAATCCCAGGCCTTCTACCTTGCAGCACTCCTCGTGCTGGGGCTCGGTGTCCTCCTCGGTGTCTGCCCCACCCCCTAGCATGCACGGAAATCGAGCAAACTTAAAGGGCCACGTTTGGGGAAACCCTCAGGCAGCGCCTGATTCTGACGTCACCTAAGCCCTATATAAAGGCAGGGCTCAGACACTAGCTCACTGCCTTGGCAATCGGGTCGTTCACTCCGGTGTTCTCTAGTTTGCCAGTTCCAGTGTCTTCTGTTCCAGCTTCATCTGTTCCAGCATCTCCTGTGTCTCCTGTTCCAGTATCTCTCCTGATAGTACCTTTCGGATTGATCTCATGGTACTGACCTTTGCTTGCCCCACCTCGTCTGACTGCTCCCTGGATCTGACCTCTGCCTGTTCACTGACTTCTCCTGATCGCTGCCTGGAACTGACCTCTGCTTGTTCACTGACTACTCCTGATCGCTGCCTGGAATTTGACCTCTGCTTGACCTGACTACTCCCGGATTGACTACAGACTGACCTTTCTGGACTGATACTCTGGCCTTGACTCCTGGATTGCTTCGGCTGACCTTTCTGGACTGATACTCTGGCCTTGATCCTCACTATTCACTCAGACTCTCTCTTCTGGCCTCCTGTGACCTCTGGACATTCTTATTTATTTATTTATTTATTTAGCGCTTTTCTATGTTGCTTGGACATCGACCGCGCACCCTTGTTCGTGGTGGGCACTCCTCTGCGCTTCCTCTCTAGGAGACCCTGTGAGGCCCACCTAAGACCAGGCAGCCCAGGTAACCAAGGGCTCAACCTGAGGGAACCCCGGGTTGCTATTGGCGAAGCTCCAGCTAGCCTCTGCTTCCTCCTGTGCTCCACCTCCAGATGGCAGATGCTCTCTGGGTCTGACCGGAGGGCCGTACCAATCCTGCACCAGGCCAAGGGTCCACCTCCAGCGCAATAGGTTGCCAAGGCCATGGACTCGGCGGAGTCTCCTGCCTTTTAGGCCATCCCTGGCCTAGCTGCTCATGTCCGAGAACAACAGCGAGCCATGGAAGCATTGGCTTCATTCGTGGAGAGACTACGGTCTCAACTAGAGGATTCTGTTAAGGCCAACTCAGGGGGCTTTACTCAAACCCTGCCCCCGCAGGCATCATTGGCCCTTCCTGCTCCACCCCATTTCAATGGGGATCCGCGCCTCTGCCGAGGCTTTCTCAACCAATGTTTTATGCAATTTGCACTACAGCCTGCGCTGTTTCCAAGTGAAACCATCAAGATCACCTTCATCCTCTCACGCCTTCAGAGGAAAGCCCTGGCATGGGCTTCCCCACTTTTGGAGCGTTCTGATGACATCCTCCATCACCTCTCCCACTTCATCTCTGTGTTCAAGCAGACCTTCAAAGATCCCGGCCGACAGGCGGTTGCGGGTCATCATCTTCTCCAACTCTGTCAAGGCTCACATTCGCTCACCAAATTCACAGTGGAATTTAGAACATTAGCCACAGAACTGAGATGGCAAGAGGACTGCCTATGGGCAATCTACCTAGAGGGCCTGCCTCAGGTTCTTATGGACGAGCTGGCTGTTCTAGAGATTCCCACATTTCTCAAAGACCTGATTTCCCTAGTTGGCAAGATTGACCATCGCCTATGACAGCGACACCAGGAAGTAAAAGTCCTCCGGCCTTCTGCCTCATGCCCAGCTCATGCTGCGAGCTCCCAGTTAAAGGCCTTACTGGCACCTCCTCTATCTCCAGAGGAATCGATGCAAATTAATCGCGGATGCCTGTCTCCGGAAGAACGTCTCCGACGTAAGAAACAAGGCCTTTGCCTTTATTGTGGTGGTTTCAGGACTCCTCCTGCAGTCCTGCCCTGTACGTCCAGGAAACTGCAAAGCCTGAGCTCAGTGGGGGTCCCGAGCTTGAGTGCTAATGTTACTGGCCCCCAATTATTACTCCCTGAGACCCTCTTTAGGGAGTCACGCTCCTTTGCCACTACCGCACTCGTGGACACTGGGGCGAGTGGCAATTTCATTCTGGATGATATCATCACACTACTCTAGATCCCGCTTCAACCCCTAGAAGTACCTCTCCGCATTGCATCAAACTAGGGAGAGCACCTCCCTGGACGTATTACTCATCGCACAGTGGCCTTCCGCCTTACCGTGGGAACCCTCCATGAAGAGGAAATATCATTGTACGCTTCCACACATCCAGTAATCCTAGGACTCCCTTGGCTTCAAGTACACGGACCCCACTTTGACTGGCAATCCCTGCAGTTAATTCAGTGGGGACCCCAGTGCCAGAACCACTGTCTGTGACAGGTATCTCCAGCAGTTACCGTTCTGAACTCTACAACTCTTACCGTGTTTCCTGCTCCGTATTCTGACTTCAAGGATGTGTTTTCTAAACAAAATGCTGACATCCTGCCTCCACTCCTAGAATTCAATTGTCCCATTGAGCTCCTACCGGGTACCACACCTCCCAAGGGCAGAACTTGCTATCTCTCGCTACCGGAAACCCAAGCAATGTCTGAGAACATTAAAGAGAACATTAAAGAGAATCTGGAAAAAGTACATTAAAGAGAATCTGGAAAAAGGATTCATAAGACCCTCCGATTCTCCGGCAGGAGCCGAATTCTTCTTCATAAAGAAGAAAGATGGCAGTTTACGTCCTTGTATTGACTACTGTGGGCTAAACGCCGTGACTCGCAAGGATTGTTACCCTCTGCCACTCATTAGCTAACTATTTGATCGCCTACAAGGAGCCCAGATCTTTACAAAGTTAGAGCTCCGAGGCGCATAAAATCTGGTATGGATCCAGCCAGAGGATATCTGGAAGACCGCTTTCAATACAAGGGATGGCCACTACAAGTATGTAGTAATGACTTTCAGACTTTGTAATGCCCCTGCGGTCTTTCAGCGTTTGATGAATGAGATCTTCCGGGACCTACTATACTCATTTGTCGTGGTATATCTAGACGATATACTGATCTTTTCAAAAGACCTGAAGTCCCACCACTCACCATGTTCAAACAGTCTTCCAACGCCTCAGAGACAATCGTCTCTATGCAAAATTAGAGAACTGTATCTTCGAACAGACTTGTCTTCCATTTCTGGGCTATATTATCTCCAATCGTGGTTTTACCATGGATCCTGAGAAACTTCAAGGAGTTTGAGATTGGCCTCAGCCTATAGGTCTCTGCGCCTTACAAAGATTCCTCACATTCACAAATTATTACAGGAATTTCATCACTAACTACTCCATGCTAGCTGCACCACTCACAGCCATGACTAGGAAAGGTAGCAACCTTAAGTTTGGAGCCCCAAGGCTCAATCTACTTTCCACACCTTGAAAGAGGCCTTCTGCACCAGACCCTGTCTACGTCACCCAGACCCTAACCGCCCCTTCATCGTCGAAGTAAACGCCTCCACCATTGGGGCTGGGGCGGTCCTGAGCCAATATTCCTCCAAGGCGGTCTTAGTACCCTGCTCCTTTTACTCACACAAATTTTCTCCAGCAGAGCAGAACTATATGATTGGGGACCCTGAACTCTTAGCTGTAAATTGGCCCTTCAGGAATGGCGCCCCTGGTTAGAAGGCACACAGCATAAGTTCACGATCTTTATAGACCACAAGAACCTCGAGCACTTAAAGGAAACCCAGCTTTTGAACCCCAGACAGGCCCACTGGGCACTGTTCTTTGAACATTTTAACTTCGAACTCCGCTGTAGTCCAGCTGCAAAGAACACCCGAGCGGATGCTCTCTCTCTCTCTCAAGCCCGAGGATATGCTCAAAACTCCTAGACACATCATCGTCCCAGCTTGCATAACCCTTGCAGTTACCAACACGGTGCCAGCTGGGAAGACGGTGGTCCCATGCCGTCTCCAAGAGCGCGTCCTCCGCTGGACCCATCACTCGAAGTTGGCCAGCCATCCAGGCCGGGCTCGGATCCTTGAGATGTTAAGAAGACATTACTGGTGGCCTAGCATGGTTAAAGACTCCTGTAGTTATGTGGACTCCTGCCCCATCTGTGCACAGCAAAAACCTCCGACTGGCCATCCTTGGGGACTCCTCCAATCCCTTCTGGCTCCCACCAAACCCTGGTCAAGCATCTCTACTGACTTCATCATTGATCTACTCCATCAAAGGGCAACACAGTCATTTGGGTTATTATCGACTGATTTTAAAAAATGGCCCACTTTGTTCCACTCCAGAGTCTTCCTTCCGCTCCTGAATTGGCAAAACTCTTTTTGAACAATGTATTCCACCTACATGGATTACCCAAAGAGATCGTTTCTGATCATGAGCCACAATTTGCTGCCAAGTACTGGAAATCCCTGTGTAAAAAGTTTGATATTTCCCTGAATCTGACCTTGGCCTACTACCCTCAAGCAAACGGCCAGGCCGAGAGGACAAACCGTTCCCTGAAGAAGTTCCTAAGATCCTACGTCAGTGATCAACAGGAAAACTGGTCCAACCTCTTGCCGTGGGCCGAGTTAACCCACAATATTTATTTTATTTATTTATTTAGAATTTTTATATACCGAATTTCCTGTTAGGAAACAAATCAATCCCCACATCGCCTCTGCCACTGATGTCTCTCCCTTCTCCATAGTATTCGGTTGCCAGTCACGCCTGCCTCTACCAGTGCTGATTTCCATACCCTCACCTGCAGCTAAGTCTATGGCACAGACAATCCACCGTCTCTGGATCCAGGTCAAGGAAAAACTGAGCTAGGCTGCCAAAAGAGCCAAACACTTCACGGATGCTCATCATCACACAGCACCCTTTTTCCGGCCCGGCCAGAAGGTCTGGCTGAACTCTAAACACAGCAGACTATGTCTCCCTTCTCAATGTCTGGCTCCCAGATTCATCGGACCATTTCGATCACCCGACGCATAGGTGCTGTTACTTACCAGCTACAACTTCCCACTTCCATGGGAATACACAACACATTCCATGTGTCATTATTAAAGCCATTTGTCCTCTACTGGCCCTCTCAAAGGCCTCCTGAGCCTACACAACTGGATGCTGAACCTGAGGACATCCTCCAAGTAAAAGAAGTGTTGGATGTCCAATGCCAGAGGGGCCATTGGGAATACCTCCTGTTGTGGGAGGGCTTCAGGCCGGAGGAGAACTCCTGGGAGCCCTCCCACCACATCTACGACAAGGATCTCCTCACTGAATTCCACCAGACCCATCCTGAGAAGCCCAGACTGGTAAGGGAAGGCCTAGAAGGTGGGTACTGTTGCGCTTCCCGGTCGAACTAGGGCCGTGACCGGGCCTGCTCACCTGGCGCGACCATCTACCAGATCCTCTCTCAATTACTGTTCTGCTTGACCGCAGCATCCACAAGCATCCCCAGGCCCATCAGGGCCTTCTACCTCACAGGGCTCCTCGCGCCGGGGCTCGGCGTCCTCCTCAGCATCAGCCCCACCCCCTAGCACGCACGGAACTCGAATGAACTTAAAGGGCCAAATGCGGAAAAACCTCGGGTGGCTCTCGATTCTGACGTCACCTGAGCCCTGTATAAAAGCAGGGCTCAGACACTAACTCAGTGCCTTGGTAATCGAGTCGTACCCTCTGGTGTTCTCTAGTTTGCCTGTTCCAGCTTCTCCTGTGTCTCTTGTTCCAGCATCTCCTGTGTCTCCTGTTCCAGCGTCTCTCCTGGTAGTACCCTTCAGACTGATCTCACGGTACTGACCTTTGCTTGCCCCTGACCTTGTCAGACTGCTGCCTGGATCCGACCTCTGCCTGTCCACTGACTACTCCTGATCGCTACCTGGAACTTGACCTCTGCCTGACCTGACTACTCCTGGATTGACTACAGGTAATGACCCCTGCTTCGGCTGACCTTTCAGGACTGATACTCTGGCCTTGATCCTCGCTATCCACTCGGACTCTCTCTTCTGGCCTCCTGTGACCTCTGGACATTCTTGCTTGGACATCGACCGTGCACCCTTGCTTGTGGTGGGCACTCCCCTGTGCTTCCTCTCTAGGAGACCCTGTGAGGCCCACCTAAGACCAGGGGCCCAGTTAACCAAAGGCTCAACCTGAGGGAACCCCGGGTTGCTATTGGCGAAGCTCCCAATAGTGTAATCTCACAAAGCTCACAGGAACTGCAGAAAAAGTGGCCTTCTGTTCCCCTCGTCACATCAGTATTAATGGTGCTAAAGCAGCTTTTACTATTTGATCTTTGAGACTGGGTCCCTGGGAATATGCAATTAAAGGGAGGTCAGAGAATATTGGGTACAAAGTATTACTGCTGGCCATTCTTTTGAATCGCTATGTTGGAGTATTATTGACTCCGTAATCCCATCCGCATGTGGTGGAGATATATAGTTTATTTTGAATTTTAAGCAGCATCAATGGATTTTTTCATTTGGACTCTATCCAACCCAATGGTATGAATGAAAAGAGTGGCATACTCTAATTTGAAAGATTGCCTTGATATCAATTGATTGGTTGAGCCACTTTTGACAATTGTTTGGTAATTGGCTCTTTGGTTTCTCCAAATTGACTGACACTTTCTCCTTGTGAACTGATTGGTGCTCTCTACGGGTAATGTTTTTAAATAATAGAAGGGTGTGCTTTTGCAGCTATGGTGATAGCCGCATTACAGGCTTAAGCAAGCTTTCATGGCGATACTCAATCCTAATGTATTTTATAACTAAAATTCTTATTTTAAACTGGAAGGTTATTTACCTAATCGTATATTTTGTAGCTTTACTGAATTTATTTTAGCATTGTATAAGCCCTTGAAGATGAAGTCAAAACATTGTCGGGCTTGCTGAGTTAATGCTGCTACTAACCTGGACATTGCACTTGAAAAAATATTGAATAAAGGCTGTGAAAAGTTTGGACCGCTGTTATCATCTAGCGTTAAGTGAACTTTTATATGCAATTTGTAAAAAGAATTTTAAAAAAAGGTTTTTGGATAAAGCAGGAATTTTGGACACTGAGATCAAAGATTAAATCTTTAAGGAGTATTACAGTGTCAACGAAACCATTGTGTTTATATTGATACAATGCTCCCACACAATACTCAAAATACTGATGATGATCTCAGTCTATTCTAAACATTACCTGTATTTTTGTAGTGATTCTGTGAATAGTGTTGAATGGTGACAACAGATTTCTTCAATGGACTTACACCTAACACATTTCTCCATCCCCCAAAACAGCAGATTCCTCCATGGTAGTTATTAGTGAGCAGGTGGGGATTTTTATCCTACTTTCAAAATATCAGTGTGTGTTTTCTATCCTATCTATACCAAATTTTCATACATGTCAGGGCAACAGAAGGACTCCACAGAGTTGTTCCTTTTAATTTTGATCCATACAAATGTGCAGACTGCAGCTGTGCATCCCAGAAAGTAGGCTCCTTTAGATCAGGATGGAACTTTTTAAGGGGTTTTCTAGTGGATTTGGCATCCGTGAAAGGTACTGGATGTTGAGCTCTGGAAAACTAAATCCTCTGTCTAAAACTCTGGTCCAGTAAAGGCAGTGGCAGAGCAAATTTTCTCACTTTGCTCCTCAATATGTACCCTATTTTGGAAGATCATCATAAAGGAGAGGAGGTAATTTAGTTTCCATGCCCATGTAAATGTAAGCCCATCCACAGTAGTTCTGGTTGGGGTGATCTTGTCCTTTGTGATGTGGGCACCACTGGAAAGTGGACTAAGGTCACCAACTCATTTTGCATTGCTCTGAAGCTGGCAAATGGTCAGTCTGTGAGGAAAAAAAGACTCAGAATAGGCCTGGCTTTTTCACAGTGGCTGTGCACATTTCTATTGAAATAGGATTATAAAGATGATGCGTTTAAGCTGAAAATGTGGAACAGCCAGATTCTGCACACAAGAAACTGGGTCACTCAGCAGTTCTGTATAGTATTAACAATTTGGCTCTGCTGGACTTAAATCTAGATAAGAGACAGAATCCATTCACCAATCCACTGACTCATCCAGCCCCCTCCCCTTTCAGAACGCCATCCTAAAAAATAAAATCATGACACACCGCTGATGTGACTTGTTAAGCACTTAAGGTCATGATTTACTAAGGCTCTTCTGTCTATCGAGGGGGAAAAGCTAGTAAATCTGACCCTTATTCCTTTAACAAAGTGCCTGCAGCATTATATGCCATATTTCATTTTACGTCTGTCCACAGCTGTGGCCCCTACTTAGAAAGTCTGGAAAAAAGCTATTCCTGTGCTTTCCCTGGTTGCCAAAAAATGTAACTTCTCATTTTATGCCACTAAATTAAATTGCTAAAGTGACTGAACATGACTAGTCCTCTTGCTAACAACAGCACAGCTATATATAGAAAGCATCATGTGTTTAAAATACCACTTCCTTTTAATGAGCTTAGTGGAGAGCTATTTAACCTTTTCATACGCCGAGTGGATAAAACATAAGGGGCTGTGTCTTCTTTATAATATTTATTTTTACGCATATTGGGAGAGGGAGGGGGAAGAAAGAGGTGTCACTCTTGCCTTCCAAGCAGATTTACCAGGCAATTATAAAGATTTCACTGCAACAGTTCTAGAACGGTGAACTAAAAAAACTTTGCTGAAAATTAATCATCAGGTCAGGAAGGCCAGCAGAAGGGTTTCTTTCGGTGGCAGAACCAGAACCAAGGGCTTCATAAGGGACAAAGTGGTGCTTCTCCTTTGGGGTCCATCATCAAAGGAAAAATCCTCCCACTCAATCACGATGCCAGTTTTGACAGCCCAGTTGGGCCTGGTACTGGTTCTCCCTTTTTGTTGCCATGCTCTTTCTGACTGGCTATCCTGACCTGCAGGAGCTGGCTTTTGCGCTGGACGTGTGACTGCTGGGTCAGACTTTGTCAGTATATGGGGCAGCCAGAGAGAGAATTCTTGTCATCATGATAGGCCCCAAAGCACAGAACAGAATAAGACTAGGCAGACAAGGAGACGCTGAAAGTGTACCCCTTCTAGCCTCTGTCTTCTGTTCCCCCCTACTGTTCCAGTTCTGCCTGAAGGGCAAGCTTTTTTCTCCAGTACCATCTTTAACACTAGGTGCCTTCTTAGGAGGAAAAAAGGAAATAAAATAAGGGGACATTTTTTTTTTTTCTGTATTTGACCAAAGCTCCCTATCTAACTTTCAAACATACTGAGTGGCAGAGAGCTGAGAACTGCCAGTACATGACACTTATGACAGCATTTCAATGATAGCATTATGAACTCACCCAGAGACATGTTCATCGATTCCGAACTGACAGCCATTCTCTCAGTTAGTTGGTCACAATCCAGTTATTAACTCTTTTTGTTTTTCTTCGAGCGTTTGGTCTTGGAATGGTGCAACTGGGAGGGAGCAAAACCCACGCCTGTAACAGCACCTGCAGCGACCGGACCTGCTGCTGTCAATGTCAGTCTCAGGGGGGGGGTCCTGAGGGCGCATGTCTGCAACGTTCCCATGGATTGAAAAATGACAGCTGTGTGAGCTCCCCAGGCATAGTGCCAGGGTACTGCTTCCCGTCCCAGCCACTACTCCAGATGGACAGGACATGTCTGCATCTCTCTCTGATATGGAGTGAAAGAACTTCTAGAAGGAGAAAATAGGAAATGCTTGAGCCCAAAACAGATACTTTCCTAAAAAGTATTGCTGGCTGTGATTAGTTATTTTGCATTAAGTGAAAACTATGAAAATATATTGAAGAAAATGAATTTTACATACCACGAGTAAATATGGAGAACACAGATCAAGTTTAGAGCTGGAGCAGGTATTTTAGCACCCAGAGCTGGCAAGCATGTGTGTACCCTCCCCCCTTCTAAGATCCACCTCCCTCTCCCTTCCTCTCTCGCCTTGATCCTCCTCCCAGACTTCTTTCCCTCTCTACCTTTCACCCCTCCAACCCAGATTGAAGAAGCTGAGCAGGGGTCTTACCTTCTAGGATCTTCATTCCTTGCCTGAACACACTTGTATTTCTGTCACTATTCTGCCCCCTAAGGGGCTTGGAGCCCTGGGCAGCTGCATTCGTCCACCCCTAGTTATAACTCTGGATCAAGGCAAGAAGTGTGCTATCCCTGTCCTTGCAAATGGGCTTTTTCAGTAAGGGGCAAAGCACCCAGAAACTATTGGCTAAAATGTACAATACTGTTCCTTTCTTTTTTCTGTGTGTGAATGTCTTACTACATCTGGCCAGATTTTAAGGTGATTCCAGAATTTTTTCAGGTGGGATACTGCATCTCAGTGTGAAAAAAAATGTTGCCAACAAATGTGAAAACACTAAAGTTTCAACATTGCAGACCAAAATTTGGTTTAGTGAAGTCATGTAACAAATGAGGGTTCATGCAGGCAGAGTCCAACAACTTTATTTTAACTTCTAAACAACTGTGACATGGCAGAAGGAGCCCGCTTACTCATGGTTTTAGGTCTCAGTGCTCTCCAAAACAAGGGGTGTTTCAGTTTCTCTATGCTGCAGGCCTGGGGATACTAGCACAGTCCAGAAAGTACAGCAGTGTCAGTTCCACACTGCATGGGTAGTGTGTAGGCATGGGTGGGTGCCACCTGCTTTTCCTGGGAATAGATGTCCTTCCTGGGCGGGTTAGGCTGACCCTCTCACCAGGGTGTTGTCCCCCCACCCCAGCATGGGTTTCCCTATCAGGCCCGGCACCACTAGGTGTGCAAACTAGAGGTGTGCATTCGTTTCTTAGGTACTGGTAATCCGCAATTTATAGGGCCATATTCGTTGTATTCGTGGGGAAGCGAAACGTATCGCGATTCCTCACGAATACAACAAATCTTCGCCGAATTATTCAGCCGTCTAAAGGAGCGAATTTAAACAAACCCCCCACTCTCCTGACCCCCCCAAGACTTACCAAAACTCCCTGGTGGTCCAGCGGGGGGTCTGGGAGCCATCTCCTGCACTCACGCCCTCGGCTGCCGGTATTCACAATGGCGCCGATAGCCGGCACCATCTTGTGCTTCTACCATGTGACAGAGGCTGACCAATGGCACCGGTAGCCCCTGTGACATAGTAAGGGCAAAGGCTATCGGCACCATTTTGATTACTGGCAGCCGAAGGCCTGAGTGCAGGAGATCGCTTCCGGACCACCAGGGACTTTTGGCAAGTCTTGGGGGACCCTCCTGACCCGGGAAACTAATAAGAATTATCGCATTAACGTATCGGGGGCCCCCCTTGCCGAATGCAACATCTCTGCCCCCGACGAATACGAATCCCGAATGCAACGTATGGCGTCTCTCTGCACATTCCTAGTGCAAACTGTGGGGTGGCATCAGGAGCAGGGAGAGGCCCATGCTGCTCTGGTGGACCCGATCCCACTGGTGGCAGAAGAGGAGGCCCGTGTGCTGCCAATGGACCGGATTCCACTGGTAGAAGAAGAAGAAGGTTTGTGGTGCCACTGGTGGACCCGATCTCACCGGTGGCGGATCCACCAGAAAAAGAGGAGGCCCGTGGTGCCGCAGGTGGACCCAATCCCACCGGCAACAGAAGAAAGAGGTCCATGCTGCCAAGAAAAAGCAGCGTGGCTCCGCCAAAATCAACGGCTTGGTCAGTAATGCTTTAGTAAGTGGAGAAGCAGTGCGGCCCCGCCAGAATGAGCAGCGTTGTCAGCAAGGCTGTGCTGCTTTTCCACTTACTGTTAGGTGCACCACCCGCAGGGCCCAGCGGTCGGCTGCAGTCACCTCCCGCTGACCCGCCAAGGCAGCCCTGGGCTCCCTGGCCGCGGCCGGGAGCCAGCATCAATGCTGCACTGCTTCTTTTCCTCTCGATACAGTTTTGATGCAGCAGCGCTCCCCAGGCTGAGCCACTTCACTGACTCTGCACTGCTGCCTTCCTCTCGGGCCAGGAGCATCCCTATGTGTGCGCGCCTCTCCCCAGATTTAAAGGGCCCACGGTGGAAATCACCCGCGGCCCTTACTGACGACATCACAAGTATTTCCCTACTCAAGGCAAGCTCTGACAGTCAGAGCTTGCCTTGGCAACAAGTCCCTTCGCTCTCTTTAGCTGCACTTCAGTACTCCGGTACTTTAGTCTTCCTGCGTTCCCACCTACCCTCACTCCTGACTTCAGACGGACCTATGCCTTCTGACCTTCTGCCTGGACCTGACTGAGTTTCGCCATCTGCCCCCGACCTCCGGCCCAGACCCGACCTCGAGTGCTATCTCCTGGTCTTCTCTTCATGGGATCATCTATGCAGAGGCCCACCTAAGTCCAGCTGGCCCTGGTACCCAAGGCCTCAACCTGTGGGAATTGAGGGCTGGTATTGGCCAAGCTCCTGCTGGCCTCTACTCCCGGCTTGGCCTCGCCTGCTGATGGAAGGAACCTGTGGGAGCATCTCCCACAGGCAGCGCTAACTCCTCCTCGGTCCAAGAGTCCACTCCTCCAACAGGTTGCCAAGGCCATGGACCCGGCGGAGGCCTCCGCTCTCCAGGCCATTCCGGGACTGGCACACAGCAATAGCGGTTTCTCGAGGCTCTGGTGGCCTCCATCAAGCGCCTAAATGCTGATGCCTCCACTTCACCGTCAGCACCACTGCCGATTTCTTCAGGTCCTTCTCCGCAGGCCGCACTGGTAAGTCCATCCATTCCTCTACCAGCATCATCACGTTACAACAGGGATCCGAAACAATGTTGGGGTTTTAGCAAACAATGCTTCATGCATTTCTCCCTACAACCCATGGCATTCCCAGATGACGCCACCAAGATTATGTTCATCCTTTTGCGTCTGGAAGGCAAAGCCTTTTCATGGGCCTATCCACTCTAGGAATGTACGGACTTCCTTTTGCTGGATCTCCCGCGCTTTATCTACTTGTAAGAGGACTTTTGATGACCCAGGGAGACAGGCCACCGCCATCATGGACCTGCTGCATCTCAAACAGGAATTTATAAATGATTCCTGAAATAGAAGAGCGGTGGGAAGCTCATGGAGACCTCATATATTAAATGCCCAAAAGTTAGGCTAATGAGAGCTTATAATGGCGTAAGCTTGTCTTTATTTATAATCATCGGTCTCGATGAGCACATTTGAGAGGGCGCCATATAAAGTATAGCTGCCCCAATTATGCACTTAGAGTCAATTGTACTATGATATTGTACTTAACTTGCGAATTTTAATCTCCGGCATCGAGGTCCAAATGCTACTGAAGTTGATGGTAAAAGTGGAAGAAACCGACTTTAATCCGACACGCCGTGTTTCGGAGGAAACCTCCTTCCTCAGGGGGTCGGGTGCCACTGTTACCTGCTTTTGTCACAGACCGGAGATGCTTGCCACTGTTAAGAATAAAATAGATACAAGAGAACAAGTGCATGATGAAAAACCCACCGCAAGGAGAAGATGGCAGTGACAATGGAAAGAACACTTACTATATGTGAAGCGTTGACTCAGTTTGTCGCGCCCGAAGGCGACTCTATATGATTCTGCAGGTAAAACAATGCATAATCAAGTACTGAAACCTTACGTTAGGTGTTTTGAACCGGGAAACCTTGCACATATATATATTACCTCGTCGCGATGCTGGAGTCGCTCGCTGGACCGTGTGTATACTATCGGCAGCGAGAGACGTCTGAACGCTAACCTTTAAAGACAAAAAAGGCGCCAAAGGTATGGGTGTGTCCAAATAAGGGCACATACGTCACAGTCGAGGCCATTTTGGAACAAGGGCTGTCCATAAAAGGGAAGTGACGATATCGGCAGCCATTTTGAAAAAATTTAAATTAAGGGATTCCCCCTAACGTGACTATCCATGAAAGGGAAATGACGTAAAAAGAGGCCATCTTGAAAACAGTTGACCGAAAATATACCCCAACCTATCCTTGTATGGATGATGAAAGGGATTTGACGACATCGGCAGCCATATTGAAAGGATTTTTAAATGGGGGAATCCCCATAGCACGACTGTCCATAAAAGGGAAATGACGTAGGAGGGAGCCATCTTGGAAACAGTTTGCCGGGGATATACCCAAACCTATCCTTATATGGATAATGTCGTCACTGTCCGCCATTTCTAAAGGGGGAGGGGGGGGAACACAAAGAAAGGCAATCAATATAGGCAAAGGCTAAATAAGAGTGTACCACTCTATTTTCTCGTTGAGGCCCTGCGGTTCCACAGATTGTAAACGATAGATCCATTGGTGTTCCTTCAAATTCAACGTGGAGAGTCTGTCTCCCCCCCTCCATGATTGTGTGATTTGTTCAATAATCAGCCACTGGAATTGTTCAAATTTATGTTGATGGGTGACACAATGTTGTACCATGGGGGCCTTGACGTCTAAGTTCTTGATGCGGCTACGGTGTTCAATTAGCCGGACTTTAATTTTACGTGTAGTTCTACCCACATAAATTTTTTGGCAAGGGCAAATGAGTCCATATACCACAAAATCAGAGTTGCAGAGGACGGCTTGTCGCCGTGTAATTCGAATCTGGGTATTAGGGTCTTGCCATTCAACACCAGTGATGGCTAAGGTACAAAAACTGCAATTTCCGCACTGTGTCTGACACGGGGGGCCGGGAGTGATATCCAAATGTTGGGTGGCGCGTACCACTTGTTGTTTAATATTAACCCCTCTGCTGTAAGCAAACATGGGTGGAGAACGGAAGATGTGATGTGGACTCAGGACGTGCCAATTACGCTGAATGGACTGCCGAATTTGTTGTGTAAGATCCGTATGTTCTAATACACATACTGTTTGTGACATCTGTTTACGACTCCTATATTGTAATAGGGAATCTCGAGGAGAAAACTTGGCTCTTTTGAAAGCCCTTTTGATTGTAGCTGTTGGGTATCCCCTCTCCATGAACCTATCACTAAGGATTGCACTTTGATATAGGAAATCTTGCTGCATAATTGGGGCAGCTATACTTTATATGGCGCCCTCTCAAATGTGCTCATCGAGACCGATGATTATAAATAAAGACAAGCTTCCGCCATTATAAGCTCTCATTAGCCTAACTTTTGGGCATTTAATATATGAGGTCTCCATGAGCTTCCCACCGCTCTTCTATTTCAGGAATCATTTATAAATTGTTGATGTCATTTATTTCCTGATATTTGTGGATCCATTCATATTTGCATCTCAAACAGGGGCAGCATTCGCTTAGTGACTACACAATCAAGTTTCAGATGCTCACCGCCGAACTTGGATAAAAGGAGGATTATATCTATGCCCTATCTTCTTGGACGGTGTCTCACCCCATCTCAAGAACCTGCTGCCCGGGAGCTTCCTGAGACCCTGGAAGGCCTCATTGACCTCACAGGCAAATTGACAGATGTCTCCAGGAATGCAACCAGGAGTTCAGGACTCCACTCCGCTCTGTTCCCAAGCATCCCTGCTCTCCTCCTACCATCGTGGTTTTGATTTCTGGAGGCACCTCCACCAGCAAAACTAAAGAACCCATGCAATTGGGTTGAGGGCAATTATCTCCAGAGGAACGTCAACATAGGAGACAAGCAGGCCTCTGCCTATACTGTGGCGCGGTGGGACATCGGTTATCCCAGTGCCCGATCCACCTGGGAAACTTCTCGGCTTAAGGTCAGTTAGGGGCCTGATCTTAGGCCCTGTCTTTCCGGCCCCACAGCTGCCTCTTCCAGCCACCATTACATGGGACTCTCGCTCTTTCCCAATACTGGCTCTGGTAGACTCCAGAGCGGAAGGAAACTTCCTAGTCAAGGACCTCGCTATCCACCTAGATATTGCGACTGAAGATATAGAAACACCCCTGGTTGTCACTTCCATTCATGGAGACCATTGCCGAGAAGGGTCACCCAAATCACCACCCCAGTCCTTGTGAGGATTGGCACTCTCCATGAGGAGAAGATAAAGCTCTTCATTCTAGACAGTTCTATGCACCCCATGATCCTGCACATACCCGGGCTACAGCGCCACTCTCCCCAATTTGACTGGGCGGTACTATTGCTCACACTGTCACCACTCCTGCATGAAGAGAGGTGGAGCCGCCCCTACTGATACCCCTGGCTGCCATGACACCTGGAATTCCAAAGCCCTATGCAGACCGCCAATGTCTTCTCTAAGAAGAAGGCAGACATCCTTCCACCTCTCCAGAGATTCAACTGCCCTATAGATCTACTCCCCGGTACTGCTCCTCCACAGGATAGGGTGCACCCCCTCTCCATTCCGGAGACAAAGGCCATGGCAGAATACATCCAGGAGAATCTGGCCAAAGGATTCATTCATCCTTCCTCTTCGCCTGCTGATGCAGGGTTCTTCTTCATTACAAAAAAGGATGGCCGCTATCGAGAGCTCAACACCATTACCCAGAAGGACAAATACCCATTGCTGCTGATTAAGGAACTGTTCAACCGTCTCCAAGGGGGCGACCATTTTCACTAAGTTAGACCTATGAGTATCTTGTAATGTCCTTCGGCCTAAGCAATGCCCCTGTGGTGTTCCAGAGAATGATGAACAACATTTTCCGAGACCTCCTATACTCCAAGGTAGTGATCTACTTCAATGATTTCCTCGTATTCTCGAAGTATTACTCATGCCGTCCATGGCAGACCTGCGGCAAGGCCCCCTCACCTTCCTACAGTATCTCCAGCTCCTGGTTCCTCCTCGCTGGTGGCAGTGGGCCGTCAGCTTCGTCCTCAGGCCTCCCCCAGTGCCTCCGGCCCCGCTACAGTCCCTGGCGTTCCCGGTCCAGCCACCGCATCCATTGCTTCTAGTTGGGCCTCTCCACGTGGCCTGTGGAGAGACGCTCCCTCTTGGCACCGCACCCTTCCCTAGGCGCATGATTCAGCATTGCTTAAGAAGGGACCGCGGAGGGAACCTAGCCAAGGCCCCGGATGATGACGTCAACAGAGTTACTGTATTTAAGTGCAGGCTCCGCTCCCTAGCTTTGCCTTTGCAACAGGTCCCTTCGCTGGTCGAGTACTCGTTGCCTTTTCAGAGATTCATCTCTATGTTCCTGCTCCTCGCTGTTCCTGGTTCCTGTCTCCTTGTTCCTATGTTCCTGCCTTGCTCCTTCTACAGATTGCCTACACGGACTTTGACTCTGCTTCGCCTGACCACACCATTGACTCTCTCCAAGCCCGGACCTCTGCTTCGCCTGACCACGTCATTGACTCTCTCCAAGCCCAGATTTCTGCTTTGTCTGACCACGCCACTGACTCTCTCCAAGCCTGGACCTTTGCTTCGCCTGACCATGCCACTGAATCTCTCCAAGCCTGGACCTTTGCTTCGCCTGACTATGCTACTGCCTATCTCCAGACCCACACCTCTGCTTTGCCTGACTACGCTCTTGCCTATCCTTGGATCCAGACCTTGCATCATCTGTCTACTCATTGACCTTCATGTTCAGACCTCTGCCTTGCTTGCCACCGTCTCCAGATTGCCGCCAGCCCTTACTCAAGCCTGTACCTTGACGCCTCTTAAGCTTATCGCTTGGACTTGGTTCATTCAGGCTTCGGCCTGCTCTTGCTCGAGTGCCCCCTGTCTGCTTCCTTTCCATTGGTACCCGAGTTTCCAGTACCCTACCTCTTCCAGCATAAGACAATACCATCTTTCATCTGCTGTCTCTGGGCTGAACCAATCTCCTCATTGACTCTACACAGAGGCCCACCTAAGTCCAGCCGACCCTGGCACCCAAAGGCTCAACCCGCAGGAAACGAGGGCTGGTAGTGGTGAAGCTCCAGCTGGCCTCTGTCCATTTATTTATTTATTTATTTTATTTTATTTCTTTTACTATACCGATGCTCAAGACTAGGTCTTATCGTACCGGTTTACAATGTAACTGAGGGGAAACCAATTAACATCAAGGTAGAAAGTAAAGTTACATTAAACAGGGAGCGTAAAACCTGGGCAATGGAAGACAGTACAGAATTTAAACTAAGAAACAATTAGAGAGAGATAAATATATAATCAACAAAAACTATAAGATACATAAACATAGATTTATCCTAGGCAGTTATTAGCATGGCATCCATCAGCCCATTCCACCTGCCGATGGTGGGGACCTGTAGGTTCCTACCTACGGGTTGCTTCAACCCCATCTCCGCCCAAGGGTCCATCTCCGGCGCAACAGGTTGCAAAGGCCATGGACTCGCTGGAGCCACGTGCCCTCCAGGCCATCCCAGGCCCTGCATCCAAGGTATAAGAACAGCAGCAGTTTCTTGAGGCACTGGCCTCCTCCATTGATCGTCTTCACGCCCAGCTTGATGCCCTTACCAGTAATCCAGTTTCTATGCTGGCTCCTACTCATCCACAGCCATCATCATTGACGCCTCGTACCTTGCTGACCCTACCAGTGCCCCCACGCTTCAAGCTCGGCAGAGGGTTTATCAACCAATGCTATATGCACTTTGGTCTGCAGCCTTCTGTCTTCCAGGATGAATTAACCAAGGTCACCTTTATTTTATAGCGTCTTGAGGGGAAGGCGCTGGCTTGGGGTTCACACTTATGAAAATGATCAGCCTCTACCCTAAGGGAGCTGTCTCAGTTTGTGGCTGTGTTTCGACGGACCTCTGAGAATCCTGGACAGCATGCCGTGGCAAGCATCAACTTGTTTCACCTCCGTCAAGGTCAAAGAAGCCTCTTTGACTATACCATTGAGTTTCGGACTTTGGCCTCTGAGCTCGCCTGGAAGGAAGACTGATATGAACTATCTACTTGGATGGGCATTCCACGCAGCTGAAGGATGAGCTGACTGCAAGGGAGCTCCCTTCCTCGCTTGAGAACCTTATAGACTTGACAGGCCGAATCGACCATCGTCTCCAAGAGGGTCACCGGGAGAGTCGGATGCCCAAGAAGCCCTCTCGGGTTCCATCCCGGTCGCCACCAACTACCAGCCCTGCCTCAGGTAGGGTCGCTATTGTGGCCAAGATGGAAGAGTCCATGCAGTTGGGCCGTGAGCGGCCGTGAGCGGCTGATCCAAGAAGAGTGCCTCCAGTAGAGATGGTGGCCAGGTGCTCCGCAGTACAGACTTGCCCTGTCCATCCGGGAAACTTCCCGGCCTAAGTTCAGTAGGGGTCCTGAACTTGTGCACAACATCTCCAGCTCCTCAATTGTCTCTACCGGTTACCCTGATCTGGGACTCCCGGTCTTTCCAGTTCTTGCTTTGGTGGATTCCGGAGCAGGAGGCAATTTCATCGTTAAGGATCTAGTTCATCTCCTGGGTATAAAAACCCATCCTTTGTAGACCTCCCTGTGTATAGCTTCCATCTAAGGAGAACCGTTACCTGGCCAGATCTCCCTCACCACTGAGCCAGTTCAATTATGCACTGGCGCTCTCCATACGGAGGAACTTAAACTGTTGGTATTGGAAAAGTTGATACACCCAGTAGTCTTAGGGCTACCTTGGCTCCAATGTCACTCACCCTAATTTGATTGGGGTTCTCTGCAACTGGTGGAGTGGGATCCCGCCTGCCACCAGTCCTGTCTACGGAAAGTGGTACCGCCATCTGTAGTTCATCTGGCTACCACCTCTTCAGGTATACCTGCTCCTTATGCTGATTTTGAAGATGTATTCTCCAAGCAAAAGGCTGATCTCCCACCTCTTCGGAGGTTTGGTTGTCCCATTGACCTCCTACCTGGGACCACGCCTCCCCGAGGGCGCACCTATCCTCTGTCTCTTCCCGAGACAAAAGCTATGACAAATTACATCCAAGAAAACCTTGTGAAGGAATTAATCCGCCCCTCTACTTCTCCTGCTAGGGCAGGATTCTTTATTGTGACTAAGAAGGATGGGTCACTTAGGCTGTGTATTGACTATCATGGCCTGAACTCCATCACCCGTAAAGACAAGTACCCTCTGCCACTGATCTCGGAATTATTTCACCACTTGCACGGAGCATCAATATTCACTAAGTTGGATCTACACGGTGCGTATAATCTGGTGCAGATCCGCCCCAATGATATTTGGAAGACCACCTTTAACACACAAGATGGGCATTATGAATACCTGGTGATGCCCTTCAACCTCTGAAACATGCCCGCAGTTTTCCAACAAATGATGAACGAGATCTTTAGAGATTTACTGTACACCAAGGTTGTGGTCTATTTGGATGATATCCTTATCTTTTCTAAGGATCTGGCCACACATCATACTGATGTCAGTACCATTCTCCAATGCCTTCATGAGAATCACTTATTTGCAAAATTGGATAAGTGTTTATTTGAGAAATCCAGCCTGCCTTTCCTCGGATATATTATCTCCCAATGAGGATTCTCCATGGACCCTGCCAAGTTAAAAGGAATCCAGGATTGGCCACAGCCCATGGGCCTTAAGGTGCTCTAGTGCTTCCTGAGTTTCCTGAACTACTATCGCCATTTTATTCCACACTATTCCACTCTGGCCGCCCCTCTGACTGCATTGACTTGCAAGGGCCAAGATACTCGGAATTAGACTCCAGAAGCCATCAATGCCTTTCACCGCCTTAAAGAAACCTTCCAGGCGGGGTCTTGCCTCCATCACCCAGACCCGAACCACCCATTCCTAATGGAAGTGGATGCCTCCGCCATCGGAGCTGGGGTGGTATTGAGCCAAAAAACTGCCTCCGGATCTACAGTACCATGTTCTTTCTACTCGCATAAATTCTCATCTGCAGAGCAGAATTATAGTATCGGAGACCGTGAATTGCTCGCCATCAAGTTAGCCCTCGAGGAATGACGCCAATGGTTAGAGGGTGCGCAACACAAATTCATCGTGTTCACTGATCACAAGAACCTGGAACATTTGAGCCATGCCCAGCGTCTCAACGCTCGTCAGGCCCGATGGGCCTTATTCTTCTCCAGGTTCAAATTTGAGCTTGGTTACCATCCAGCTGAGAAAAACCTCTGGGCAGATGCCCTCTCACGCTCGTTCGAGCCTGAAGATATCCCGGAAGAACCTGCTCACATAATAGACCCTGCTTGCATTTGTCTATCCGCTACTCACCCAGTTCCTACTGGGAAGACTGTAGTGCCTCGAAGACTCCGAGAAAGAGTCCTTTGATGGGCTCATGATTCTAAGTTCGCTGGTCACCCAGGGTGAGCGCAAACTTTGGCGCTGCTCCAGAGGTTTTTCTGGTGGCCCACTATGGTCTCTGACGCGAAAGCATACGTCGAATCCTGTAACGTGTGTGCACAGCAAAATCTCCTGGTTGGCCGACCTTGGGTTCTCCTCCAGCCACTTCCAGCTCCCAAGTAACCATGGACCCAACTGGCTACGGATTTCATCGTGGACTTCCCTCCATCTAAGGGCAACATCGTCATATGGGGAACCATAGACCGATTTTCAAAAATGGCCCATTTCATCCCTCTACTGGGCCTACCATCTGCTCCTGAACTGGCATACCTATTCTTTAGTCACATCTTCAGATTACATGGCCTACCCAAGGACATTGGTTCCGATAGAGGTCCACAATTCGTTGCTAGATATTGGCGTGCTCTCTGCCGAAAATTCGGCATTAACATCAGTCTAACAACTGCTTACCACCCTCAAGCCAATGGACAAGTTGAGCGAATGAATCACTCCTTAAAGGCCTTCTTACAAGCTTACATCAACAACCACCAAGACAATTGGTTCAGAACTTCTCCCTTGGGCAGAGTTTTCTCACAATTCCCACATCGCCACAGCTACAGGCACATCTCCGTTCTCCATCGTCTATGGAAAGCAACCACGACCACCACTGCCCATACCTCTGCCAGTGCCTTCCCCTGCGGCTCAGGCTACCGCAGACGCCCTCAAGGCTTTATGGGAACAGACAAATCTTTGCTTACATCAAGCCGCTTCCTGGGCCAAGAGAACTGTTGACAGTCACTGACGCTCGGCTCCTGAATCCCTTCCTGGCCAGAAAGTGTGGTTGAGCACTCGATATAACAGATTCAAGATACCTTCTCAATGATTTGCTCCAAGGTATATTGGACCTTTTACGGTCACTTGACGCATTGGAACAGTTACTTACCAGCTTCGGCTGCCTCCTACGCTGGGAATACATAATACGTTTCATGTTTCTTTTCTAAAGCCAGAGGTCTTGTCCTGGCCTTCCCGAAAAGCTCCTGAACCACCTCCTTTGGTGGAGGAGACTGATATAACCTACAAGGTGTATGAAGTCCTCGACATCCGTCATAGGGGCCGCCGGTGGGAATAACTCCTTTCTTGGGAGGGTTATGGACCCAAAAAGAATTCATGGGAACCAGCTCGAAATATCCTGGACAAAACCCTCCTCCTGAGCTTTCATCGTGCCCATCCGGGCAAACGCCGCCCCCAAGGAGGGGCATAAAGGGAGGGATACTGTTACGAGTGCCATCCGCAGCAGACCCGTGGCACAGCCCCCTCACCTTGCAACAGCATCTCCAGCTCCTGGTTCCTCCTCGCTGGTGGCAGTGGGCCGTCAGCTTTGTCCTCGGGCCTCCCCGGGAGCCTCTGGCCCCTCTGCAGTCCTTGGCATTCCCGGTCCAGCTACCGCGTCCATTGCTTCTCGTCGGGCCTCTCTGCGTGGCCTGCGGAGAGATACTTCCTCTCGGCGCCGGGCCCCTCCCTAGGTGCTCATGCGCGTTTCAGCATTGCTAAAAAGGGACCACGGCGGGAACCTAGCTGCGTCCCCAAATGATGATGTCAACAGAGCTACTGTATTTAATTGCAGACTCTGCTCCCTAGCTTTGCCTTTGCAACAGGACCCCTCACTGGTCGAATACTCGTTGCCTCTTCAGAGATTTGTCTCTACCTTCCTGCTCCTTGCTGTTCCTGGTTCCCATCTCCTTGTTCCTACATTCCTGCCTTGCTCCTTCTACAGATTGCCTACATGGACTTTGACTCTGCTTCGCCTGACCACACCATTGACTTCCTCCAAGCCCGGACCTCTGCTTCGCCTGACCATGTCATCGACTCTCTCCAAGCCTGGACCTCTGCTTCACCTGGCCACCCCATTGACTCTCTCCAAGCCAGGACCTCTGCTTTGCCTGACTACGCTACTGCCTATCTCCAGACCCAGACCTCCACTTCGCCTGAATACGCTACTGCCTATCTCCAGTCCCAGACCTCTGCTTTGCCTGACTAAGCTCTTGCCTATCCTCAGATCCAGATCTTGCATCATCTGTCTACTCATTGACCTTCATGTTCAGACCTCTGCCTTGCTGGCCAAAATCTCCAGATAGCTGCCAGCCCTGACTCAAGCTTGTACCTTGACACCTCTTAAGCTTATTGCTTGGACTTGGTTCATTCAGGCTTCGGCCTGCTCTTGCTCGAGCGCCCCCTGTCTACTTCAGTTCCATTGGCGCTCAAGTTTCCAGTACCCTATCTCATCCAGCATAAGACAATACCATCTTTCGTCTGCTGTCTCTGGGCTGAACTGATCTCCTCATCACCTAAGTCCAGCCAGCCCAGGCACCAAAGGCTCAACCCAAAGGGAACAAGGGCTGGTAGTGGTGAAGCTCCAGCTGGCCTCTATCCATCAGCCCACTCTGCCTGCCGATGGTGAGGACCCTTAGGTTCCTACCTAAGGGTAGTTTCAACCCCCCTCAGCCCAAGGGTCCACCTCCGGCGCAACACGAAGGACCTATCAACCCACCATCAAGATTCAGGTCCTCCAGCGCCTATGAGAAAACCAGCTATATGCTAAATTGGACAAATATTTGTTCAAACAAGAAAATCTTCCCTTCTTGGGATATGTTGTCTCAAGCAAGGCTTCTCCATGTATCCCAGTAAGCTCCTGAGTAACCACAACTGGCCCCAGCCCACTGGACTATGAGCCCTCCTATTGTTGCATCCGTCGGTCGCAGACAGCTGCGACCGCTCTGCCTTACCTCTTTTCTTCCATTTTCCTCCTCCTTGGGCAAGATGGCTGCCTCCGGTGCCGAGTGCTGAAACCCTCGGCGTCTCCAACTCAGCATGGGTGTCCCAGTCCGCCATGCTCCTTCCCGTGGCCTCCTAGGGTACGTGCGCGCACGTTGCCTACGCTCAAATACACATCATGGCGGGAAACTCGGGGGCATCCCCACCGCATGACGTCGATACCTCCGAGTATTTAAAGTCTCCACTATGCTACCATCATTGAGTTAGCAAGGACTTCGGTTTAAGCTACTCTGACCACTCTGAGCTCTTCGCTTAGACGCCTCGCTACCCTCCAGGGATCTCACTCCTTATGAAGCTCTAGGCACCCGCTCCTCAGGGGCCTCTCATTTCCAACCACCCTTCGGAGTTTCTACTAACTAGACAACCGCTCCTCGGGGGTCTCTCTCTCTATTTATTTCAGGATCTTCTAGACTATCGGGTACTCGCTCCTCGAGGGCCTACCAGTCTGTGTATCCTGCACCATGGACCTTCGGTCCCAACATCATCATTTCCAGGAAAATGCCGCACTATGCTCCTGTGAGTACCTCTACAATCCGGTGCTCCAACTCCACCCACCAGGCTCGGCCTTGCCCGCACTGTGGGTTCCTAGCTATCTTGAACATCTGGGTGAGACTTCTACATCTGAGACTGAATGTATTGGTACCTTGTGGACTTCAGTGCCTTCCTTCCTGCCTCATACCATCTATCTACAGCAGTACAATACAGTTTTCCACCTACAAGTGTCTGTTCTCTGAGGTTAGCCTATTGTTGTGTAATCTCCCACAGAGGGCCACAGTTCATTGCCTGATATTGGTGATCATTTTGCAAGAAGTTTAATATAACTTTGGACCTAACTACTGCTTACCACACTCAAGCCAGCGGACAAGCAGAGTGAACTAACCAGTCTCCGAAGAACATTCCTTCGAGCCTATGCCAAACGATCAGCAAAATAATTGGTCTCATCTCTTGCTGTGGGCAGAATTCTCCCACAACTCCCATATTATACCTCCACCGGATCATCTCCCTTCCTCATCGTCTACGGCAGACAACCGCTTCCCCCCGCTGCCAATTCCCCTGTCAGTTCCTTTTCCAGCAGCTCAAGCCACTGCAGACAAACTACACCAGCTCTGGACCTGCACCACCAAGTTGCTACAGGAAGAGGCAAGTCAGGCTAAACAATCCACAGACACCCATCGCAGACCAGCACCCCAGTTTAAATCCAGTGATAAATTGTGGCTCAACACCCACCACATCTGGCTCAGGTTTCCATCCCAGAGCCTGGCGCCCCTATACATCAGCCCATTTCCCATCATCAAACAAATTGGACCGGTAACTTATCAACTCCGCCTCTCTCCTTCACTGGGAATCCATAATGTCTTCTATGTGTCCCTCCTCAAGCCTTTGATCCTTTCCTGGCCATCCCAGAAGATCTCTGTACCACCGCAGCTCTCTGCAGACAGCGACACCATCTACCAAGTACACGATGTCCTGGACATCTGGAGACAAGGCTGTAGATGGGAGTACCTCCACTCCTGGGAAGGATATGGGCCCGAGGAGAATTCTTGGGAGCCAGCCACCAACATCCTCGACAAAAAGTTGATCAGACAGTTCCACGCTGCTCACCCCAAGAAACCGAGAATCCCTGGAGGGGGGGCTTAGGGGAGGGGGTACTGTTACATGCACCAACCACAGGGCCCTGTGGTCGGCTGCACTCATCTTCTGCCGGCCTGCCAAGGCAGCCCCAGACTCCTTGGCCGCAGCTGGGAACCGGCAACAATGCTGCACTGCTTCTCCTCCTGACGCTGTTTTGATGCAGCAGCCCTCCCCGGGCCAAGCAACCTTGCCAACTCTGCACTGCTGCCTTCCTCTCGGGCCAGGAGTGTTCCGCGTGCACGCCTCGCCCCAGATTTAAAGGGCCTGCGGCAGGAATCATCTGCGGTCCTTACTGATGACATCACAAGTCTACCCCTACTTAAGGCAAGCTCTGCAAGTCAGAGCTTGTCTTGGCAACAAATCCCTTTGCTCTCCTGAGGTGCGCTTCAGTGCTCTGGTACTTCAGTCTTCCTGTGTTCCCATCTACCCGTGCTCTAACTTCGGACAGACCTATGGCTTCTGACCTTCTGCCGGGACCTGACTGAGTATCGCCACCTGCCCTGACCTTCTGCCTGGACCTGACTATGAGTATTGCCATTTGCCCTGACCCTCTGCCTGGAGTCAACCTTGTGTGCTATTGCCTGGTCTTCTCTTCATGGGATCATCTATGCAGAGGCCCGCCTAAGTCCAGCCAGTCCCAGTACCCAAGGACTCAACCTGCGGGGAACAAGGACTAATATTGGCGAAGCTCCTGCTGGCTGCTCGGCCTTGCCTGCCAACGGAGGGGACCTGTGGAGGCTTCTCCCACAGGCAGTGCCAACTCCTCCTTGGTCCAAGGGTCCACTCCTCCAACACTTACTAAGGCGCACGAGCGAAGATATGCTGGAATTTTTAATCTTGCACGCACTTGCGTGTATGTTACAAATTACACCAAGTATGCTCCACATTTTAAGAGGTTACTTGAACACAGCTAGCCTGCATGTGGCTTCCATAGGACTTTGTCAGTTTTTACACACATATGTCAGGGAATTTTAAAGCATGCTTACGCGAGGTACATTCCCAGTTTTGCTATTAGTCCACCAGTTTGCCCAGTTAATATTGAGGACTTTCAGCTCTCTCTGGTTATTCATCCTGCACGCCTCCCAGTTGACCTGGACCCCTCACCCTGTTCTATAAACCTAAAATTAGAGATCTACAGATTTTGTTCTTATCAGGAGCAGGAGTAAAGTTACGCAAATATCTAACATGTATTTGCTGCGGTTTTCGGTTTTAAAATACGGAGGTACATGTATAAGTCTTGGCCTTGTTCCAGAACACCCATATCCCATCCCTTTTCCTTCCCCTTATTCCTCACGTATGTTTGGATACATACGCATGTATTTTGCAGCTTTTTAAAATCTGCATTGCTTGCGAGAGGTCCACATACGTGCGTATGTACCCTATCTATGTGGGCATTTTTGTGCGAGCAATGCTTTTAAAATCAACCTATGAGTTAACTGGTAAGCTCCTTTCATCTCCCCAGCCCATCTCCTCTCTCTCAACTCTTCCAGCCCTTTTTGCATCCCGCCAGCTGATCTTCTCTCACCTCCAAGCCATTTTTATAACTCCCACTTATCCTCTATCATCCCTTCCCTCTCTCACCTCCTCCCTCCAACCATTCTCTTACATCTCTCCTCCCCCTCCTAGCTGATCCCCTCTTAGCTTCCAGCTCCTCTCTTACATCTTCAGGTCAATCTTATGTCATTCCTCGTAACTCACCCTCAACAGCCAATCCCTCTCCAGCTTATCCAGCCCTCAAAAACTCCTCCTGCATCTGATCTCTCCCTTCAAACAGCCCCTTCCTCCAAGCATCTCCCTGGCCAGGGTCAGTAGTACTATTCTCCTTTGGGACCTGGGTCAAAGGTGGATAATAAGTGGGGAGAAGAGAGGGCAGGCAGATAGAAAGGAGCAATGCTTTTCTCGTGGATAAATTCATTTGTGCATGAGGAGAGAGGAACATTGGCAATCTCCACCTGGTCCATGCACACTCAGCCCTCCCTTCCCTCTTGGCTAGTTCTACAGTGATCTGCAAGTGGCAGCAGCATTCGTAATCAAAGTTAGCACAGGGCCTGTGAGCCAGTGCACGGGGCTTCATGTTGCCACAGAAACTCATGCAAGTGAAGGACCACTGCAGGGCCTGTGAGTACATGCTGGCTCCTACTGCTGCTGATGCTTCTGGTGCCTGATGAGCACTGCCATTTGAAGTACTTGTGGCCCCAACTGAAGGTTTTGTGACCCCCATTTTTTTCTCCCGACCCACAGTTTGGGAAGCCCTGCTCTAGGTACTAGAAGGAAGGATTAGAAGGATTGTAGATAATGCCTTTTTTCAGTCCTTTGGACAACTGTTCATTCGTTTTCGTGCTGTCCTTTTTTTTCCCCTTCTCTTTTCAGAGTTTTTCACTTCCTCGCTGTCCCCTTTCCCCTTCCCTGTTTATTGTATTTCTCCTCAGTTTTATGTAAACCGCTATGATGTCTATTTGAATAACGGTATAGAAATCTATTAAATAAATAAATTAAATTAATTAAATACAAACTGGTTAAATACATAAGGATTTATAGGAAAATATCTTGTG
This sequence comes from Rhinatrema bivittatum, assembly GCF_901001135.1. NCBI lineage: Eukaryota > Metazoa > Chordata > Amphibia > Gymnophiona > Rhinatrematidae > Rhinatrema > Rhinatrema bivittatum. The sequence goes on from NC_042620.1 coordinate 209,358,968, forward strand.
TTCTTTACCCCCCCCCCCCCCCAAGTTTCTCTCATTACTTAGTGTTTGCACCATTATTTTTCTGCAGTTTTTCATTTTTCTTTTCTTTTTTTTTTTTTTTTTAACTATATGATGGGCATTATATTCCCTTGGGGAGTACAAGAAGGCAGTAAAGAAAAACTGGGAAGGAGATTCAGTATAAGAACATAAGAAATTGCCATGCTGGGTCAGACCAAGGGTCCATTAAGCCCAGCATCCTGTTTCCAAAAGAGGCCAAACCAGGCCACAAGAACCTGGCAATTACCCAAACACTAAGAAGATCCCATGCTACTAATGCCAGTAATAGCAGAGGCTATGCCCTTAGTCAACTTGATTAGCAGTTAATTGACTTCTCCTCCAAGAACTTATCCAAACCTTTTTTAAACCCAGCTACACTAACTGCACTACCCACATCCTCTGGCAACAAATTCCAGAGCTTAAACGTGTGTTGAGTGAAAAAGAATTTTCTCTGATTAGTCTTAAATGTGCTACTTGCTAACTTTATGGAGTTCCCCCTAGTAGTCCTTCTGTTATCCGAAAGTGTAAATAACCGATTCACATCTACTCGTTCAAGACCTCTCATGATTTTAAAGACCTCTATCATAGCCCACTCAGCCGTCTCTTCTCCAAGCTGAACAGCCCTAACCTCCCAGAAGGCATAGGGGTTCTGAAATGGGAGGAACTTTCCAGGCTTTGCCCTGTCGAGAGGACATGGTGGGAGAAGGGTGAAAATTTGTCTGAAGAAGGGGTAGGGCAGGAACAGGAAGGAGTTTTACTAGAACCAGAAGAAGAGTCAGAGGAAATTCAGGTGGAAGTGTGGAGCAGCCCCGAGGATGAGCTGGAACCAATGAACTTGGGAGATGAGTGGTGGAGCCCCCCCTCCATAAGATGACACACTCTTGGAGACTGCCGGTCAAGAGTGGGGTGGGGTGGATGTAGTTGCAGCCATAATGAGAGGGGAAGCACAAACCTCAGCTGAAGACTATGATAGGAGGTGGCAGTAGGGACTGGTTCCCTAAGAACCAGGTCCATAGAGCGCAGCCAAGCTTAAGCTGTGCAGAAAGCAACCGTGAGCAACGTGCAGGAGGATTAAAGTGAGAGTTGCTGTCTTACCGTATGAGTTTGAGCCTGATGTGGTTTCATAAGTAAAGCTATAGAGATTTTAAACTACCGGGATAATTAGGGACTATGTGTTCATAAGCCCACCTCACCAACTTGGGCGAGAGGATTTGAACCATAGCTGTGACACTGGAAGAAAACGGCTAAAGTATAGGCAATAGAGACTGCTATACCTGGCCTGAGAAGCTTCAGAGCTGGAACCAGGGAAGCTACAGGGAAAAGTTGGGCAGTGGGCTATGGAAAAGCACCCTCCAGAGGCTTAACCAGTGGTTCAGTTTATGTAACCAAATAATTCCAGCCTGATTGCGACTGGGGGAGTGGCCGGCGGTGTTTAAATATTATGGCAGCTAAAATGTTAATTTGCTAATTCTGACACAGTAAACCCACTGTAGCCATGTGCTGAACTACCTTTGTTTCTAACCACTTGTTGCATACTTTAATGGTTCAGAACTTTTGTTTGTATTCTTTATTCCCAGGAGATGGGAAATAGCATTTTAGAGGTCCATATTCAGAGGCATTGAGCTGGATAACTCAGAAGTTATCTAGCTAAATGAATATTTGGGCACGTATCTGGCTAAAATTTGGCAGCATAACTTAGGAGCATTCCAGGGGCTTTTTAGGTAGGATTTGCATTAGACGGATGACTCAAAATTCAGAGTTAGCCCGATAATTTAGCCAACTGAGTCTGGTTGGGCTAAAGAGCAGCCCTAAAATTAACTGGATAAAGTTTATCCAGCTAACTTTCAGATAGCCAGATAGATTGAATAATGTGGCTGCACTATTGACTATACCTCCGAAGTTAGCCAAATAAGTTTACTGTTTTCTGTATTTGTACTGTTTGTTTAATTACGCATATTTGGGGACCCGAAATAGCTAATTAGGTGTCAGCGCCATTTGAAGAATTATGGTACTCCTAGCCCAGTCATTATAGTACAGTGGTATGAATGTAATTGGTAGTAGGCACCACTAGATGGTGTTTTCAGTCATCATTCCATTTTCTATGCTCATTGCTTCCCTTTTGTAATTTGATATTATTTGCATTTGTTTTCTGTTTAGAGGCGAATTACAGTACCAAGGAAAGTTTACACTGTGGAGCAGGAGGAATGCCAATGGTTCAAAAAATAAAAATAAAAAAGGCAACAGGGAAACACAAAGCCTCTTACAGGTACAGCCCAAAACTTAGCAGGCAAAGGCGCATAAAAAAAATCACGTTTCCTTTTTTTGTAAAAAGAATGGTGTCAACACCGTACCTAAGAGAAAGGATGGTTGTGTCCCTAACACATTTTCAGGCCAATAGAGTAAAAAATGTGGGAGAGCCGGTGCTCCGTGTTGAGTGCCCACTCTCCCGACACGAGCCCGAGCACCTCCCCTGGGCGCGTGATTCTCTATTTAAATTAGGTGTCGTGCTAATAAGGAGGATCTAGGGACAATAGCCCATCCCTAGCACCACCTTATTAGCAAAGAGGTGGCTGTCAGTAGGTCCCTTCAACCAACGCTCTATTTTACTGGCGTCGTTTTCTGAACCCGCTGACAGCCATGGGTTAGGAAAACGGACGCCGGTAAAACTGAGTATCTGCTTTCTAACCCGCTGACCAGCGGGCAGATTTTTTTTTTTTTCCTCCGACTTAATATCACCAGGATATTAAGTTGGAGGGTGTATAGAAAAGCAGTATTTTCTGCTTTTCTGTACACTTTTCTGGGTTGCTCAGAATTTAACGCCTGCCCTTGGGCAGGAGTTAATTTCTGAGAGTGAAATGTGCGGCATGCCCGCATATTTTACTTTCAGTATCCTGGGCAACTAACTAACAGGCTCATCAACATGCATTTGTATGTGATGAGCGCTATTAGTCTTCAGGGGGTTGGCTGCACGAGGGGTAATATATGTGCGTCAGAAACACTCGGCCAATCGTGTGGTAAATGGTGCGCTCGGCTGAGCGCACTATTCTGTATCAGTCTGTTTGTGTTTAAGAAGTGTGTCTTTATATGCAGATTTATTAGGGACTTTCCCTGACCTCTCTTCTTGAACGTTGTTGCTGCTGTTTTCAATAAAAGTTACTCCATGTTAGCAAATACTCAAGAGTTAAGCTAATCATCAGAGTTGGATGTGGGGCTAAATGCCTCTAGGCATTTAGCCCCACATCCAACTCTGTAGTTGGATGTGAAATTTGCTATTGTTTGAATCTCTCCATAAACCCACAGGCAGCTTGAAAGATCAAAACCTGATAGCCTTGCTGTGGAAGGAAGGATTTTGTGACCATGGCAAAGGATGGAACCTAATCCTCACACCATCATTCCATGACAAAGAAGTAAGAGCACGGTAGACTTGACCAGATATGATGTTGAGCTATAAGGCAAGCAGGTGGTGAATGCCATCTGTTTGTGTGTAGTGGTAGCTTTGCTGGCAGTGAAGATATGGAACATGCCAATCAGATGATTTTCTCTTGCCAAACATACAATGGGGACAATGTTGCTCAGTACTGAGAGCCGTAAAAGTGCCATTGGGTATTAAGATCCTGATATAACACAAAAAGAGTGTCATTGTCAAAGGGTCTTCTGCAGGAACAGTAGTGCTTTGCCCGCAGAAATGGCCTTTTGGAAATTGTGTGGCCAATACGTGCATGAAATAACACAAACACACTAAGGGGTAGATTTTCAAAACTTACTTGAGCGCGTCCATGTGCATGCGCTACCCGATGCACACACATGGATGCACAATTTTATAAAATGTGCACATTGGGGCGCACACATGTTACAAAATGCCGGGTCAGTGTGCACAAGAGGGGGTAAAGTTATGCAATTACATGCGGCAACGCATCAGGGCCTTCCCCAGCTCCCTCCCAGTCTGCACCAATTAAGGAGCAGACTGGGAGGGAACTTCCCAACCCCCTATCTTACCTCCCTTCCCTTCCCACTATGCTGCCCTCCCCCTATCCCTATCCTAACTAGCCCGGTTTTTTTTTTATCTTACCTTTTGCTCTTGCCGCTGTGCCGGGCACCTCTAACCCCCCCCCCCCCCCCCCTCCAGACCATCCCTTTTTCAAGCCCCGGGACTTACATACGTCCCGGGGGTTTACACGCGTGGCCAGGCAGTTTGAAAATTGGCCCAGTGTGCGTAAGGCCTGGGCTTTTACGTGCACCAGGGTTTGAAAATCCACCCCTATATGTGCATAATCTTACACATAAGGGAAAGAGATTTTGAAAGTGAGACATTCGTGAATACTTTTCTATATTAAATCTCAGCAAAATAATGAGTAGCAAATAGTAAGTGCAAATGTGCATGCATAATTTTGCAGGGATAATTTTCAAAGTGGAATTATGCACGTAAATCCACTAAGAAACTTGGTGTAACATTTGCTTATAACTCCATAATGCATTTCATGTACATGATGACTGGGCCCAAACCAGACAGCAATATTGGGCCACCAAGAAACATCATGGGGTATGGATCTTTCCCTATGAATTCCTGGGTGGAACTTACAGCTTTCCTGAACAAACGAATGATCCCATCAGCAGTCTGAATTTTCCTAAAATTCCAGTTGCTCAGCTGCAGTGATTCCAGTGGAGAAAAGTTTGATCTAGCAGGTTTCCTTTACAAGTTTCCTCTTTATTAAATAAATGTATTCCTGTATAAGGTATTTAAATACTGAGATTTTTGCAGGATCAGGCATTGGATTTACCATGTTATCTTGTCATCAGAAACAGCAATGTGCTACTTTTCAAGGGACTGGGATATGGTGGTGCAGTCATTATTTTCACATTAAAAAAAAATGTACGAAGGGATAACAAATCTATTTTAAGGAAAAAGGATTAGCATTTTTCTTTAAAGATTCCGAGTGTAATAGTCTTTCCACAGCTAAAACTACTGGTGTATTTTCAAATATTTGTGGTAATTAGCACAGGCACAGAATCAAGAAGACTGTTGACAATTTAGGCTTTGTTTATCCAGGGAAGGAAGCAATTTATAATGGTGGAAGATAAGATTTGCTAGGCATCAGTACTTGCAATAAACTATTTCTTTAAATTGTACTACTCACTTCACCTTGCCTCATTTCAGGTTCTTGTTTTCAGGATGCTTGATACAGCAATAAAGAGGGAGTCTCGCATGGTGCCTTACATTAACCACATGGATTGGCTGACTCAAGGTTGAAGATCTGGTAAGGCATCTTGAATGCCACAATGATTATTCCTGAAAAGGGTCCCGTGTAACTGTTTTGTTAAAGGGCCCAGCAGAGTAACTGCTTAGGATAGTGGGACTCCTAATCCTTTTGCATTTATTTATTTGTATTTCAGACACTAGTCATGTGATTGATATTTAATGGGGAATATTGCCAGATTCTCTATCATGTAATATTTCAGATCTACTCAGATGTGTGTCAGATGTCATGTCATCAGTATTCGGACAACTAAAAGCATCAGCAGATACAGAAAGATATTTGGATAACTGTATTCTATACATACTTTTTTGGCATTATACTTTGATGTGTATTAAAGGTGGCTTTAAATTTCGCTGTTTTCTGTCCCTGAATTGGTAAGTAATTCTGATAATTTATGTGAGAGAGGCGGGGCTTCAGAACACATTTTTAAGTTTGATAGACATTTGACTGACATGTGTGGGTTCTGCTAGCAAGGAGTATCTTGCAATAAAGTCTTCCGTTACTTTTCAATAACTCCTTAGTTGGAGCAACATTTATAAAGGGATTGCTCCTTTTTTGTTGTCTACAAGGACAACATTTCTAAACCGTACCCTAATGTGGGTACAGTAGATCATCATAGCAGCGCCAGGCCCCACCTTTAAATTTCCCTCTGTACCTCCTTCCTCTCACTGGTCTTTGCCCAGAAAATAATGCACTTGGAGGCAGAAATAATGCACTTGGAGCATAGCTCCCTGCTTCAACGGCAGGGGAGAAGAAAAACAACCAATAAGGGCTGTATAACATACGGGTCGATACTGTAAGGCCGCGGTAGAAACAGTGCGGCAGTGTCAGGCGCACCCTTCCTCCCCGCACGCACAGTTCTCTAGACCTAGTGCCTGATACTCTCTTCTAATCGCATGCAAATGCATGCCGCGGCTGTGAAGCAATAGGGAAGGGTTATGCCCGCGCAACCCATTTTACTGTATAGGTGCTTAATACAGCGCCTATACAGTAACCTGGGTGCGCTGGTACCTGTCATTTCAAATGACATTTGAAATGACAGGCACCGGGAAGTGTAAAAAAACCCCAAAAAACCAAAAAGATGTAAAAACCTGAGTGTTAAAAAAAAATAAATTTTAAATACCTGTCACTTTCGTGCGGTCATCCAGGCAGCGGCGGGAGCCGGAGGGCCGCGTGGGTCCAGGTGATACTGGCCGGTCCAGGCGGCAAGCGGGCGGCGGTGGGAGCCGGGTGTTCGAGGCCGCGGGCGGGTAGGCGCGTGTTCGATCGGGCGGGTAGGCGGCGGGATCCGGGGGGCGGGTAGGCGCGTGTTCTATCGGGCGGGTAGGCCGCGGGCCGGGTCGCACAGGCGCGCATTCATCCAGGCAGAGGGAACCGTAGGCCGTTTTCGCCACCGGTTCCCTCTGCCTGGATGAATGGCCGTGCGATTTCAGCGCTGAAGGCAGTCACATGCCGTGACGTCACGGCATGTGACTGCCTTCAGCGCTGAAATCGCACGGCCATTCCTTCACTGCCAGTGGCCGTGCATTCATCCAGGCAGAGAGAGCCGGAGGTCGTTTCGCCGTCGGCTCCCTCTGCCTGGATGGATGCCCGTGCGGAATCGGGAGGAAGGGAGAAGGGACTGCCGTAGCAGGCCCGAGCCTTGCTACTTTTTCGGTTTTTTTTTTTGCTTCGGGAGGAGGGGACCGGACGGGCTGCAGGAGACCGGACTGGGGCTACACCGGAGACCGGACGGGCTGGACCGGAGACCGGACGGGACCAGGGCGGGTAAGCAATGTTTTTTACACTACACTACACTACACTAACTCCTACTAGGGGGAGGCGGTAAACTAACACGTTAAGGCCGCGGCAAAACAGCGGGTTACTGAGGAGATAGTATCAGCGCCCGTTACAGTATCGGAGGGGAATAGCTAATTCCTTCATTATTCAGCTTTTTCGTTCATTTACATGCTGGGTGCGGAAAGGGTTATGTGTCTATTTTAGTAAGTGCTAAGGATGCGTGAAACTGGAGACTGTATCGCTGGATGGCCTTACTCGTCTGTATTGTGCGCTCCCAGCACGTTACAGACGGGAAATCTTCAACCGCACGTTACTGTATCGACCCGATAGTCTGGGTAAAACAAGCATGGGTGTAGCTTGCTTATTGCGGTGGTTACTACCCCTACTACCCCTAACTAATCAAGCTAGATATTTCACTTGGATGCAGCTCCATCACTGCTCTCTATGTTAATGGTGGGGGTGGAAGGGAAATAGAACCAAGAGCTAAGAGAAACAGATAAGTATGGGAGAAAAAATGTGTGAAGCTTGCTGGGCAGACTGGATGGGCCGTTTGGTCTTCTTCTGCCGTCATTTCTATGTTTCTATGTAAGCAGAAATAAAACTGGCCACAGTTTTATTTAACAAACATTTGTTACAGTAGTTAAAAGACACATACATTATTATTATTTTTTTTTTTATTTTATGGCCTGGAAGTTCCTCCTTTCTCCATTTATTTCCAGCTGGGTTAGAAGCAGCGATGGGATTCCCCCCCCCCCCCCAGTCTTGCTCCTAGTCTGCTTATTTCTGTAGTGGTCCTGAGGTCAGGAGCCGTGCGGCAGGGATCCTTCCGGACCCCCGTATCATGGGCTGAGCGGGCAGTGTTTGCCTGCATTGCTCCCCTGCCTAGGTAAACATGTTGAGGGGCTCTTGAGGCCTTTCCCTCCTCCCCCCCCCCCCCCCATGGCCCAGCTCGAAGAAATAAAAAGGTCTTGACTTCCTCACTAGTGCTGCCCTTAAATCCTCTTCCCCCACCTCTCACTCAAGCGCTTTTCTTTGTTTCGTTTTGCGGGGCGGGTGACCATGTGGCCATGTTTTGGTGTCTTATTTATACCGAAGAGGCTCCTTAGTCCTAAACTGTTTAGGTGACAGCGCGCACATTGTTATACCATTTTTCCAGAAATATGGACATTTTCACCTTTCTGCTGTTCACATGTAAAATTACATTTCTTGTGCTGGTTTTTTTTTTTGGTTTGCATCATTTGACTCTTTAAATATGTTTGAAAACAGACCCATGTTTCACCTACAGTTGTATCTTCTGTTTTATAAACAGAACATCTTTAGTCACCATCTGAATCATGCCGTTCATTATAGCAGTTACCAGGGATAATTTTACTTCCTGAGTTATGTAATCTACTGTGGAGTAAAGAATTTGAGCAGCTGTAAGCAGAGTGCACCATAATTTAGTAGGATGGTTATAGCAAAGAGATAAATGTGAAAAACCTATCAATTGCCCCTGCCCACTACTCATTGTGGGACCTTTAGCAAGTCATTTGCTAAAACTAATTTGCGCTACCATAAACTGTTCTTAGCATTAACACGCTGCAAAGTGGTGGCATGCCCTTAAACACAGAAAATTGTTTTTTTAAGGCAATATTATTTCTGCTTCTCAGCACTTCAAAGCTAATTATATTAGGGCACTGTGGGTATATATCCCTGTCCCCAGAGGGCTCACAATCTAAGGTCAGATTCTTTGAGGCTTTTCTCCCATTTTGTGTCTATCAGAAAAACCATTAGGGCCTGATTTTAAAAAGCATTTAACTGAATAAAACTGGGTTTTACACGCGTAAATGCACTTTACGAGTAAGTGGGCTTTTGAAAATTTCTACAACCTATGCCATTGAATTGCCCATAGGATTTACCTGTGTAAGTGCACTTTACTTGAGTAAATGGCTTTTGAAAATTGCTACAACAGTATCTTACATTTACCTATGTAACTCCTTTGAAAATGACCCCCTTAGTGAATCAGATACTGAGCTTGTATGCGAGGCAATAGCAGGTAAAGTGATTTACCCACAGTCACAAGGAGAGCAGTGGGATTTGAAACCCTGGTTTCCTTGCTTTATAAGCTGCTGTTCTACCCATTAGGCTACTCCTCCACTCCACTAACAAAATTATGTAACATTCAGTATTTTATATTGAATTCGACCATCTTAGGACCTGGAGTAAAATCAGATAATGGGAAAAGTTAGATATCTGAAATTATTATTGTAAGTATATGATAAATGATAGCTACTGGAATCAGAGAAGAAAAAAAAAAAAGACTAAGGCCGTAGCCAGCCCTGGCTTATTAATGGGAGTGGCAGGTGGCCACTTCAGGGCTATTTCCAGGGAGGCCCCACTTTAATTTTGGTTTTTTGAAGGGATTATGTTGTTATTTCGGTTTGACAAATGAAATAAAATTAAACCTTATCCTCCCCAAAAAACCAGCAAACAAACAAAAAGAAAAATATTTGAGCTGCGCATCCCTAATAAAGTCATTCTCATGCCATCAATTGCATCTGAATTTGGATGGAAGAGGGGCAGCTAGCATGTTGAAGGAGTGATATAAGCATGATTAAGACTCCAAAACCACTTCCCACAGTTCAGTCAGAACTCTTCCTCATTTACATATGCTACGAAATAATTATGGGACCTAGCTCTATAGGATATAAATGGGGAAAAGGCAGCAACCAGCACCTAACAAAATGCTTTGTTAGAATCCACTAAAAACAGCCACACTTGTTTCTAAAGGTACTGCTAACATGGAAGATCAGTATATATATCAAAACATTACAATACCATCCATGCTCTCCTTCACTGAATGGCAGCTGTCCTGCCATGGGAAGTTTACCAGTCATAGCATACTTTTCCCTTACACAGCCCATAAAATACTCAGCTCCTGCATTTATTTCATGGCTTCACAGCTAAGACATCACACAAGATAGCAAGGGTAGGGTTTTAACTCTGTTACTTCTATCCTACAAGACTCCATACAGGGCATCTTTGGCAATCATGCTGTCATGCAAAGGGAAGTTGGCCTTCATATATGCCAATCCTGCTAGAATGCCAGGAGCCTGAACATTATATTCGTCACACACTGGGAAACAGACCTCATAGTTTTCCAGTTATGTAAAGGAGGACAGTCAATTAATAAGTATTATACTTTATATATCTCTCATCCAGCACGGATGTGTGTGTGTGTATAGTTGCAAGTTTGCTTTCACATGGTGACTGACTGAATGTGGTGTTTTAGTTGTGTCTGATATAGGTTCAGGTTTTACACTCTGTATGTTCATTGAGGGGCAGATTTTCAAGGATTTACGCGCGTAGGGGGGTTACTCGCGCCTGGCCTATTTTCAAAAGGTCCAGCGGCGCATGTAATGCCCCGGGACGGGCGTATGTCCCAGGCTTTTCTGAATGGGGTGGGCAGGGGGGCGGGACGGGAAGGGGCAGACTGGCAGGGGGCGTGGCTGGGCGGTCCGGGAGGCATGGCGAGGACTCTGACACAGCAGCCGGGGGATCGTGCACCAGCACAGCACTCGGCCAGCGCGCACAAGTTACGCCTGCCTCTGGCAGGCGTAACTTCTAAAACAAAGGTACGGGGTTGTTTTTTTTGGGCTGGGCGGAGGGGAAGGTGGGGGGAGAAGGAAAGCTCCCTCCGAGGCTGCTCCGTCTTCGGAACGGCCACGGAGGGAACAGGGAAAGCCAGCTGGTCTCCCTGAGGGCTCGGCATGCGCAAGGTGCACAAGTGTGCACCCCCTTGTGCACGTCGACCCCTGATTTTATAACATGCGCACGGCTGCACGCACATGTTATAAAATCAAGCGTACATTTGTGCGCGCTGGGTAGCGTGCACAAATGTACCCCGCACGCATACCTTTTAAAATCTGCCCCTGATTGTGTGCTTAACCTTTGTGCTTGTATGTATCTGCTGTGTCCTAATTTCAAGTCAGTAGCCTTCCATGTATGACTCTGGTACTATGGTTATGATCCTTAAGCTCTATCAGATCTGATCCTTAACCTTTACCGAAATTGAATAACAATCTTTACTTTGTTAAACAATAAGGGGCAGATTTTCAAAGGGTTTGCATGTAAATCCAGGAGGATTTATGCGCATAGGGGGGTTACGCACGCCGGGCCTATTTTCAAAAGGCCCAGCAGCGTGCGTAAAGCCCCGGGACGAGTGTAAGTCCCGGGGCTTGAAAAAATGGGCGGTCCAGGGGTGGGGCAGGGTGGTCTGGGGGCAAGACGGGGGAGTGGCCAGAGGCCTCTGCAAGGCCGCTGGGCCAGGGGATTGCGCGCTGGCACTCAGCCAGCGCACGCAACTTGTCAGATAAAGGTACAGGGGTTTGGTTTTTTTTCGGGCTGGGGGCAGGAAGGAACGGGGAAAGCCAGCTGGTCTCCCCGAGGGCTCGGCGCACGCAAAGTGCACTGGTGTGCACCCCTTGCGCGCGCTGACCCCTGATTTTATAGCATGCGCGCGGCTGTGCGCACATGTTATAAAATCGGGCGTACATTTTAAAATCTGCCCCTAATTGAACAAGGTGTTTGTGCTTTTAAGTCATTATTATATCAGCAGTGTCCTATCATGAACATGTAGCCCCCCCCCCCTTCCAAGTGCAAACATTTAACGGGGGCACACACACAATACCAGGGCTCAGTCCCAACTCAGTCCTGTAGCCCTGGCATGGATTCTCTGAAAAGCAGGACAAACTTCCAGGACCCAAGACATTTTCAGGCTCATTCATTAAATCACGTTAGGCCCTCATCGCGTGATAAAATGGTTCTAACACACGCACGCGATGTTTATCCCATTATGCTTTTGTAGGCAAATTTGATAATGAGTATGCAAAGCTAACTTTTTATGCAAATGAGGGACTCCAACTGCATTCATTCATCTCCCACATCCCCAGGGTGCAAATGCTGGGGAAAGTTGGGAAGCAGATGGTGGAGTTCCCAGCTTCCTAGAAATATTATCACTGACATTCTTATCTGCCACTCCTCTGGGAGCTCTGACCTCTGCCTGCCCACTTTCCTAGCATTTCAAGTCATTGAAAGGGAAGACTCTCTCTCATCTCCACCATGACATGCTCCCCTGGTGATGGGACCAGCCAGAGGAAAGAGAGGGACACTCCAGAAGACAAGGAGAACCAACTTAGCTGAAGAAGTGATGACGGGAACTTTGCAACTCAGCTTCAGAGAGCACTAACCTGGGAAGGGCCATTAAAAGAGTCCAAAATACAAATGTTCAAAAATTTTCCGTAGAAAATTAGTATTTAGTTTGTCTGCCTAATTGATAGGTATGAGTCTTGCAGTACGAGTGCTTGTATACAGTGTAAGTACAGATTGTGTTTGTATGTCAGAGGACACGAGGATGAGGCACAATTGATGGGTATGGGCAGATGTAAATATGGAGAATATTAGGATGCTTGAGCAGAAAGTAGGGTTTGCCAAATCATTTTTTTAAAAAACTACTGCCAGGATGTCCAGCAGAGAGTCTCTTTAAAAGCAATGACAGAGGCTGCTGAAAAATACCATAAATGGAATGCAAAAGTTTAAATGGACAAAAATACAGCATCACATGTGTCCCATGACTTTCAATAGAGGGAAAAGAAAATAAAGTTGACACATTTCCTTTCATAGAGCATAAAGAGCTGTACGGGAAAAAAGGAAAGCAGCTGAGATGTTGGGTGCACAGCAGAGAATATTAATGGAGCGTCAGTACACCAGCAACGTGCCTTATTGTCAAGTTGTAGCAAATAAGTGTTTCTCATCCACAAACATTTCCATTTATGAGAGTTGCTATTCAGAAAATTCCTAATATCTGGTGCTGTTCACCAATGGGAAGTCCAAAAGCACAGAGCTGACCAATTCCAAAATTTTTGATTTGGAAAGTTATAATATAGATTTATTTATCCTTAGTAGGAGGAAACATTTTTATAATAAAAATGTATTTTCTTCAGAACTGTAGGTCTTCCATAACAATGTTATGTTCTAATCCCTCCTAAAGCCAATAGGAACAACTGATGGGTGTGTGGGTTTCCTGAAAAGCTCTGCAGGGGGTTAGCGTGGTGCCAAGAAGAGAACACAGAGTTCCTGGCAGACAAAAATCTGCAAATTATAGAGAAGAATATCATTTTGTAGAAAAAGCATTTTTTTTTGTTAGTGGCGTATAGCTTATTTCAGCATTTTAACCTAACCAACAATAATTAAGGAATTTATATTTCAATATTTTAACAATATAAAGCCCTTAGAAATCATATATAGGCCTAAATCTTATGTCTTGACTATCTTTTTTTGCTATCATTTCTTTCAGAACCACATAAAAATTGTCCTTCTTGTTTCCAAATTCCTTCATAGACGAGCTTTTACCAAGATCTAACCTTATTTCTATTGTCTTCTATATTCCTTTGTCTGGAAGGACCTCGGTCCCTCGCTCAGTAATGTTATTCCAGTCTTCCAATTCTGTCTCGAGCCACACTTTTTTATGTCTTGCCCGCACATGCCAGTTTTTACTCTGCTCTGTTAACATATAGTGATATACTTACAGAACATGCATATTATATGTGACTGCAAAGCATTTGGTATATTTATTGTATGAAAGATTCTTTATAAAATAAGATTGTTGGTTTTATTTGTAGAGGTTATTAGAAATCCTGCCTTACTGCTGTATTATTATTAGACAAGGCCCAGTCTTGCAAAAAATTAACCGAAGTATACTGATGTGATTCCTTCGAGGCTTCAGGTGCACAGTATTAGGACTGTTATAATCACATCTGAAAAATCTGGTGGCTACTACATTTTTTTTAAATGACACCCAGTGGCCCCCGCTGAAGGAAAATATTGTAACAGAATACAAAGGTCTTGATACTTCCAGAAGCTGACATTAGTAGGATGCTATTGTTGGTGAGGTCAGTTCCTGAAAGCATGATCTCAATTTTTATTTTTGTCCTAAAATATATCTTTTAATGAGTAAATGTCATGAACCGCGCTGCCCGCGGGACCCCCCTGCGAGCAGGCCACTCACCCCATGCTGCTGTGTCTTCTGCCGACACGGCAGGACGCCGCCGTCTGCCTTCCACCTGGCCGGTGCCACGGACTTTGTGCTCTCCCCCGCGGCTCGGAGGCCGTCTCGGTTCGCTCCTGCTCCGCGGTCGGAGCCGCGGCCTTCCGGCGTCTCTCCACGGGGCTGGGACCGCCCCCGACATTGATTCCATCTTCGCGGCTGGAGGCTGCAAAAGCCCCGGGCTGGAATAGCGGCTGGAGCCGCCCCCGAGGCCTCCTGCAGCGGCTGTTGCCGCCGCCGACGTCGGAGCCTGCGCCCAGGCTCAGTCCTGCTTCTTTTCACGCTCTGCGTCAGTGCAAGCCGCTGTCCGCGGTCCTGCACAGCTCCTGCTCTCTTCTTAAGCATGCGGCCGCGTCTTCTCTCAACATTTAAAGGGCCAGACAAAGGAAGTGTCCTGGCCCCACCTTGCTGACTCTTTCCTGTACCAGCCCTATAAAGGGCTGCTCCGTCAGTTGTTCCTGGCCTTGCATCGTGGTGTCTTCACTCTGGAGGCTCCTGCCTGCCAGAGCCTGTGTAAGGTCTTCTTGTCTTGTGGAGCTCCTCATCTTGTGATGTCTTCTCGTCATGCCATGTCATGTCTTCGTGCCTGAGGTCCTCGTCCAGGTGTCCTGGTGTCTTGATCTTCTACGTCCTGGTATTCCTGCCTTCCTCGATGTTCATTCCTACGTCTTGCCTTCAACGCTCTCGAGCCTTCTGGTCCGGTAGGCCGGGGGTCCCTCAGATGAAGTACTCCTGAGAGGACTAGCCTGCTGGTGGACGGTTGTCCTGTGCTCCTGAGCCGTCATGTCCTGGTTGTTTGTTCCTGCGCTGTCCCGTTCTCCTCGTGGTCCGTGACCAGTCTGCAAGGGCTGTGTAGGGCGTGCAGTGGGACAGGGTGGTCCACGACTCAGTCCCGCGGGTGGCCTGAATAGGGCGCCCTGAGAAACAGTGCCAGTGTCTGCCTTCCTTGCTTCTCGTCTCATCTGGATTCCAAGTTCCTCGTTGTTTCTGCACTTCAGCGTCATGTTTCTGATGTCGTTGCATCGACCCTGGTCCAGGATGCCGTCGCATCGACCACTGGTCCGTGATGTCTTCGCATCAGCCTTGGTGTCAAGTCTTGTCTGCGATGCCGTTGCATCGATCCTGGTGTCACGTCTTCATAGTCCTGGTGTCATGTCTTCAGCCCTAGTCTTCGTGCCATATGATGCCGTCGCATCAACCCAAGTCTTCGTGCCATGTGATGCCGTTGCATCCGTCTTCTTGTCTACGTGTCAAGGTCCGTCTGCCCTCAACCTCAGGCCAGGCCTGCTGCTCCATGCTGCTCGCAGCAGGTCCGAAAGGGCTCAGAATGGTCGGAGGACCATTCAACTTTCAACATCCTCGGATGTTGGCCATGGGAGCTTGCCGGCCTGGCAAGCTCCCATGGCCAACATCCATGGCCTGGTAGACCGTCAGCCATGCGGAGCCACCGTCAACCCTTGGCTCGGCCTTGAAGGTCTGGGTCAGGCTGAGGCCCATGGGCACACTAAACCACCAGAGTTTAACAGTAAATTGGGCAGATTTATCCTGTAACATCCTTGTCACAGATCAGAGTTACTTAAACAACCTTGAAGTTTCAGTAAAAAAAAAAAAAAAAAAAAGCAAGATAAGTAAATGAAGCATAGGGGTAACCTGCCTGGAGTGGCAATTTAGCCCAAAACAACAATGGTATGACTAATTCCATGAAGGGCATTAGGTTTATATGCACCAAGCTATGGTTACAACCCTAAACAGCAGTGCTGTGATTGCATCCGGTCTCCAAGAAAGCACTGGGATACACCATGACTGTAACAGATTTTGCAAAACAATATGGCAATTTTGTATATATATCTCACAGCAATAGTATCAACATATTAAGGTGATATCCTGAGCAGTATGGCGATCTTGATGTGGTAGACGCTGGAAGACGCAGCTTTACTTTAAGCTCCCTGATGTGGATTACATGAAAAATAAAGGGTAGCCTTTCCTTTGTGGATACTTTTGAGTCCACAGGACCTTGATTTGAGATAGATGTGAGAAGATACACGTATATAATTCGCTATGGGGTAGATTTTAAAAGAAGCGCGATCAGCCTACTTTTGCTTGCGCATCAGACTCAAGCAAAAGTACGCTGGATTTTAGTAGATACGCGCGGAGCCACGCGTATCCACTAAAATCCTGGATCGGCGCGCGCAAGGCTATCGATTTTGTATAGCCTGCGCGCGCCGAGCCGCGCTGCCTCCCCCCGTTCCCTCCAAGGCCGCTCCGAAATCGGAGCGGCCTCGGAGGGAACTTTCCTTTGCCCTCCCCTCACCTTACCCTCCCTTCCCCTACCTAACCCACCCGCCCGGCCCTGTCTAAACCCCCCCCTTACCTTTGTCGGGGGATTTACGCCTCCCGGAGGGAGGCGTAAATCCCCGCGCGCCAGCGGGCCTCCTGTGCGCCGGGCCGCGACCTGGGGGCGGGTACGGAGGGCGCGGCCACGCCCCCGGGCCGTAGCCACGCCCCCGTACCCGCCCCCAAAACGCTGCCGACACGCCCCCGAAACGCCGCGACGACCGGGCCCGCCCCCGACACGCCCCCCTCCGAAAACCCCGGGACTTACGCGAGTCCCGGGGCTCTGCGCGCGCCGGGAGGCCTATGTAAAATAGGCTTCCCGGCGCGCAGGGCCCTGCTCGCGTAAATCCGCCCGGTTTTGGGCGGATTTACGCGAGCAGGGCTCTGAAAATCCGCCCCTATCAGAAGAATTACATGTTTTTTAAGATGAAGTAGCATGAGAATGCTCGCCCTCTAAATGAACAGGAACACTAATTATGTGACTAGGTGTGCACTTCCCTGAAGAAGCTTTGACAGCGAAACATGTCTGGAGATTTCTAGAAAAAAGAAAAGAAAAGTCGCAATTTTTTAAATTGTATGGATGGTTGTATGAGTGTTTTTTTATGTATATTGTGGGTGTTATATTGTTCCTGTGTCTCTTATGTGTATCTTGCAAAGTGAATAAGATTTTTATACAAGTTTGTGATTTGTAAAGAAAATAAATATCAATGTATCAGATTTTGGGCATGCATAGGACACATATGGGGAATAGGGGTGAGAGGTCAGGTAGAAGGCATGGTGCAAAGTGGTGTCAGATTGCATCTGGAAATTTAAGCGCATCTGCTCAATGGGGCGGATTTTCAGAGCCCTGCTCGCGTAAATCCGCCCAAAACCGGGCGGATTTACGCGAGAAGGGCCCTGCGCGCCGGTGAGCCTATTTTACATAGGCTCACCGGCGCGCGCAGAACCCCGGGACTCGCGTAAGTCCCGGGGTTTTCGGAGTGGGCGTGTCGGGAGGCGTGTCGGGGGCGGGGCCGGAGCGCGCGGCGTTGCGGGGGCGTGTCGGCAGCGTTTTGGGGGCGGGTACGGGGGCGTGGCTACGGCCCGGGGGCGTGGCCGCGCCCTCCGTACCCGCCCCCAGGTCGCGGCCCGGCGCGCAGGAGGCCCGCTGGCGCGCGGGGATTTACGCCTCCCTCCGGGAGGCGTAAATCCCCCGACAAAGGTAGGATGGGGGTTTAGACAGGGCCGGGCGGGTGGGTTAGGTAGGGGAAGGGAGGGGAAGGTGAGGGGAGGGCAAAGGAAAGTTCCCTTCTAGGCCGCTCCGATTTCGGAGCGGCCTAGGAGGGAACGGGGGTAGGCTGTGCGGCTCGGCGCGCGCAGGCTATACGAAATCGATAGCCTTGCGCGCGCCGATCCAGGATTTTAGCCGATACGCGCGACTACGCGCGTATCTACTAAAATCAGCGTACTTTTGTTTGCGCCTGGAGCGCAAACAAAAGTAGGCTGTTCGCGCTCGTCTGAAAATCTACCCCAATGTGAACAAATCTCAAATGGTCAGACTGAATGAGCCATTTTGGCTTTTATCTGCCATTTTATTTTACTGTACTATGTTGCTATTTACTATGATTTTTATTGATAGACATCTGCTTTAAAAAGATTTGTTTTAGTCAGCTGACAAGAATACTTTACATAGAAGGATGGCATTCTTATCATTCCACATGTAGTGTCTCAGGTAGCGACATTATGTTAAATCCACTCTCAGCTACCAGAAGAAAAATCATCTTGTTGCTACATTCCACACAGAGCTGTAATATTTTCAAAAATGTTCATTTTAGACACTTTAAAGAAGCAAAAACTTAAATAAACACCTTTGCCGAAAAAGGCTTCACATTTCCTGAATTTCAGCTATGCTTGAGATAAAATGAATGAGGTGCACTAATTTGTAGAGATGTATATCATTTTGGGGGGTTTTTCAGTTCGTGGTTCAGTTTGGGTCCCCCAGGGTAATTTTGTTTTTTTCCACGGTTCGGGATTTTTTTTTTTTTCCTGGTTCTCAAATCTCATGTTAGTGTGCACTAACATGAAATGTGAATTTTTCCAAAATTTTGGAAAAATTTCCTTTGTTTCAGAGCATTAATTCGTCATGGTTCATTGAAATTGTCTAATTCATTTAAAACAAATGTACATCTCTACTAATGTGAAAGCTGTAAATCTTTGAAAGAAAAAAAAAACCCTTTTTGTTTCTTGTAGCTTCTAAAAACCCTTAATTGTACAAATTTATAGGCCAATATCCAAAAGCCTTTGTACAGATAACTTTAAAGTTATGTGCACAAAAGTTATGTTTTCCCCCTACTGACTGCATACAAATTGTATCTGGACAAAGAGTGGAGTCAATGGAAGTATTCCAGGAGTGGGGCTAAACTTTAACTGGTGAGGGCACATATTGAATGCTCTCCAGCTAAAGTTATGTACACAAGTCTGGTAAAACAAAATTGAAGCCTAACATTACTCAGATAAAATTACATACATAACTTTATCCAAGTATATGCAGAGGGAGACTTGTGCTAGTAAGTCTATCTGAATATCTAGGAAATGTTACACGCATAACTCTGCCCAAATAAGTATGCCACTCATTGAGTCACTAAATATTGACCTCTTATATTCTGCCTTTTCAAGTAAATTCCTGTACAAAGAATATCACAGCATATTCTAAAATCATGAGCAACAGAACACCAATATTCATATGGGGCCGGATTTTAAGAGGTACAGGCGGGTGTACATTTGTGCACGCAACCCGGTGGGCACAAATGTGCGCCCGATTTTATAACATGTGCGCGCAGCCACACGCATGTTATAAAATCCGGGGTCGGCGCGCGCAAGGGGGTGCACACTAGTGCACCTTGCGCACGCCGAGCCCTAGGGGAGCCCTGATAGCTTTCCCCGTTCCCTCCGAGGCCGCTCCAAAATCGGAGCGGCCTCGGAGGGAACTTTCCTTCTGCCCCCCCCTCCCCACCTTCCCCTACCTAACTTGCCTCCCAGCCCTACCTAAACCCCCCCCGATCCTTGCTTTACAAGTTGCGCCTGCCTCTGGGCAGGCGTAGATTGCGTGCGCTGGCTAAGTGCCAGTGCGCGATCCCCCGGCCTAGCAGCCCTACCGAGGTATCTGGCCACGCTCCTGCCCCACCCTGGACCGCCCCCAATCCCGCCCCTTTTTTCAAGCCCCGGGACATACGCGTGTCCCGGGGCTTGCGCACGTCGCCGGGCCTATGCAAAATAGGCTCGGCGCACGTAACCCCCCCTGCGCACGTAAATCCAGCTGGATTTACGCCTGAGGGCTTTTAAAATCTGCCCCATGGCTAGTACAACAACAATAAAATACTTATGAGGCCAATAATCAAAGGCATTTTTCTGGATAACTTTTTAGTATCCAGATAAATGCAAATGTTCGCATGCTGGTGGTACTTATCCAGCTAAATTTTTGCCAGGGTGAGAATGAGTTTACTGGGAAACTTATCTGGCTAACTCTGATATTTGGAGTAAGCTCAATTAAGTTTTTCTCTTAACTTGGGCTGGCCTCAAAAGAAAATTTAAAGTTGCTCCCAGATTATTTGAACCTTTATGTAGTTATGTTCAAAGAATACAGTTGCATAAGCGTTGACCGATGGCAAATAAATAAATAAATAAATGTAAAAATAAACCTCATGTCCTGGCTGGCAACCAGGGCCTCCCTCACTCCAGGTGGTTTTCAAATTCAGACCAACAGACTCGTGTCTTGCAATCCTCAAGCTTGCTAAAATATAGTTAAAAAGTATCTGGTTGGAAGGGCAGAGGAAGTGGGTCAGGGTTACCCCTTGGTAATTCAAATGTTAAGAACAGAAGAAATTTCCATACTGGGTCAGACCAAGGATCCATCAAGCCCAGCATCCTGTTTCTAATAGAGGCCAAACCAGGCCACAAGAACCTGACAAGTATCCAAACACTATCACATTTTAGGGAGCCCCCTTCTCCTCTCACCCCTCCCTCCCTCCTCTCCCAGCATTACCAAATGGCAAAGACCACTGGGGCCGCACTACAAGCACACAGCTCCCTCTGTATCAAGTATTGCCTCTGGTAGGTTAAACTACTAGCATTGCTGTAGAAGAATGTGAGATGACCAAGCAACTTTTTAAAGATGGAAGCAGAAATTATTATGCGTGCCGTCCGTGTTAGACCTGCGGCACAGCCCCCTCACCTCTCTCCAGTGTCTCCAGTGCCTGGTCCCTCGTCTCTAGTGGTGGTAGGCCGCCGGCTCCGTCCTTGGGCCACCCCTGGTGCCTCCAGCTCAGCTACAGACCCTGGTGTTTCCAGTCCAGCTTTAGCTTCTGCTGCTCCACGTCAGGCATCTCCGCATGGCCCGCGGAGAGACGCTGCTACTCGGCGCTGCGCCCCTCCCTAGGCGTGTGCGCATCACTGAAGCTTAAGTAAGGCCCGCGGCAGAAACCGAGCCGCGGCCCCGGATGATGACGTCAGCGGAGCACTGGTATATAAACTCAGGCTCCGCTCCCTAGCTTTGCCTTTGCAACAGGTCTCCTCGCTGGTCAGTAGTCATTGCTTCCTAAGAGATTTGTCTCGTTCTTGTGTTCCTGATCCTCGCTGACTCCTGTTCCTGGTTTCCTCGTTTCTGTGTTCCTGTTCTCCTACCTACCTTCGGATTGCCTTCTTGGATCTCGACCTCTTCTTTGCCTGACCACGCCGTTGACTCTCTCCAAGCCCGGACCTCTGCTTTGTCTGACCACGTCGCTGACTCTCTCCAAGCCCGGACTACTGTTTTGCCTGACTACTCCGTTGACTCTCTCCAAGCCTGGACCTCTGCTTTGCCTGACCATGCCGTTGACTCTCTCCAAGCCCAGACTTCTGCTTTGCCTGACTATTCCATTGCCTCTCTCCAGACCCAGACCTCCGCATTGCCTGACTACTCCGTTGCCTCTCTCCAGACCCAGACCTCCGCATTGCCTGACTACTCCGTTGCCTCTCTCCAGACCTCTGCATTCCCTGACTACCCCCGTTGCCTCTCTCCAGACCCAGACCTCTGCATTGCTTGCCACTACTTCTAGATTGCCACCAGCCCTGACTCAAGCTTGCTCTACGACGCCTCTTCAGCCTATGTCCTGGACTTGGCCTATTCAGGCTTCGGCCTGCTCTTACTCGGGCACCCCCTGTCTCACTTTGTTCCTCTGGCCCCTGGGTCTCCGGGACACTACCTCGTCCAGTACAAGACTGTACCATACCTCTGCTGCTGTCTCTGGGCTGACCTCGAACCCTCCATACGGAGGCCCCACCTAAGTCCAGCTGGCCCCGGCACCCAAAGGCTCAACTCGCGGGGAACGAGGGCTGGTATTGGTGAAGCACCAGCTGGCCTCCGTACATCAGCCCACTTCGCCTGCCAAAGGTGGGGATCTGTAGTACCCCTCCTACGGGTTGCATCAACCCCACCTCGGCCCAAGGGTCCACCTCCAGTGCAACAGAAATCACACTGACTCCAGCTTTTCCTTAGCAGATTTATTTACATTTCTCAATATGCAATCACAGTAGAAGTCTTACCTTCAGCAGTAGTACTCACAGCTTCAGTTAGGATAGCAATGTAATTAGGAGCTGACTTCTCCTTTGTACAGACTGCTTTCTTCCAACATTCTATTTACAACTTTGGCTAGGTCAATAGTGTATTCAGGAGAAGCAGGATTCTCCTGATCCTGGCAGAGCTCTGCCTCTTTTTTTTTTAATTTTTAATTTATTCATTATTCATTTTACAATCAAGAAAATTTTTACTTGATTTAGAAATTGAAGTCTATGATCATTACAAGAGAATCATACCACTTCTTAACATACTAAAGAAAATTAATACATTTGATCAATATCCTCAAAATAAGTCCTAAAGAGAAGGAAATCCAAATTAAATTATACAATATAATATCATAAAATAATTTGACACCATTAATTTGCAAATAGCTAAGCTTTTTTTTAATCTAGAGGGAAAGCATACCTTGTAATAGAGATGTTATGTACATGAAACTAAGGACCTCATTTTCTAAAGTATCGCAGGCCTGCGATACTTTAGGGAATGAGGGGCGGACCTGCGATCGCTGCCGGTTTCGCACCCAATAGCGTCACCATAGAAGGTGTAGCTATTGGGTGCGAACTCGGACACGAAAAGGACCTTACCTTTTCGTCGTCCGCAGTGTCTTCGCGGAGTCGGCCCCAGTGATGCCCCGACTCCTCCTCTTCCGGGGCCGACTCCACCTCCATTTTGGTATTGCAAGCGATAAGGGACATTTTGCGTGCGAAACGTCCCTTATCGCGTGCGATCTGTTTAGAAAATGAGGCCTTAAGTCTCTTTTCTCACTACTCTGTTCTTTATTTATTTCTACTTTCTTCTTGTCTAGAAATTCAGCTAGCTGAGAGGGTATAAAAAACAAAAATGTGTTACCTTTATAGGATACCAAGCACCGACAGGGAAATTTTAGTTGAAATGTTACCCCCAACTGTAAAACTAGAGGTCTAAGAAGTAGAAATTACTTTCTCTTCTTTTGGGTAATTTTTTAAACATCAGGATAAATCCTAATTTGCATACTTAATAAAAAGTCTACATTCTATTTTTAAAGAATAGATTTAAAATCCAATCTCTATCGGGCTCTAATGTAAATATAACTATCAGGGTGGCTGGTTTAGCCAACATTGAATCAGATGTCTCAAGCATTTCAGATAAATTTAATCTAGCAACTATTTCTCCTTGATCTGCCTTAGCCTCTCTGCTCACATCTCTGACTATATCATTTTTCTGATCTTTATAGGGTATATAAAATACCCTAGTGAATGGTGGAATATTCTCTTCTGGTACTTTCAAGATTTCTTTTACATATCTTTTATACATCTCCTTGGGGCATATAAGAGGTAATTGTGGGAAGTTCACAAAACGCAAAATTTTCCCCTTTAATGTATTTTCTATATTCTCTAATTTAACCTGTAAATTCAAGTTATCTTTAACTAAAGTATGTTGTATATTTTTACTAGATTCTACTAAATATCAAGATTCTGATGGGTCAAACTAGTTGTTGTTTTTTCCAATCTTTAAATACGATCTTCATGATCTTGTAATTTCTCAGAATATGAACCAATTTGCCCTGAGATATACTTAAGAACATAAGAACATAAGAAAATGCCATACTGGGTCAGACCAAGGGTCCATCAAGCCCAGCATCCTGTTTCCAACACCTGCCTAGATCCCTCTAAAGCCTCCCAAAGTGAATCTAGTGTTACATTATTAGGTTTAATCATTTGAAAGTCCGAAGCTATCCTTCTAGGTGTGGAAATCTTTTGTCTAGATACACCACATTCTCCCAAGGCTATGCTGCCGGCAAAATCACCGCTACTCTTCTGAGCGGTGTCATCGATGTTGTCTCCCGGAGATGGGTTCCCTGGCTGACCATTCCCTTTGTCTGCAACTTCGGCAGACATTGTGGCCACTTCCTCCTCCAGGCTTCTCTGCAACGCAGGATTTTCTGGGGCTTCCCTCATTATCGGCGAGAGTGAGATGTCAATGCCCCGGGAGAGATTCTGCTCAAAGCAAGATTATCTCCCCCATGCAGCTCAATTGCCGATTGTTGCCCAGCCCTAATAATGTGAGAGTCCACTGGGCTAGTCAGAGAGGAATCAGGAATAGCTCCAGGGCCAGCACATTCTTTAGCCTGCCTTTTACTGGCTGTATGAGGCATAACAATTATTGAAGCAGAAATTTTTAAGAGAGACTTAGGACTCAAATTCTTTCAATAATGGCTTAACTGAAATATTTGAGCTTTCCTTCTCATCGAGACTGGAGAGCTCTGCCTCTTAACCTGCCCAGCTGGGTCCCAATCACAGGACTCTTCCTACTCAGCGGGGTCCCACCCACAGAGCTCTCTCCCTCTGTAGGGACTTAAGGTGGACGAAGCATTTAGCCTGGTCCTCCACAGGTTAAGGAGCAATAATAAGGCCATTCTTTCACAGAGTAATGCTCATGGTCTATTCTGATATCAGTCCTGTTGCTTACAAAATTAATTTGTTAAAACAAAAAAATATTTATGTGTATGTGTACGTATACATGTATGTATGTATGTATGTATAGAGGCACTTTTGTATAATCTTCATGTCTTTGTCACAGATTCATAGGAATTTGATAGGGGCTGTGATATGAATATTTCTGCTGTAGCCTCTGTCAATGGACTGAGATTGCCAATTCATTTCACATAGACCAACTTTTAAAGTTGCTTCTGAGTTGAGCTGGATTTGAACCAGTGACTGATTCTGTAATGCTTCCCTTGAGCCATTGAATCATAAGAACATAAGATATGCAATTCTGGGTCTGACGCAAGGTCCATCAAGCCCAACATCCTGTCTTCATCAGCAGTCAATTCAGCTCCCAGGTACCCAGCTGATCCCAACAAGTAGATTCATTTCTTGTTACTCAATTCCTGGGATAAATGATGACTTTCCCAAGTCTACTTGACTAAGAATGATTTATGGAGTTTTCCTCCAGAAACTTGTCCAAATCCTTTTAAACCAAGCTATGCCAGATGCCTTGATCACCTCTGATAACATATCCCTCCTCTGGTAACATATCCCACTGTTAATTGTGTGCTGAGTGAAAAAATACTTTCTCTGATTTGTTTAAAATCTGTTACCTGTTTGTCTTAAACACTTATTACCCACACTATATTTCACTGCAGGCAGGGTATAATAAACTGTTACAAACCTACGCCATTTAACCTTTCTTCAAAAAAGAGCAGTTTCATCTTCTTTATAATTTTGAATGCCTATCTCTGAACATTTTCTAAGAACATAAGAACTTGCCATGCTGGGTCAGACCAAGGTTCCATCAAGCCCAGCATCCTGTTTCCAACAGAGGCCAAACCAGGCCACAGGAACCTGGCAATTACCCAAATACTAAGAAGATCCCATGCTACTGATGCAATTAATAACAGTGGCTATTCCCTAAGGGCCAGATTTTCAAAGGGGTACACGCGTAAGTTACACACGTATCCCCAAAAAACCTGGCACAAACACCCCCTGCACACGCCGAGCCTATGTTGCATAGGCTTCTGGCGCGCGCAAAGCCCCGGGATGCGCATAAGTCCCGGGGCTTTCCTGGGGGGGGGGGGGCGTGTTGGGGGCATGTCGCGATTCGCTCGTCATCGGGGGGGGGGGGGGGTGACATGGCCAGTGCGTCATCCGGGGGTGGGGCCGTGAGCATGGTTCTGGCCCGGGGGCGTGGCCACGGCCTCCGGACCAGCCCCTGACCAGAACATGGCACGCGGAAGCCGGCCCAGTGCGTGCAAAGTTACGCCTGCCTCGAGCAGGCATAACTTGTTGAACAAAGGTAGGGGAGGGTGTTAGATAGGGCTGGGGGGTGGGTTAGGTAGGGGAACGAAGGCAGGCTGCGCGCCGACCCCGGATTTTAATGGATATGCGTGGCTACATGCGTATCTATTGAAATCCCGCGTACTCTTGTTCGCGCTCCAGGCGCGAACAAAAGTACGCGTGTGCGCATATTTATAAAATCTACCCCTCAGTAAACTTGATTAATAGCTGTTAATGGACTTCTCCTCCAAGAACTTATCCAAACCTTTTTTGAACCCAGCTACACTAACTGCACTAACCACATCCTCTGGCAACAAATTCCAAAGCTTCATTGTGCGTTCTAGTTCCTCTATATCTTTTTTGAGATGGGCAATCAGAACTGCATATAATATTCAAGGTATGGTTGCACCATAGATCTGTATAGAGCAGTTGTTCCCAACCCTGTCCTGGGGACCCCCCAGCCGGTCTGGTATTCAGAATATCCACAATGAATATGCATGAGAGAAAATTTGCATGTTATGGAGGCAGTGCATGCAAATTTTCATTATGTCATTATGATATTCCTTGTTTTCTCCTCTAGTATTGTGACAATACTAAGTAGAAAGAACCACAGAAAAGCATTTTTTTTAAGTTGAGCCCTTTATGTGTGGGAAGACTTTATGCCTGCTGCAGGCAAGTGTAAAATTTTACAGGTTAAAAAGTGCGCCTTGAGCGCATGGAGATTTTTTGCATTGTGGGGTAATAGTTAATAGCTCAAAGTCACTGGTGCAAGTGAAAGGATAAAGTCCCATTCAATAATATAAGAAATTTTTAATCAACAGTTCATAAATCATTCAATACGGCAACTCCATGCAAGTAGCGGTGAAGTATTTAAAGTCCCCCGACACGGTCCCGTGTTTCGCAGCGGCTGCATCGGGAGGGACCAGGAGAATATTTTTTTCAAATCTGCAATATAACATAAATAATAAGGAATAGAACAAAAACTGCCATAAAAAGGAGTACAAATATAGTGCACATACCTATTAGAGTATCCTCAGGAGCGCAATCGCCCTCTGATTTTCACAAACATTTAAAGAACAAAAAAGGCGCGAAGGCCAACTCTCGCGAGATGCTGTAATTAGCAGAAAGACACCTGTGTTCGTAACATGTTAACAATGTTAATAAAACAAATACCACTCAATGTCTTTATTTAAACCATTGGGGAAAACTGTATTGAGGGTATAGATCCATCGCTGCTCCCTCTGACCCAGCATGCCGGTTAAATCTCCTCCCCGCGAGGGGAGCGAGACCACCTCTAATACTGAGAAGGAGAGATCAGCGATGGAATGTCCAGCCTGGAGCCAATGGGATACTAGAGGTTCGTCAATCCTAGAAGATCTAATATTGGAGCAGTGTTCTATGATGCGCGTCTTGATCATGCGAGAGGTCTTGCCCACATATAACAGTGGGCAAGGACATTTAACCACATAAATAACACCTTTTGTACAACAGTTAGATTGGGAATACAATTTGAACACACGTCCGGTCAAAGGGTGTGTAAATGTTGTCAAGGGTTCCGTGTGGCTGCACATCGTACAGTGGCCACAGGGATTGTGATGACCACTCGCACGTGGTAAGCTCTGTGTGGGCGAGGCTGTGTGCACAAGCCGATCTCTTAAATTAGTGGCGCGTTTAAAAGTAAACCGTGGGGGACCATGCATTAAATCAGTCAGGGACAGGGCTGACCAGTGCCGTTTAATCATGTTAACTATGGCTCTTCCTACAGTAGAGAAGGGGAGGATACAGTTATAAGTGACGTCATCAGAATGTGTGGAGGGTGTAAAAAGCCAGTCACGGTGTGTATACAGTGCTCGCTTAAAAGCCTTTTTAATAACCCGCATTGGGTAACCCCTTTCAATAAACCGGGTAATCATGCCACGGGATTGAGAAAGAAATTCCAGCCGTGTGGAACACAGGCGGTGAAGTCTTAAGAATTGCCCCGTAGGAATGTTATCCTGAAGTGCCCTGGGGTGACAGCTATTGTAAGCAAGCAGAGTGTTCCGATCGGTATTTTTGCGAAAAAGAGTGGTCTCAAAATGGTCCTCCACCCAAATGATGGTAATGTCTAAAAAAGCAATACGAGTAGGGTGGATACAGTAATTGAACTGAATGTGAGGGTTAAGCGAATTGACCCAATCAAGGAACATAAAAAACTGGATGTCCGACCCCGTCCAGACAATAAAAATGTCATCAATATAGCGTAGCCATACATGGATGAATTGATACCAAACAGATGAATAAATATTTGATGTTTTGTATTCATCCATGTATAGGCACGCGAGACTCGGAGCCATTGTGGCCCCCATTGCGGTCCCCTTAACCTGCTGATAAATAGTATCCTGGAACTGAAAAAAGTTTTTTGTTAATGCTAATTCAGCAAGTTGAACTAAAAAAGATGTAGTAACCCTGTGTGGTAATGGACGTGTGTTCAAACATTTTTCAATGACTCTAAGGGCCTCGCTTTGGGGAATATTCGAGTAAAGTGAAACCACATCTAGTGTGATAAGAAATATCGCGGACTGTGGAACCTGTATTTCTGATAGTATCGACATAAAGTGAGACGAGTCCCGCACATAGGACCTGATCTGAGGTACCAGTGGTTTCAGGAAAATATCCACAAATTGGGACAGGGGTTCCAATAAAGATCCATTGCCGGACACAATGGGACGGCTCGGGGGGTTTTCCAGGGATTTATGGACTTTTGGGAGAGTGTAAAACAAGGGCATGATAGGATGAGTAGAAAGGTCGGAGGGAGCAGCGATGGATCTATACCCTCAATACAGTTTTCCCCAATGGTTTAAATAAAGACATTGAGTGGTATTTGTTTTATTAACATTGTTAACATGTTACGAACACAGGTGTCTTTCTGCTAATTACAGCATCTCGCGAGAGTTGGCCTTCACGCCTTTTTTGTTCTTTAAATGTTTGTGAAAATCAGAGGGCGATTGCGCTCCTGAGGATACTCTAATAGGTATGTGCACTATATTTGTACTCCTTTTTATGGCAGTTTTTGTTCTATTCCTTATTATTTATGTTATTTTGCAGATTTGAAAAAAATATTCTCCTGGTCCCTCCCGATGCAGCCGCCGCGAAACACGGGACCGTGTCGGGGGACTTTAAATGCTTCACCGCTACTTGCATGGAGTTGCCGTATTGAATGATTTATGAACTGTTGATTAAAAAATTTCTTATATTATTGAATGGGACTTTATCCTTTCACTTGCACCAGTGACTTTGAGTACTTGCTTATATGCAAGGTTGCTTCTGTATATTTCTGTAATAGTTAATAGCCTCATCTACATGGCATTTACATGTGATGAGCACTATTAGCTACACTTTTGGATGCACTGATCCCCTTATTGAATCAGGGGTTATGGATACACATCCAAAATGTGCATCCAATTGCTCATTAAGCTGTACGCTTGGCTGGGTGAACTTTATAGGATCGGCCTGATGGTGAAGGATTTTAGTGTATGAGCTGAAGCCCCACTTTACACAGTAACGCAGTACTAATTTATTCAGTGTATCAAATTAATTGTTTCTTGACATATATTTATTTATTTAAAAATGTTTGTATACTACTTAAACTTGGGTGGAGGTCTACGTGGTTTACAGGCATAAAACATACATAAATCATAGTAAATAAAAGAGAACTTTAAAATATAAACAACATCAAAATAAAATGGAAGTAAATAATATAAGGTAAAAATATAGTCAAGAATAAAAATAAACTTAAAGTTAAAAACATTTAAACAATCAGCGAGTTAAGAATGGAGTAGGGGGTAAAAAGCATTATTCAGGGTTATTAAGCTGGAAAGCAATGGCACTTAAATAGTATTTTAGTTTTCTCCTGAATTCTTTTGGGTTATATTTGTTCCTCTGTTACTATTTATAGCTCTTATCCCTCTCTTTGTCCAGAATAATTTTATTTCATGCATAATTACATTTGCTTAGAATAAATTGTACACCTTTTTGCAAAATGAGGGCATTGCTTTAACAAATTTGCTAACAGTCATACTAAAGGCGTGTATAGTGTGTTGCGTCCGTCGGTGCTAGACGGCTTTGCCCCGTTTGTCTCACCTCATTCATGGCTCCTCCCGCTTACCTAGGAAAGAAGGCTACCGCCGCGTCTACAAGCCGACCTCTCTGTGGTCCCTGGAATGGCTATGGTGCAGCTTCCTGCCATGCTCCTCCCAGGTACCTACTAGGGTGTGCACGCGTCACCCACATCTTTATTCCAACCTTGGCACGAACCTCAGGGACGTTCCTCCTTGCTGACGTCACGCCATCCAGGTATTTAACCTATGCTATTTTGCTAGCTCGTTGAGTTAGCAAGGACTTGTCTCCGGATTCGAATCCGTTCTTGTCTACGCTACTCCACCACTTCCGTGCTGCCGCTGGAAGCTCCTTCTCTACCCTTCAGGGTAACTGCTAACCTGGGTACCCGCTCCTCGGGGGCCCTCTGCTTTATTTCAGGTGCCTTACAGGGATCAGGTACTCGCTCCTCGAGGGCCTGCTCTCCCTGCCTGCACTTCCTTTTACAACCTGGTGGAATCGCATATCTACAGCAAACACCTAGTAAGTACTCTAACTCTCAGTCTCTCTCATCCACAGTACTTCCTTGCTGGGAAACCTACTTTGGAAACTGCCAAGACCAACGGGGTGAGAAGGGTTCCTCTGTCGAGGTCCCTGAGACTACAACTAAAGTAAAGTAAAAGGTGTGGCTTGGCTGCACATTTTCCTTTCTGTATCGCGGGGAATACCTAATAGGGCCCTCAACATGCATATGCATGTTGAGGGCGCTTTTAGGTGCCGCGGGTTGGACGCGCGTTTTCCACCCCTTACTGAATAAGGGGTAAGGGAAAACGCGCGTCCAGGAGCAGGCTAACAGTGAGCTCAGTCGGAGCGCACTGTACTGTATCGGCCTGTTAGTGTATTTATGCTTTGTATGTATCAAAGTAGTGCTAACACAGGTTTCTAATACTAATGAAAAGCAAAGCAGAAGCCTGATACATTGAGTTCTATAATACTAGGCAGAACATTCAAAACCAATATTTATTTCTCCATGAAGAATAAGTGGAAACCAAAAGAAAAGGAGTGTAGGTAATGTTTGTTCTAAATTTTACATAGATAAGCAAGAAGAAAAAACACATTTTGCTATCACTAATGCTTTGTCAAGGTTGTTGAAATCTAACATTTTAAAATATTCCTTTAAACTATCATGCATTACTATTTGCTAGTGGATGATTTCAAAAGTCAGCACCTAATTTTGAATGTATTGTCATAATGGGTCAAATGTGCAGTGTTTGTGAATATGATATAAATTTATCTATTTACACACTTGCTGAGTTTTCAGAAAGATTGAATTATAAACATCAAGCCTCAGCCCATATGCTTACGACTTTAGCACTTGAAACATAACACATCAAAGTAAAAAAAACACAAAAACAAATGAATAGGGAAAGTACTTGAAGCAGGATAACATCAGCTTTGCAAATTCATCCATGGTTAAATTTCAGTCTGATCTCTTCTTCCCTTTAAGCATTATTCTTTTTCTCATTTAAAAGGTTACACTGATTACCAGACTCACGAGATATAGATCAGTTCCCACAAATATTTATCTGCAAGGCAAATTTCTCACATGATCCACAAAATAGTTACTTATAGGCTAGGCATGTCATAAGACTTACATGTAAGCACAGAAACAGCATATTCAGATGGCCCAGGGTATCTGGCCAATAAACTAGTTAGCTATGGTCCCTAGCTTTCCCTTAAATTAGCTGATAAAGATCTCTGACTATTCCAGTCTTGAAAAGCTTCCATCTGCAAGCTGTTCGTGCAAGAGTTTTTTCTGTTATCGGCCCTAGCCTATAGAATGCCCTACCTATGGCAGTTGGAAATGTTACTGAATAAACGTTTTTTAGGAAACAATTGAAAACGCATTACTTTCAGGTGGCTTTTGCCTAAGTTCTTGTGATTTATGCATAATGTGTGATTTTAGTTTTGTTCTATGTCTTGTACTATGATTATTTTATATTATTTGCCTTGTATTTTAAATCTTGTAAAATGCTTAGCACAGTTTTCTGATAAACAGGCCGATTCAAAAAACTCCGCGGGAGAGCGGGCGCTCCGAGACGAGCGCCCGCTCTCCCGACATGCGCCCAAGCACCTCTCCTGGGCACGCAATTCTTTATTTAAATGAGGGCCCTGCGCTAATAAGGAGGCGCTAGGGACACTAGCGCATCCCTAGCGCCTCTTTATTAGCGGAAGTGGCAGCTGTCAGCGGGTCTGACAACTGACGCATAATTATATCAGCGTAGGTTGTCGAAACCGCTGACAGCCACGGGGTTCGGAAAACGGATGCTGGCAAAATTGAGCATCTGTTTTCCAACCTGCGGGCTAGCGGACATCTTTTTTTTTTTTTGGGACCTTTGACTTAATATCGCCATGATATTAAGTTGGAGGGTGTACAGAAAAGCATTTTTTTATGCTTTTCTGTTCACTTTCCCAGTGTTGTCCCTGATTAACGCCTGACTTTGGGCAGTCATTAATTTCTGAGACTAAAATGTGTGGCTTTGCTGCACATTTTACTTTTAGTATCCTGCGGGTATAACTAATAGCGCTCATCACATGCATTTGCATGTGATGAGCGCTATTAGTTTGGGGGGGGGGGGAGGGTTGGCCGCGCATTTTCCAAACACTATTACCCCTTACAATATTTAAAAAAGGCTCCAGGGCCGATCTGGGTAACTATAGACCAGTGAGCCTCACTTCAGTGCCGGGAAAAATAGTGGAAACTATTCTCAAGATCAAAATTGTAAAGCATATAAGAAAGACATGATTTAATGGGACACAGTCAACATGGATTTACCCAAGGGAAGTCTTGCCTAACAAATCTGCTTCAATTTTTTGAAGGGGTTAATAAACATGTGGATAAAGGTGAACTGGTAGATGTAGTGTATTTGGATTTTCAGAAGGCGTTTGCAAAGTCCCTCATGAGAGGCTTCTAAGAAAACTAATAAGTCATGGGATAGGAGGCGATGTCCTTTCATGAATTACAAACTGGTTAAAAGACAGGAAACAGGGAGTAGAATTAAATGGTCAATTTTCTCAGTGGAAAAGGGTAAACAGTGGAGTGCCTCAGGGATCTGTACTTGGACCGGTGCTTATCAATATATATATAAATGATCTGGAAAGGAATATGACGAGAGAGGTTATCAAATTTGCGGATGATACAAAATTATTCAGAGTAGTTAAATCACAAACGGATTGTGATACATTACAGGAGGACCTTGCAAGACTGGAAGATTGGGCATCCAAATGGCAGATGAAATTAAATGTGAAGAAGTGCAAGGTGTCGGTGATGCCCCGACTCCTCCTCTTCTGGGGCCGACTCCGCCCCCATCTTGGTATCGCACGCGATAAGGGACTTTTTGCATGCGAAACGTCCCTTATTGCGTGCGATCCATCTGGTAAATGACCCCCTTAGATTGCTGGAAAATGATGCAAGCTTCAGTGAGGCAACAAAAAATGAGGATGTTGCATTTAAATTGAGGTATTTGTTTAGGTATGTTTGCAGATTAAAGGAATTTTGTATTCGCTCTGCATTACCTCTCTTTGCACGACTCTCCCACCCTCCCCTATCAATTGTTTTATAGATTCCACTCCTGTGCAGAATAGTGATTGAATTGCAGGTACACAAGTTAAATCCCTGGATACAAAAATTTTCATAATAGAGGCTTAGTGTAATTGATATACAATGTTAGCTAGTGCACAGTCTAGAAACAGTACAGCCTAGTGTTGCAATTCTGCTCGCGGCAGGGCCACGAGCAGGCCTTTACCTTCGGCCCGGAGGCCGCAGAAGCCCCGACCTTGCCTGCACTCCGGAATCGCCCGAGTGTTCTCCAGCCAGCTCAACTCACCCGACGCCGTCGACTGGCCTGTCTTCACGGCCTAGGAGCCGCTGACGCCGCCATCTGGTCCCGCGGCCCAGAGGCTGCATCCCTCGATGTTTCCTGCAGCAGAGGAGCTGCTCCCGGAACCCTTCTTGCGGCTTGGACACCGCCACTCCCTCATCGGGCCTGCCCTGAGGCCTGCTCCATCTCCTCTCCTCACAGCGGCAGCAGGGCCGCTGTCCAGAGTCCTGCCCCTTCTTCCTAAGGGGCGGGCCCGTGGCTTCTCTCTACACTTAAAGGGCCAGCTGGGTGTGGCCCTCCTGGAGTCCTCCCAGGGAGTTGCCTTTTTTCAGCCCTATAAAAGGGCTCTTCAATCAGTTCTAACTGGCTTCGGCAAGGTGCTAGTCCTCCCAAGGACTTCTCGTCTCCAGCTCCTAACCAGGCATCCTGATCTTCGTCCATGGACTTCCTGTATCTTTTTGGTCTCTGTCCTGATGTTCCATGATCCTCCTGATGTTCTGGAATGTCCTGATGTTCTATGAAATCCCAAGTTCAGTAATGTATCTGGTCCTAATGCTCAGGTTCTGTAGGACCCATGCCTCAGGAGATTCCCTGCTTTTTATCTGAGCTTCCAAGTTCCAAGTTTTATCTTCCAAGTTCCTAGTCCTGACTCTGGAGGATCCAAGGGGTTACTGCATCCTGCACTAAGAGACTTCCTGAGCCTGTCCCGCTTTCCTCATGGTCTGCGACCAGCCGTCCGGCTGTGTAGGGCATGAGGGAGACAGTGCAGTCCGTGACCAGCCCCACGTGCTGTGTAGGGCGCCTGAGGGTCTTGCTCATCCCTGTTTCCTGTCTTCATCTCAGCTTCTCATCAGTGTCTTCGTTCCATGTCTACGTTCCAAGCTCTACGTCTACGTTCTAAGCTCCACATCTACGTTTCATGCTCCTGACTCCCAGACTTGGACCATTCACACCGCAAGGGCACACTTTCTCTTTGTCCCATGCTGGAGAGTCCTGGTTGCCATTTTTGCATAGCTGGATTTACTATGCCAAGTTTCACCCTTTTATGCAATAAGACATAGTCCCAGACTTCTGAGTACTACAGTCTCACAGTTTTGGGTACACAGACACTTTCCTCATGATGTTTGTACTGACATGACATTTTTTTCTATGGACATATCATTTTTGTTCATTGTTGTTTTGGTTTTTTTTACTGACAGTTGGCTATCCTGCTTTTATCTCTCTATTTGTTCCAGCTCAGATGATAAGTTCTTAGTTGTAGGGAAGCTGCAAGTTTTTATATTAGAAATATTTAGTATACTACCTGAAAGTAAGCCTTGGCATATATCTTAGGGAATAGGTGAATTGTTGGCCAATTGAGAGGTTATTCTGATTCAGTGAAAAGCAATGCCCCAAAGCCACCATTTACCAGTTCAATTCACATAATCTTAATTCAGAAATCTCACTCTATTCTTAAGAAGGGCTTCAGGATATTTCTCATACAAGCATAGCTGAGATGCTTCTATTAAACATACTGCTTGTATTCATTACATGTGTTCTTTATTGGAGGAGCTAGACTACAACAGAACAAATTAAGTACATTTCTTGTGAACTGATTGGTAGCACTGAGTACTGAGATGAGAGGATTACCTTGCTAGTGGCTGAATAAAATCAGTAAGTACTGCTTTGGGAAATTTTAGAACTTAAAAAGTTTTGGGGAGACATAAACTATTGGGGCATATTCTTTACTGTGTTTGTGTGTCTGTATTAAATAGTTAGTCAGAAGGCAGGCAGAAGCCAGGAGTTTAGGTGTTTTGATTTCCCTCCCTTCCTCATCCTTTGAATTATCAGGAGAGTGAAGGCTTGTGTGTGTGTGTGTGTGTGTATGTGTATATGGGAGTAGGAGCCTGCATGTGAGAGCAAGAGTCTATATGTGTGGGAATGGGAGCCTGCATATGAGAGAGGTCATGTGAGAGTGAGAGCCTGTGTGTGTGTGTATGTTTTTGGGAATGGAGCCTACATTTACAAGCATGTGAAAGCTTGTGTGTGTGTGTGTGAGCCTGTGTGTGAAAGAGAGCATTTGAGAGTGGGAGCCTGTGTGTTTGTGTTGGAATGTGAACCTACTGTATGTGTGAGAGCATGTAAGTATGAGAGCCTGTGTGTGTGTGTGTAGGGGGGTAAATGAGAGCCTGCATGTGAGAGCAAGTGTCTGTATGTTTGGGAATGGGATCCTGTATATGAGAGAGGACACGTGAGAGTGAGAGCTTCTGTGTGTGTATGTGTGAGAGAGAGAGCACTTGAGAGTGAGAGCCTGTGTATGTGTGTGTAGGAATTGGAACCTGCATATAAGAGAGAGCATATGAGAGTGGGAGCCTGTGTGTTTGTGTGGCAATGTGAACCTGCGTGTGAAAGAGCATGTTAAAGTGAGAACCTGTCTGTGTGTGTGTGTGTGTATGTGCGTGTGGGGTGAATGGGAGCTTGCATGTGGGAAAGAGTTCCTTGTAAAGCCTTTTATGTTCCTTGTAAACCGATGTGATGTTCCCAACGAATGTCGGTCTATAAAAAAACTTTAAATAAATAAATAAATATGTGACAGTATGAGCCTATATGTATGGGAATGGGAGCAATGTGTGAGAGAGCGCATATGAGAATTAGAACGAGAGCCTGTGTGTGAATGCTTGTGTGAGAGAGAGCGTGTGTGTGCGAGAGAGAAAGTGGGAGCCTCTGTGAAAGTGTTTGTTTGGGAGTGGGAGCCTGTGGATGAGAGAAAGCATGCAAGAATGGGAGTCCATGTGAGAGAAAGCATGTGTCTGAGAAAGCACATGTGAGAGAGAGCCTGTGTGTGTATAGGAGGGAGGGAGGGAGGAAGGAAAGAAGACAGGAGAGAAGAAAAAGAAAGAATAAAAAATTCCCTGAAAAATGAATTGGGAAAAAAGAGACTAAGACTAACCGTCAGCAAAATAAGATCAGACAGTAAAGGTAAAATAACAATTATTTTGACTTTCAGTGATTGGAATATGTCATCTTTGGGGATGTGCATCTCTTATATATTTGTATTTTTATTTTTCTTCAGTATTCCAGTGTTCACAGAGTCTAGTTTCTTGGGTTTTTCATTTCAGCTTTGTCTGCATATTTCTGTTTCTAATTTGTAGTTCCTTATTCTGTATTGGGTAAGAGTCTGTCTCTGTAGAGATTTGTAGCAGTCCGGCTTGTTCTATTTGCCAAATAGGTGGTGCATTAGTGTTCATCTAGCACCTGATGTAATGTTTGCCTTGCTGCATTTTCGTAGATAAGGTCGCTGCTGGCCAAGTCCTGAGAGTTACTGTTGATATGGTATGGAATGACAAAGTTCTAGGTGCCTTTTCCATTTTGTAGGGGGGGTTGTCTTACTTCAGAAAGTATTTGGCAGTGGAGGGAGTTTGTTTTGCTGTTACTGAGGTGATAGCAGAATTTGAATTATTTTTTTTTTTGTATGTTGGGTTGTAATATGAATTACCCTTGTTCTGTTCTGCACCTGTTGCCATTCTTGCAGCTAGCTTATCTCTGCTTCTCTATATGTCTGTTCTGTCCTACTTTCTGTCTCCAGATTATGGGCCTGATGTAATAAATTGTGCTAAGGTACAATTCTTATGATTATTGATGTTTTATTGTAGTTATGATTGTAACCCTTTGGGAGTTTTCTGTTTCCCCCAAAGGGTTACAATCATAACTACAATAAAACATCATATGCTCTCAGGGCTACTCTTTCTATCATACTCCCTCTCTCTGCAGATCCCAGGGGGGAGTTCTTGCTGTAGGGGGGGAAGGAAATCCTTCTTGACCCAGGTGATGGAGTATTTCTACTTAAGTGTATGTACAATTCTGGTACTATTTTCCTCAGGAACAGTCAGACTGGACACAGACTGAGTGTTCAAATAAAATTTACTGATTATTTCCTGTCATCCCCCCCCCCCCCCCAGAACAACGAGGTGAAGAAAAAGTCGCTGGCACCGAGTCGACTGGCCCGCCCACTGCCTACCCACCAACACCTTCTAAACATGGCAGCGATGCTGAAGGTAGTGGGAAACATGGCCTACCTGGCCTGACAGAGCCACCTGTTCACCGGCACCAGGGGTAGCGCTAGGGAAGCGTTGAGGGCGCACCCCCTGGAATGACGAGGTGAGGAGAGAGTTGCCGGCACCGAGTTCACTGGCCCACCAACTGCCCGCCCAGAGACACCATCTAAATGCAGCAGCAGTGCCGAAGGCAGCAGGGAACATAGCCTACCTGGCCTGACGAAGCCGCCAGTTCACTGGCACCGGGGGTAGCACTAGAGACGCACAGAGGGCGCCCCCGCCCCCGGAATGACGAGGTGAGGACAGAGTCACCGGTGTCAAGTCAATTGATCCACTCACTGCCCGCCCACCAACATCATCTACAAGCAGCGGTGACGCTGAAGGCAGCGGGGAGCATGGCCTACCTGGCCTGACTGAGCCGCATGTTCACTGGCACCGGGGGTATTTCTTTACATATTGTAGTGTTGGGCATTACAATTCTCAACTTATGACTTACATAAAAAAGTCACCACACAGAAGCTCTGTATCCTCACCCAATAATTAAATCAATCTAAACAGAGAGGATATATTCAATATATTTTATCCTGTTTTTATTGCTATTTTAATATTTTAATAACAAATTAACAGGAACAACACCATCAGTAATAGTGCAACTGTAGTCTAATCCACCGCCTCTCGCCACGCAATGGGCCGCAGGCAATTTCAGCAGTTTGTCAAGCACTCTGTTTTTAATCATTTGGTGTTGTTCCTTATTTTACTCATAACATTTTATTCAATTTAATTAAAAAGGTTTTTTATTCTTTATTTTCTATTTTTTACCCCAAACCAAAAAAACTAGTGTACTAAATCCTAAAATTTATAATTTGTCACTAATAACACTACGTTTTGATATCATTCAATCCTAAGATTTATATATTCAACCGCCCAATAGATTTTACTTCAAAACTGTCACTATCACAATCGCTGTAAATTTTTGTCATATCGTTTTGTCCTGAAGTATGTATACTTAGCCCCACTGTAGATGTTAATTCAAAACTGAACGCCGAGGCGCCATTACTGCAAAAGGGTAAAACCGGCAGAACTTAACTTGTCAAATTGATTGATTAGAGCGCTGGAAAGGCAGAATAAGATTTGAAACTGAGATTAAGATACAAGGCATCCCCTGAAGAAGACTGGAAACAGTTGAAACATGCCCATGTCGGGACAGTTTTGAATTAACATCTACAGTGGGGCTAAGTATACATACTTCAGGACAAAATGATATGACAAAAATTTACAACGTGAAAGTCTTGAAGTGGACTTTGATGATGATGATGATGCCATTATATCGCACAAATGAACTAATCTTCACAGAGCACAAACTCACTAATATGAGAACTTACTAAAATCTTAACGAATAGAACTGTAATTTGAAATCTGTGTCTGAACTTAGAAAACTACTTTACTGGCTGTAAGACTTGAATTGAACTGACAGAGTTGTTCAGTGAAGCCATCTATATATATATAGGCCTCAGAACTTTCTTGATGGTTGTAGAACCTTCTAGAAGGTTCTAGAACCTTCCACAACCTTCTATAAGCTTCCAAAAGCATTTTTTATTGCAAATTAAATTCTCTTTCAATCATATTTTATACTTATTTTGAAAAAAGTATGATAAAGAAGATAAAAGCAGTTTAATATAAAAAATATTGATTTTGTTAAAGTCTGAAACTTCAGGACCTTTGGGGGCCATTTTAATATTATCTGATTGAGCTGAAATTTTACAGAGTACTTTTACACAGATTGGAACAATTTTGGGGTTTGGGAGATGAAAAATATTTCAGTTCACAAAATCATATACAACTAAGGGCCACCCTAGACATCAGCCTCTCTCTGCTGAACACAATAAGGGATGACTTGAGCCGCCTTGTCTCATTGTGGCCATCCTCAAAACTGCTGGTCCAAAATCACACCTCGACATAGTGTGATGTGCACTGGTTGGTGGGGAATCTACTGTGCCAAGTTAATTCAGCAGGTAGCCAAAGCCATCCAACACCAGGGTAATCATTTGTGACATGAATGGGTGGACGGACATTGTGCGGAATTATATGCTCCAGACGGAGTACACTTGTCAAGCCTGGGAAATGATCTGTTTCTACAAGATATTCAGAGGTTAGTCAATGGATTTGATACATGAGTTGCAGCTGTTTGTTTAGGGGAAGCCCATCACATGCAGATGGAAGGGTAGTTCCTGGTCCACGTGTGCTGGGTCCCTGTGTTGCAGCAACTGAGTCCAGGAAAGGATTTGTAAATACAGAGGAAGGAAGCTGAGAGGTGCCTGTATTTACGAGAGAGGCCTAGGGGCCACCGCTCATTTTGCCATGGATGATCAATGTCAGGCCCTGTGTTTGGGGCCTTGATGGATCAATGGCTGAACACATGGGGAGGGGCTCCGGCGGGGCTTGCTGTGTGGGTGGCCGGGCTGAGATCCCATCCAGTGTTTGGCGGTCACGATGCCTGTCCAGGGGCTCATGGGGTGTGAGACCCCGCAGTTCTGCTTGGGCAGAAAATCAGAGTTATCAGCACCTGCCCAGTGGCAATTTGTAGACATTATTGACAGGACTCGGCACCTAAATTAGACTCCCATTAGGGACTCTAATAACAACTGCAGCCATTTCATCCAAATTATGTGTTACATTTTCCTTGTAATTGGTGGAGTGCAGCTAGGCTGGGCAGCAGCGGAATAGAGCCATGATTGTCTTGGCTGCCTGGTTAATGGGTGGCCCCCCAGCACTGATGTACTCTGGACTGCATTTAAAACCATTTGGAAGGGTTGCACCCTCCACGGACATTGATTCTCACAAGGGAAGTATCTCTGTCATTTTTACTTAAAAAGAAAAAAGGCAAAATAAATAAAATACAAATTGTAAACACATGGGTAAAATAGTGACCAATGATTAAAGATGATCCCTAATGCGGCTTGAGAGCAGATATGCCAAAAGCTAGCGGGATGGTATGAGAGTCACTTACTCATGAGCACATTTATGAATCGGTACCATTTATGTCTAGTGGAGAAATTCTAATAACCTAACGTATTTAGATCTTTTCATTATTGAGTTCGTTGGTTTACGAATAACGATTGAGTCTGTTAATATTATATGGGTATCTCTCTTACATCTTTCTTAGTGAAGACTGAAGCAAAGAATTAATTTAGTCTCTCTGCTATGGCTTTGTGATCCCTAAGTGCTCCTTCTACCCTTTCATCAACTAATGTTTCAACTGACTACCTTGCAGACTTTTTACTTTGAATATACCTGAAAAGGTTTTTATTATGAATTTTTGCTGCCATGGCAAGATTCTTTTCAAATTCTTATCAATGCTTTTTATCTAACTTGCCAGTGCTTATGATGTTTCCAGTTTTCTTCATTCGGATCCCTTTTCTATTTCTTGATATATGTTCTTTTAGCTATTATAACCTCTCTCACATCATCTTTTAACCACACCGTTAGTTGTTTAGCGTTCCTTACACCTTTTCTAATGCATGCATCTGGTCTGGACTGCCAAGACAGTATTTTAAAACAATGTCTATGCCTGATCTAAACTCTTAAATTTTGCAGCTGCTCCTTTAAGTTTTTTCCTACCCATTTTCCTCATATTTACCCTTCTGAAAGTTAAATGCTGTTGCAGTAGATTTCTTTAGTGTCCTCCCTTCAGTTATTAAGTCAGATTTGATCATATTGTGATCACTGTTGCCAAGTGGCTCCAGCACTGTTACCTCTCACACCAAATCCTGTGTTACACTAAGGACTAGGTCTAAAACAGTTTCTTCTCTTGTAGGTCCTTGTACCAGCTGCTCTATGAAACAGTCATTTATTTATTCTAGGAACTTTACTTCTCTAATGTGTCCTGATATGACATTTACATCATCCATTATTACTGTGCTGCTGATTTTGTTAGCTTCCCTAATTTGTTTTAGCATGTCATTGTCTGGCCAAGTGGACGGCAATACATCTCCACTGCTATTTTATTCCCCTTTTCACCTGCAATTTCTATCCATAAAGATTCAACATTGCATTTTGTTTCCTGCAGAACTTTTATACTGTTTGACTCAATGCCCTCTTTAATATAGTTAATTCAAAGAGAACATCACAAATAGAACTGTGTTTTCAGGCTGTGATACCTCATATACTTCTAGAGCCTCTCAATGTTTGTCAGAGGGTGCTCTCATAAAGTCATATTTCAAGCGTTAACTGCAATATGTAGACAGAGTTATATGCTGTGCAGACTTATTTATAATCACTGGTATCAACAATCCCTTAATTTTAAACAATGCTTTTGCAATTTTTTAAAATACATTTTTCATTTAAAGATAAGATGGAAAACGATCACTTATCATTATATGCTGAGCGTGCAAGGGTGACAGCTTTACTGAGAAACACTGGTATGAACCCGACACGTCCGTGTTTCGTGGACTTCTTCAGGGGTTTTAATTTTTCAGCAGTGTATGTTGAAAGCTTGTCCCATCATATAGACGCTTCGTGCATGATCACAGCTTAAAGAAGCAGGATCCCTGCACGAAGCATCTATATGATGGGACAAGCTTTCAACATACACCGCTGAAAAATTAAAACCCCTGAAGAAGTCCATGAAACACGGACGTGTCGGGTTCATACCAGTGTTTCTCAGTAAAACTGTCACCCTTGCACGCTCAGCATATAATGATAAGTGATCGTTTTCCATCTTATCTTTAAATGAAAAATGTATTTTAAAAAATTGCAAAAGCATTGTTTAAAATTAAGGGATTGTTGATACCAGTGATTATAAATAAGTCTGCACAGCGTATAACTCTGTCTACATATTGCAGTTAACACTTGAAATATGACTTTATGAGAGCACCCTCTGACAAACATTGAGAGGCTCTAGAAGTATATGAGGTATCACAGCTTGAAAACACAGTTCTATTTGTGATGTTCTCTTTGAATTAAGTATTACTATATACATCGGCATTTTACAGTTCCTGTTGGTTAACCTCTTTAATATAGTGCCACCCCTTCACCAGTTTGATCCATCTTATCATTTTGATAAAATTTGTACTCTGGTATCACAGTTTCCCTTTGGATATCCTACTTCCACCAGGTCTCTGAGATGCCAATTATATCTACCTCTTCATCCAGTGATATACACTCTAATTCCCCCATCT
The DNA here is from genome assembly GCF_901001135.1 of Rhinatrema bivittatum. Lineage (NCBI taxonomy): Eukaryota > Metazoa > Chordata > Amphibia > Gymnophiona > Rhinatrematidae > Rhinatrema > Rhinatrema bivittatum. The sequence continues at coordinate 209,401,970 of NC_042620.1, forward strand.
TATTTTTTAGATGTCTAGTGTTTGTATACAGACATTTCAAAGTATGTTTTTTGTTTATATTAACAACCTGCTCATCAGTTAACAAGGATAACTTTGAATCTTTCTGCTCTGTCTGCTCATTATTTAAAGATACCTGGTCCACTTTACCATTTACTGCAACCTCTTTACTGGAATGCCCTTTCTCTTAGTATGCTTCAATGATACATCATTCTGAACCATGCACATTTGAGTGATTGTCGGCTTTCCCCATCATCTAGTTTAATAGCTGTTCTATCTCCTTTTTAAAGGTTAGTGCCAGCAACCTGGTTCTACTCTGGTTAAGGTAGAGATCATCCTTTCAGAAAAAGCCCCTCCTTCCACAAAATGATACCCAGTTCCTAACAAACTTAAAACCCTGTTCCTTGCTCCATTGTCTCACCCATGCATTGAGACTCTGGAGCTCTGCCTGCCTCTGGGGTCCTACATGTGGATTGGAGAGCATTTCTGAGACTATTACCCTGGAGGTTCTGGATTTCAACTCTCTACCTAAAATTCTAAATTTGGCTTCCAGAAACTCCCTCCTGCACTTTACTATGTCGTTGGTACCCACAACTACTAAGACAGATGCTTCCTCCCAGGCACTATCTAAAATCCTATCTATGTGAAGCACAAGGTCAGCCACCTTTGCACAAGGCAGGCAAGTTACTAGATGATCCTCATATCCACCAGCCACCCAGCTATCTACCTTCCTAATAATCGAATCACCAACTACATCTTCCATCCTAACTCTTCCCTCCTTGGCATGTGCCTTTGGAGACATTTGCTGTGTGAGAGTGCAGGTCCTAGTTACAGGATTGCTTCCTGCCTGACCAAGGAGATGCTCTCCTTCCAGGAGACCTTTCTCCTCCAAGGCAGCACAGGAGCTGCCAGATTGGAATTGGGACTTCTCTATTATGTCCCTAAAGGTCTCCTCTAAATAACTCTGTGTCTCCCTTAGCTCCTCCATGGCCACCCCTCTAGCTTCCAGAGATTGGACTCAGTCTCTTGAGAGCTAGCAACTCTTAGTACCAAGTGCACACATACAACCTCTTGCCAGCTGGGAGATTCAAACGTGGCAGTCAGTGAAAAAGATTGGAAAGCCTCCCTCTTGCTGCTGGACTACTATCTCATTTTCATTTTTTTTAATGTGCTATTGAGCTAAAATTTCTATGGGAGTAGGGTTGGAAAGCTAATTTAAAGTACTTTTAGTCTATTGATCTATTTTATATTTGTCTGTCAATGACCCTCAAATCACTACAATTAATCTATTTAAAACTACCTACTCACTTTATTGACTCTTGTTTTGAATTAAATACCTTCTGTATAAAATCTATAGTAAATTTACATTAAGAGCTTTGATGTAAGCACGTCTGATGGTGCACACTTCTGGTCCTTTTCTGCTGCAAGGAGTGTAAGAAGCTGGGGCTGTGGAGTTTGGAATGCTCGCGTTGACCTCTCGGATCTTCTCTCTGGAGATGCTAGATAATGTATGTAGATGACCTTTCTGTTCCTCTTCTGCTGACTCCTCCAACTATTCGAAAGAGGTGAAAAGAAATGAGCTTCCAAATGGCAAATTAAATTTAACGTGGACAAGTGCAAAGTGATGCATATAGGGAAAAATAACCCTTGCTGTAGTTACACAATGTTAAGTTCTATCTTAGGAGTTACCACCCATGAAAGAGATCTAGGTGTCATAGTGGATAATACATTGAAATGTTCTCACATTAGCAGTTAGCTTTCTGTTAACAATCTAGCCCTGAATCTTAATCAGATAGAGATTTTGTTACTCTCTTGTTTGAACCGGACAATGTCCCAGATAGATGGTTATTTAATGGTACTACTATTCCTATCAGGTCTGAAGTTAGAGATCTGGGCATTTTGATTGACTCTAAGCTTTTTTTTTACATCCTCATATATAATCTTTGGTGAGGAGCTCTTTCCATAAACTCTGCCTTTTACATTCTATTAAGCCATTCTTAAGTCTCTCAGATTTTAAGATAACTCAAACATTGATCATGAGCTCACTAGATTACTGTAATTTTCTCTATTAAGGCCTGCAAAAAAAAAAAATCACAATTCATGTGCTACAACTTATCCAAAATTCAGCCTCCTGCCTGGCCTCTGGCACTTTGTTATATGCAGGTATCTTCCCAGTTTTGGCTGCACTCCACTGGCTCCCAATAGAGCAGCAGATCCATTTTAAAATACTCTGATTTTTAAAGCCATTAAGGGCCTTGTTACCAGTTCGTTTTCACAACCAGTTTTCTACTATCCTCCTTGCAATTTGTGCTTGTTAGATCGTAGATCATTGGTGATCCCTACACATAAGCCCATTCGCTTAGCTGAGTCATGTTCTCGTGTTATCGCCATCACAGCTTACACCCTTTGGAATAGTCTCCCAGAACCACTAAAAAATGGAATATGACCTTTTAGAAAGATGTTAAAAACTTATCTTCTCTCTAAAGCTTTCCCTACCTAGTTACTTAAAGGGATTATACTATGCTTACCTATGGTTGATGACTAACAATCTTTTGCTGTTTAAGATTTTAATCTAATTTTTTTTATTTAGTCTAGTCGTATTAGACTTTGCACTGTTTGTAATTTACTAGTTTTATTAGTTTATTAGTTAGTAGTTAGTTTTATTATGTATGCAATTCTTGTTACCCGCTAAAGTCTGTGGATTAGCGGGCTACACATTTGTAAAATAAATAAATAACTGAATACAAATAAAAAAAAACAAACCCTATTTCACTCGTACCTTCTCAATTTGCTACAACGATAAGGAGAGTGGGTACAAAACCGTTTGGTAGAGATGAAACTGATGTCGTTATCTCCGCCAGTCATGTAACGGAAGAAAATTTGTTGGTGCTTTCCTTAGCTTACTAAGATATGTTTTTGTTCTTAACTATTCAGTGTCTAGGCGGTCAATATGTGATGATTTTCCAAAAGTTAACTGCAGCTCCCTTCCTCCCCAGGACCCCCATCCTCCTTCGCCGCTGCAGCCAGTGCGCATGCTCGGTCTGCGGCGCTCGCCTCAGCCGCGTTATTATTGTCGAGACCGTTCTCTCTCAGAAAAAAAATGGCGGCGAGTCAAGGAGGAGGAGCAGCAGCGGCGGCGGCCACCACTGCCATAGCGGCAACAACAGCGGTGCCGGCACCAGGAGCAGGACCTTTCCACCCCACCCCTCCTTACCCCAACGGACCCCAGTGGAGCACGGGCACCGTCTCCCATTCCCACCACACCGTCCGCAGCCTGGACCGGGCCCTGGAGGAGGCGGTGAACACGGGCATCTTGAACCTGAGCGGCCGCAAGCTGAGAGACTTCCCCGGGAGCGGATACGAGTTGACCGACACCACTCAAGCAGGTAGGCGTCCGCGACCATCCCTTGCCCCCCCCCCCCCCCCCCCCCCCCCCCGCCCCCGCCGCTCGCTTTCCAGGGCAGCCCGAACCTCGCGCGCCCGCTCTGTCTCGCGCCAGGTGACAGGTTCCAGCCGGGATCCAGTCCTGCGCCCGCTGCCCCTCATTGCCATGCTCGGCACAAGCCCGGCAGACTGCGGCACTTGCCCCCTTTGTGTGCAGCTCCAGAAGGAGCAGTTCCCTGCTTCCTTCCTGCGGCACTCGCTCTGCTTTCTTTTCGTTTCATTGTTGTTATTTTAAATCTTTGAAAAAAGGAGGAAGAGGGTTTTTTTTTTTAATTTTTGTTATTAAACAGGTAGCTGGGTTTGTTAGGGTTGTCACCCGCAGCGAGAGCTGGAGCATATAAACCCGGAGTCTTGGGGAACATTTAGACAATGTAATATTGACGAGCATTCATTAGTAATCAAGTCATAACTTTGAGAAATGGGATAGATACATCGTATTCTATTTTATTACGATCTTATTCGGTTATTTCTGTTAAGAAAATTATTTTGGGTAACTGAAGCAGTATTTGTCATAGTACTGGTGGTGGTGATTGGTTTATCATTTTGAATGAGGGTCTTTCCATTCTATTGCTTTCATTCATCTGTGACTGACCTGTTTCTCCCATGGTCTGTCGGGACTGTGTTCTGAGTATTCTTTGTTGTGAGATGCGTTTTCAAGTGTTTCTTAGATGGGTAGGTTACTTTAAATAATCAGTTCTAGCCTTAATGTATCTCTGTGTCATGTTAGACACATTCTGTTCCAGTATGCAGATCTAGTAAGGTATGCGTTATTTTAAAATCTTATTGGGTCAATTTTTGTCATGTATCTGATATTATCTCTTGTAGATGCGAGGAAGACAAAATTGCTTAAGTTACAGAATGTGTCTTTTAAACAAATTGTTTTGATGGACATATTTTAAAAATGCCTCTTTATGTAGTGAATGAAAAAGCTTGCTGAATTTCAAGAATAAAATTAAATAATTTTAAGTGTCAATGAAAAATGCTTTTCTTTCAGCTTCAAAATGATATTTTAGGCATGTGAGCCTGGGTGAGATACCTTGAGATTATGTTGAAGTATGGAGAATAAGATTTGCAGTGTTTTTCCATCTTTAAGGTTCTGTTAACAGAAATAGAATAACAGTACTTGTATAGTTGTCATGAACATGTTGATAAATATATCCAGTACAGTGTAAGATGCAGCTGAGTGTTCAAAATCTATTGCTACTACTAAAAGATCCATTTATGCAAGTTTTTGTAGAGTCTGTATCTCAGGTTCCTTTTTCTTGCTATGTATTGTAAATTGACTGTGTGGCCTACTTAATAAACTTGGTTAACCTGCGTTACTGCGATGCTTTTATTGGGTATCATGCTAAAATTACTACTGCAGTGCCATTCTCCTAGGCCTTCCCAAAAATTCTATCCAACCCCTCCAAATGATCCAGAATCCCGCTGCCCGTATCCTCACCAACGCCCACAGAAATGACCACATTACCCCTGTCCTCAAACATCTTCATTGGCTGCCAATCACATCACGGATCCTATACAAGACTCTCACCCTCATCCATAAATCACTGCACAACAAAAATATGAACCGGTTCAAAGAGTCCCTTACGTTTTGCACCCCTGCCAGACCCACCAGAAACCAATATCTGGCAACCTTACACACACCTTCACCCAAACTTACTAAACTTTCGTTCACCAAAGACCGGGCGCTTACCATAGCAGGTCCTACCCTATGGAGCAACATGCCCTCCATACTTCGCCAGGAATCGTGCCCAAAGAAATTCAAACAGAACCTTAAGACCTGGCTCTTCAAACAGGCTTATACGTGAAATACAGTTCCATACCCCCCTCTGTCTCTTCCCCCCCCCCCTTCTTCTTGGTCTCCTTAATGAGATATCTCGAATTTAATGTGATACATACTTTCCTCTACTCTGCTCAGTTGACCCCCACCTCTCCATGTCCATCAATTATAAATCCCTTTCCTAGAACTATAAGTCCTTCCTCCTCCTTCCCCTCTGCCTTTTATCACCTTTGCTCGTTACCGGGTCGATACAGTAAGGCCGCGTTAGAGTGCGGCAGTGTCGGGCGCACCCTCATTTGCCCTACGCACTGTTCTGATCACATACCGCTCGATACTCTATTTAAATTGCTTGCAAATGCAAGCCGCGTATGCAAAGCGTTAGGGGAAGCGTTAGGCCCGCGCAACCTATTTTACTGTATAGGCGCTTAATAAAGCTGTTGCCGAGCCAGGAAGTGGATCCGAACTTTAACCCAGGAAAACCTAAAAACCGAAAATCCCCTCCTCCCGAAGCGGCTCGACATGTGCCAACTTACCTTTTGTTGCTTCTCATCCCCTTCCCTTCTCTGCCGCCCTCCAGAGGGGGCGGCCGGCGGCGAAAGCGGCTCGCAGCATTCCTCCCCCCCCCCCCCCCCCCCCCCCGCGCAGGTTCCGGTTCTCCTGGCTCGGCAACAGCAGTACAACAGCTAGGGCTCCATCCGGCTTGCAGCGTTCCTTCCCCCCCCCCCCCCCCCCCACCACGCAGGTCCCGGTTTCTCCTGGCTCGGCATGAAGTACCCTCTCCGGCACAAGCGAAGCGTTCTTTCGTTGGCCGGAGGGCCCGTCGATTTGGGCGCTCCGGCCAATGAAAGCACAGACGGGCGCGCTTTCATTGGCCGGAGGGCCCGTCGATTTGGGCGCTCCGGCCAACGAAAGAAGGCTTCACTTCGCTCGTGCCGGAGAGGGCACTTCACGCCGAGCCAGGAGAACCGGGACCTGCGCGGGGGGAACCGCTGCGAGCCGCTTTCGCCGCCGGCTGCCCCCTCCGGAGGGCGGCAGAGAAGGGAAGGGGCTGAAAAGCAACAAAAGGTAAGAAAATGTCGAGTCGCTTCGGGAGGAGGGGATTTTAGGTTTTTAGAGGTTTCCTTTTGGGGGAAAGTTTGCCGTCTACCCTTACCCCTGCCTCTAACGCAGGGGTAAGGGTAGGCGGTAAGTTAGCAGGTTAAACGCGGGGCAAAATGACAGGGTAAAAAAGCGATAGTCGGGGCGCGCGTTACTGTATGGGAGGGAATAGCTAATTCGATCGTTTACATTTAATATACATGCTGCGTGCGGAAGGGGTTACCCGGGGATTTAAAGAGGCGGTAAGGATGGGTTAAAGGGGATAGTGAATCGCAGGAAGGGCTAACACGGCCGGAAAGTGAGTAGAAAGCGGGTTAGGAGCGGGGTAACCGCGGCCCCACTTTACTGTATCGAGCTGTACGTCATTTATTACTTAGCTCCTCCCCTGTTCTGTAAAAACTCTGTAAAAATGTTGTTATACTCCTTGCCTTGTTAGCCTGTAATTTGATTACATTGCCTTGTTAGCCCTTAATTTAATTCTCCAGCACCTTGCCCCTAATTTTAATTATTACACAATCCCTTGCTACTAATATTAATTTTATTTTTGTTTAGTTATTCCCTCTTTAGTACAATTTTGCTGCCTATGCTTTCCTAATCTTTGCCTTGTTAGCCTTTGCTACCCCAGTTCCTTGTTTTCTGTTAAGCTTTATTGCTGCATTTTGTTATATGTAAACCGATGAGATGTTCACAATGACTGTCAGTATATAAAAATGTTTAAATAAATAAAATTGGATTTACTTTGGCCAGTAAGAAATCTCCATTTCTGTTGCTAGTAATGCATAAAAGTGAGCTAAATCTAGCTCTGATTTTTTTTTTTTTTTTTTTTTTTTGGTTGGAGGGGGGAGGCAATCAATGTACCTTATGCTAGCTTCACTCCTTGGAACAAAAGAATGGGCTCAGTGAATCTCCCCCTCCTACTCACCCACCCAGGAGAGCAGGCCCTACTAGCCCAAAAGTACCTCCTGCCATCCCAGCCTTGAATAGCAGGGCACCATTGCCTCTGAATGCACTAATGGCACTCGGAGTACCCATGTTCTCCCTAGATCATTCTCTCCTGTATCCCATCCATGCCCAGGACTGGTAATAGATGAGGAGAGATCAAGAGGTATAATTGTTTTTGTGCTACAGGCTGGGTTCACACACATCTATTTATTTATTTAACATCTCTTCTGCATAAAATTCAGTGGATTTGTTCAGAGCGGAGTACATCCTTCAACATAATTACACATTTATCATGAGGTATTCTATCTGCACCTTCGCATACCCCAATGTATATCTTAATCTCTCGTCCCCCTCTTATTTTTCCTCCTCCAAGTTATACATCCTTGTTATAATGTAACTTTACTCTCCTTCAAATTGTATTTACTGTTTGGTTGGTTATAGTTCCTAATTGTTTGATGTAAACCGAGTTGATTTGATTTGTATCAAGAAATTCGGTATAGAAAAGCCTTTAATAATAATAAATAAATAAATAAATTAAAACACAAAATACCTAATCACGATAGAACACATTCATAATTATAAAAACTAACATTGTTCTTATACTCCTCAATAAAATAAATATCCGTAATTTAGTTTCTAAAACAATTTGTCTTGCTGTTCCCTTAGCTGCCTTGGGAAAACATTCTACATAGTTGGACCTATATATGAAAATGCCCTTAGCCTGTTTTGCTGTAACCTATATTTCCGATTTAAAAGTTAAGGTTAAGAGTTTTGCTCCTGAAAACTTGATGAGTAGGAACATAATTCAACAGTCTCTTTCTAAGGGTACACAGGGTTTTAGATTACAGTAATTTATGAATTATAATCATTTTAAATTGTGTACATGTATGTATTGATAACCAATGTAAATTATATAAAATGTGTTATATGAGCAGCCCATGATACATCCCATAATTAATCTTGCCTCAGCATATTGTATAATCTGCAGTACTTGTAAATTTTTTTTGCGTAGGCTGTTATACCATTATCAAGCTACTGTGATTTACTTTTAAGTCTTTGCGCAGATAATGAGCTGATTTGTATGTTTGCATGTAGCGCAGCTCATTACCAGTTTGCTCACTTGGGTTAAAGGTAATGCATGCACCTACATTACCTTTAAAATGTGGTGTAGCCCTGTTAACCCCATTTATATAGAAATGCCGACTTGTTAACAAAAACACTGATTTAGTGAGTTGGCAGGCAGGTGGCCCAGTAACAGCTAGAAGTCTTTTCAGAGAACAAAAACTGAACTAGACAAGAAAAAGGAAAGAAAGCTGGAATTACTTTCATGTACCCCACACTAATTCACAGTATTCACGGAGGCCTTATTTGAGTTGCAGTTTCTATACCCTCAGGAACAAAAACAAGTTGCTCCTCAAGAAGTCACAATAGCTGCACATAGGACATTTCTCTCCAGATAAAATTAATCTGAGCTGAGGATCCATAGAAATTATACAGTTTGTTGGAAATAAATATGTGACAGAACACCAAATTCCACGCTGCATTTATTTCACTGTTGCTTCATTAGGGATTTCATTTCAAGTTTAGAAAACATTCCCCTCTCTTGATGGTTAAGTTCATGAACATATTGACATAGCGATAGTGACACTTACAGAAGGGTGAGATTTAACTCCCATGCTAGTTGAAAATTTTTGTCACTATTTGCAACCAGTAGCAGTGCTGTATATTTTATATTGATCCTATCCAAGCTGTAAGTAATTTCATTGATTGGAAAGCACCAAATATAAACTGTTTTAGTGATTTAAAAATGGTATAAAATTGTCTGCAATGGTTTTTGTCTCCTCTGCAGGGCTGTTTGTGACCTTTCACAAGATTAAATCTTGAAAAATTTTTTAGTTGAAAATTGTTTCAACTTTGTTTGAGGTGTTGACAGTGCATCAACACTTAAAGCCATTTTTATTTGCCCTCTGAGGACAAGGCTTGGCAGAACTGGTCTACTTTGCAAGCTGCAGGATGTGGAAGTATTTAATGATTTTAAATATACTCAGTAGACCTAACTTGTTTTCCACCTCTCCTGCCAATCTGTTCTTGCTAGTTAATTAATGGAGTACAGGAGTTGTAGCTTTTAATTTACTTCACCAAAAGATATTTGCACTTTTTCACTACAAATGAATGATCATTTATTGACAGCAGATGTACTCTGGGGCATGGGTTAATATATTTAGAGTTAATCTAATTTTATGTTTTTGAAAAGAATAGTAATATGTTGTGTATTTAAGGTACTCTAAGTTTTATATGTATCACATTATATTTGTGCATATGTAAAGAAAAGGATTGCGATTTTTTTTTTTTTTTTTTTTTTTTTTAAGAATTCATTCAACAGTTCTAACTGATAAAATAAGATTTTATTTTACTTCTGATGAGAGAGTACCAGGCCCGGTGTGCAATATCGTGCATTTGCACGGGGGCAGCACACTTAGGGGGGTGGGTGGGCAGCACTTACGGGACTGGTGACTCGGGAGCAGACAGTTGCGGTCGTTGATGGCACATGCAGTCTAAAATTGGATTTGTGGGGAGCGAGGCGGACGATGCAATCCTGCTGGCACGCCACTATCTAAAAAAGAATTCGTGGGGGGGGGGGCTTATCTGAGCTGCAGCTGGCAGGGATATGAAGCACAGCTTAACAAAAGGCCTTCTATACATGTAGCAGAGAGCAGGAACTGAGTTGCAGGTGGATTCAGCCAGACATAGCTGACTTGGAAAAAAAAGACCTAAAACATCCTGTTCTGGCACAGGCAGCCAGCCCAACTGACCCAGGTGACTCCACAGGCAGGCCAATAGCTGAAGCCTTCGAAATTGCGTAGGGGGCTGCATCAGCAGGGGGAGGAGGGGCAGGAAGCAGAGTAATCTGCGCGGAGGCTGGCCAGAAGCAAAGCGAGGAGCAGCAGAAGCTTCCATGCAGGGAGGAGTTGGTCAGAAGAGAAAGGCAGCTGCGCTGTGTGGTCCCGTGTATAGCAGGCCTGAGGCTGCAGGTCATTGCAGTAAAGAGGGGAAGGCAGCAAGCAGGTGCTTTGCTTTAGGCAGAAGAGAGGGGAGGGAGGACTGGTGTCAGCCTGCTGGAGCCGGAAAAGGGTAACCTAAAGCAAACTGGATGGTTAAACTGAGGAAGGGAGGCAAACTGGGCAGGGCATTGAGCTTAAGCGCAGGGGTCGGGAACTTTTTTGGCTGAGAGACATGAACGCCACATATTTTAAAATGTAATTCCGTGAGAGCCATACTAACTACAACCCCCCACCCCCTGACCCCCCCACCCGAAGACCTGCCAAAAGTCCCTGGTGGTCCAGCGGGGGGTCCGGGGCGATCTCCTTGACTTGGCTGTCGGCTGCCAGTTAGTCAAAATGGCGCTGACTGCCCTTTGCCCTCACTATGTCACTGGGGTCGACCAATGGCAGCGGTAACCCCTGTGACATAGTAAGGGCAAGGGGCCGTCGACGTCATTTTGATTACTGGCAGCTGACGGCCCTTTGCGGCAAAGGCTTTGCCCTTACTAGTCACAGGGGCTACCGCCGCCATTGGTCGACCCCAGTGACAATAGTGAGGGCAAAGGGCCGTCGGCGCCATTTTGACTACTGGCAGCCGACAGCCCAAGTTCCAGGAGATCGCTCCCGGACCCCCGCTGGAACCACCAGGGACTTTTGGCAGGTCTGGGGGTGTCAGGATGGTGGGGGGTTTTGTTAGATTTTACTTTTTTATTAAAGATTTGTCTGCGAGCCAGATGCAGCCATCAAAGAGCCACATCTGGCTCGCGGAGTCCATAGGTCTCCTGACCCCTGAAGCTAAGGGATGGAGGGGGCACAGGGCAGGGAGAGAAATATTGGGCAGAGCTTGAGCAGTGGGATGAGCATGGGGCAGAGAACAAACTGGACAGGGGCATTGAGCAGAGAGAAGGGGCAGGGACCAAATTGGGTAGGGCATTGGAGGGGAGGGTGCAGGAACAAACTGGGCAGGTCATTGAGTGGAGGAAAGGGCACAGGGCAGAAGACAAATTGGATGTTGAGCCTGGGGAGTCCCAGTTTGTGGTTGTCTAGAATTTGGTGCCTGTGGCGCGTGCCTGTGTTGCCTGTGCCTAAATCCAGCCCTGGTTTCTAGCCTGATTGTAATTTTACAGTACTCATGGGGGAATTCTGCATCTTTGAGTAGTAATTCAAATGTAATACAAAAAAATGAATTATTACTCAAAGGAAATGATTGTATTGTGCTTTGATTTTAAAATATTGACTGTGAACATAAGAAAATGCCATACTGGGTCAGACCAAGGGTCCATCAAGTCCAGCATCCTGTTTCCAACAGTGGCCAATCCAGGCCATAAGAACCTGGCAAGTACCCAAAAACTAAGTCTATTCCATGTTACCATTGCTAATGGCAGTGGCTATTCTCTAGGTGAAACTTAATATGCAGTAATGGACTTCTCCTCCAAGAAGTTATCCAATCCTTTTTAAACACAGCTATACTACTGCACTAACCACATCCTCTGGCAACAAATTCCAGAGTTTAATTGTGCGTTGATTAAAAAAGAACTTTCTCCGATTAGTTTTAAATGTGCCCCATGCTAACTTCATGGAGTGCCCCCTAGTCTTTCTACTATCCGAAAGAGTAAATAACCGATTCACATCTACCCGTTCTAGACCTCTAATGATTTTAAACACCTCTATCATATCCCCCCTCAGTTGTTTCTTCTCCAAGCTGAAAAGTCCTAACCTCTTTAGTCTTTCCTCATAGAGGAGTTGTTCCATTCCCCTTATCATTTTGGTAGCCCTTCTCTGTACCTTCTCCATCGCAATTATATCTTTTTTTGAGATGCGGCGACCAGAATTGTACACAGTATTCAAGGTGCGGTCTCACCATGGAGCGATAGAGGCATTATGACATTTTCCGTTTTATTCACCATTCCCTTTCTAATAATTCCCAACATTCTGTTTGCTTTTTTGACTGCCGCAGCACACTGAACCGACGATTTCAATGTGTTATCCACTATGACACCTAGATCTCTTTCTTGGGTTGTAGCACCTAATATGGAACCCAACATTGTGTAATTATAGCATGGGTTATTTTTCCCTATATGCATCACCTTGCACTTATCCACATTAAATTTCATCTGCCATTTGATGCCCAATTTTCCAGTCTCACAAGGTCTTCCTGCAATTTATCACAATCTGCTTGTGATTTAACTACTCTGAACAATTTTGTGTCATCTGCAAATTTGATTATCTCACTCATCGTATTTTTTTCCAGATCATTTATAAATATATTGAAAAGTAAGGGTCCCAATACAGATCCCTGAGGCACTCCTCTGTCCACTCCCTTCCACTGAGAAAATTATCCATTTAATCCTACTCTCTGTTTCCTGTCTTTTGCCAGTTTGTAATCCACGAAAGGACACGCCACCTATCCCATGACTTTTTACTTTTCCTAGAAGCCTCTCATGAGGAACTTTGTCAAACGCCTTCTGAAAATCCAAGTACTATATCTAACCGGTTCACCTTTATCCACATGTTTATTAACTCCTTCAAAAAGTGAAGCAGATTTGTGAGGCAAGACTTGCACTGGGTAAAGCCATGCTGACTTTGTTCCATTAAACCCTGTCTTTCTATATGTTCTGTGATTTTGATGTTTAGAATACTTTCCACTATTTTCCTGGCACTGAAGTCAGGCTAACCGGTCTGTAGTTTCCCGGATCGCCCCTGGAGCCCTTTTTAAATATTGGGCTTACATTTGCTATCCTCCAGTCTTTAGGTACAATGGATGATTTTAATGATAGGTTACAAATTTTTTACTAATAGGTCTGAAATTTCATTTTTTAGTTCCTTCAGAACACAAGTACCTAAACATTAAATGAATAGATCCCACTGAATGTGCTGGAGGCTGGCTGTTTGGCTGTGTGGAGGTAACAATTTTAATTTGTGGTCAACTATTCTGTATTTGGCGTGATCAAGGTGAGCTGATGTATTATTTTGCTAGTGTGTAGGGGTCTGTAGCAGTCTTGTTCATTGTGTTTTCCCAACAGGAGATGCATTTTTGGTGTACAATCTGGTGCAGTCTTTGCAGTGCTGCCCTTTCATAGGTTAGAGATGTTTGTGTGAATTCTGAAAGTTAGTATTGCTATGGTATGGCAGGTTTGAGGTTTGCTACCTATGTCGTCCTGAGTGTTTGTTTTTTCTTTTTTTCAGGATTTTATATCGTTTCTTAGATCAGTGGTTCTCAACCTTTTTCCCATCATGAAACAACTGATAGACCATGCTCACATGTGTGACACATTGCTCATTACAATTCACAGCGGAAATAATACTGGATCTTTATTTTTGTTTTTAATTATTTGTATTATTAAGAATGACACAAGGGAAAGATAAGCACTCTGAACAGAAATTGCATAAATAGTAAATATCCCATATCAAAACACCAATTTCCAGCACTCAAACAGTAACTATGTTAACTAAGAAAAGGCAACATGAAAATATTACGCCAGGCCTTAAGACACCAATACACCACCTATTAGGAAAACGGACCAAACTAGGCTGCTGTAGAGCCCTACACAGAAACTACATGCCAGCAGAAAACCTCACCTCAATCACATGTGCAGACCCTCACTGAATAAAGAGACCATAAAGCATAACTAGAAACATGCAGACAAAAACTGAACTGGAAACCGCAACAAGCCAGAGAGACTGTATGCAGTGTAATAAGGGAGAAAGAGAATCTTCACCACTCCTCAAAACAAATCAAGAAATAAAATCTATAGCGGTAAAACCATATTAATAAAAGAACAGATTTCAAAATAGCTGATGAATAGAATCCAATAATTAAAAACGCGTATCAAAAATTTCTAGATACAATAAAATATTTCGAATAGTAGACACAAATACCAATGAAAATAAGGAAAAAAAATTGCTTTGCTCTGCATACCTGGAAATTTGTTATCCAGGTGCCCTGCGATTGTTTTGAATTCACGGGAGAAGGGATGGTTTGCTTGCAACTTTCTCCTCTGTCTCACTGGTTGTCAATCACACACGCATAGGCTTTCAATCACGCACATGTACACATGCTTTTCTCTCTCACTTATAGGCTCTTAATTACACATTTACACACAATGCTGTCTGTCTTACACACACTCACACACTTTCAGACACATTATGCTTGCTCACTTACTCACTCTCTCCCACCCCCTCCCATCGAACTAAGAGCAGCAGCAACCTCCTCCAATTCCAGCCCTCGCGGCCTCGAGAAAGGACTCCCATCCGCTGCGGGGCTGACGCTGCTCCTCTTTTGCTTAAATAGAAGTAATTCAGGATACTTTCCTTTAGCTGATAAGGGTACAGTTCTATTTAAGCAAAATGATAAGAGGAATCTAATACCCGCTTGGAAAAAGAATATTACATATAGCATATTTTTACATAAACAAAAAACTTCTGAAAAAAACAACAAAAAGCAATTGGCACCGTGGTGGAAAGACCGATGATTGATTAAAGATGTTCCCATAAGCGTTTGAGCAAGGAGCAGATAAGTCCAAAAACTGTGGGATGGTATGAAGGTCTATAATAACCACACCTGGTATATGAATGATGGGTTCTTGTGTTGAAAAATGCAAATTTGAAAAATTCAATAATTTTAATTGTTGAAGCGGTTCTGTATAATTCGTAATAATTCTATCCTCAACTCAGAAAAAACGAGTATTCACAGTATATTACTTAAAGACTGCCATGTATTTTTTGACCATATAAAGTTTGCAGAATTATAAGTTTGTGTGCAGAATTCCCCCAGGAGTAATACCTTTACCAGTTGACTCAGACATACTTCATTTCATCTAGATTCTCTAACTCTTCACCTTGAACCCCCACCAGTTCATTCAGACCTCCCACCCAAAACTGCAGACAACAGACAAATCTGATTTCACTTGCACTAGTTATTTAACAGGTGTAAAATTGTATGTATGTTTGGTAATGTATATGCATATCTCTTACAAAATAACAACTACCATGTGTTCATTTGAACCTCACCTTAGAACAGGGATGGCGAACTCCAGTCCTCGAGGGCTGCAAACAGGCCAGGTTTTCAGGATATCCACAATGAGCACGCATGAGAGAGATTTGCATCCAATGGAGGCAGTGTATGCAGACCATTCTCATACATTTTCATTGTGGATATCCTGAAAACCTGGCCTGTTAGCAGCCCTCGAGGACTGGAGTTTGCCATCCCTGCCTTAGAATGTCCCAAACCACCCCCTTTTCCCCTAGTAAAATATACATGGAAACTGTAACTATCATGAACTCTTGATATTTATAAAATAGTATGTATACACGTAGATGCTATTTTTATGCGCGGGACCTCTTTGAAAATTCACTCCAGTAAATCTAAGATGGTACCACTATGATATCTGTAAAGAATGAATTGTTTAAAACAAGAGGAGGTAATAGTCATCATAAATGATGCATGTCTTACTTAAAACTATTGTAAAACCATAGAGCTTGATTTGCCCAGCTGTTGATTACAAGGGAAGGTGAAATATTTAACCACCTGAGAGCAAAGAAATTAACTTGGTGAGTTGAATGTTATCAAATAGGTAAAACATTGTATTGCGTGTTTTAGACTGATCATTCCCTGAGGCATAGAATGCGTTATTGGTCTCATTAAAATATAGGTAAGTCATTCTCCCTTTTTGGATATGCCTCTAGAAGAAGACAAATGAAGTGCATGTAGAATACTTGCCGTATGTGCTGAGCACAGTCTATGGGCCCACACTTAAATCACAGCCCTGCTTAATTTGCTAGTATTTTAACACTCAGTTGTCTTTGCTCCATATGAATCAATTGGTAGAGAAATACCAGTCAAACACATATGTGTATCCACTACTTACAGTTCCTAAAATTTCTGCTAGTGGTTTCGTAAGTTATAGAACATGAAAAACCGCTGCCATACCAAGCTAGTGTGTTGAAAAAGTATATTTTTACATTTTCTCATCTACCCAATCTTTATTCTCTATCATAGAATGACAGTTGTCATGACCTTGAATGTACACCATCGGCAAAACACACTGTTCCCTTTCATTCACCATTTAATGTCCAATTCCTGCATTGCTCTCATGGCCTCTTACCACACAACAGCATGCAACACCTCAATACAGGACAGCAAGGGTAGGGCCATAGAGCAATGGAGACTCATTTGTCACATTCAGAGGCTCTATCTCTGCACTAGTAACCGGAAAGCATTCCCAGCACTCATGTAATAAAGAAGCTTGTCTTCATAGATGCTGGGAGATGATGTGCCCTATCTATCACCCACACAGAGTAAGTGACCTATGTGAAAGAAAGTACTGCTCAAACTGTTTTTTCTTTTCTGTTCAGGGATACATGTCAGCAGACATGAGTGACCAGGCCATGTACAAGGAAATAGACAAATCTAGAGCCAGAAAAAGGGGGTGGAGGTAACTGTTCATTTTCACTCTCCTTAGCCTATTTTGAAAGGTTGCAATTTATTGTGAGAAGAGCACATGATGCCTTTGCCAGTAGAGCATAGACATGTTTATTTAGCCATTTTATATACTGTCATTCCAAATAAAGATCACAATGGTTTACAACATGATGTACATAATATACATTGACCTCATTAAGTCAATGAAATTGTCAAACATACACATTAAAGGTTGACAGGTACTTGGGATAAGGTATTTAGATTAGAAGATAGGTTCTTAACATTGTCCTTGAGGGTGAATGCTCTGTGTTCAGGTGATTTTTAAGATAGGTTATAGGCATTTTCAAATAACCATATTTTAAGGACACATTTGAATTTCTTTGTTTCTGGGGTCAGTCTTAGATACTCTGGTAGAGAGTTCCATAGCATTGGGCCAGCTATTTAAAACATGTGCTCTCTTATTTTTGTTAGTTGAGTATTCTGTAATGATGGCACAGCTAGTAGTCCTTTGTTTTCAGATCTTAATGATCTCTGTTGCCTGTATGATTGTAGAGCTACATCAACCAAACCAGAGTTGTTAGAATGGATTGTGGAGTGTATTAATGTTAGGACTTTGTAGTTGATGTGGGCTTGTACAGGTAGCCAATGAAGAGCTATCAGCGAATGTGATCGAATTTCCTTGAACCAGTTAAGAGTCTAGCTGCAGCATTTTGTAATAGGTGTAGTTTTGTTTTAGAAGACAGTTGGGAACTCAGAGTAGAAGTGAGTTACAGTAATCTGAGTTTGAGAAGATGAGGGTCTGTAGGACTGTGCGGAAGTCTGGGTGAGTCAGCAATGGTTTTAGTCTATGTAGAAAGCATAGTTTGGCATATCCTGATTTGATTAATTTACTTACGTGCTTTTCCATTGTTATGTTTTCGTCAATCTGGTCAGAGGATGTAATGCTGAAGTTACCCATGTCAAGTGTTTGAGGAATCACTGTAGATAGATTTCTTCTCAATAGAATGATTTGTAGTGTTTAGAGTTAGTTTAAGTTTGAATAGTTCATGTGTCACGAGTTAATTTTGCATTTTTAATAAATTTGGTGCATGGTAAATAGTATTGAATGTTATTGGCATATAGGTAGAAGGTGATTCCTAGCTCATTTAAATGTTTACATAGAGGAAGCATATATATGTTGAATAGAGTTGCCGAGAGAGATGAATCCTGGGGTCCACCTGCATCAGTTGGGAAGGTGTCGGACATGTGATTGCCCAGTTTGACTTGGAATGACCTTTTGATAGGAATGAGGAGAACCACTTCATTACATTGTCGCCAATTCCGATTTTTCAAAGACTGTTGTTCCTTTTAAATAACTCCTAATGTGCCTTAGCACTGGATGATATAAAAATGGAGGCATCACATAAATCGTTGCTGGACTGAATGACAGTGGCATCAGGGAAAAATCTCCACTGCTACTTTAGCCATTCCTCCTTTCTTTGAGCCATTTTACATACAGGTATTCCAGGACTAGTATTGGGGAATCCCGAGATTAACCTTGTAGATCCTTTTGGCGATTCTGGTAAGTATCCTTGTCTTAGTTCTTATCGTTTGTTGGTTCTCACACATTGTTGATGTGTCCAATATGTTTGGCCAGAGTGAGAGTATGTATTAATAGTTTGCTATGAATTGTTTGCACTTCATTAACTAATTAGTGTGTTCGTTCTTTTTTTTTTTTTTTTTTTAGATTGACCCAGACCTTTTGATTGCCTTGCTTCTGGTCTAAGAGTAGGAGTAGGACATGCTGGCCTGGAGGACAGCCAAATGGTTGGATAGGAGGACCTGGATGACCACTCTGGCAGGTCTTGGATAGCACCCCTTTTGAATATTTTCCTTTGTATACTTTTCTTTATTTACCGTGGCTGCCTGTACAAGGCATAAAGTTTCACTTCCTGTGGTTGATGTGTGAATACTGGTGTGGTAGATGCTCTGGTGTTTAAATATCTGACACAGATCCAGCTGTGCAACAGTGCATGCTCTTTGCTTTTTTCTTTGTCCTCTGTGACTGTAAGTATTGTGGTATCATTCTTTTATGTTTTAATACAACATTACTGTTTTATTTGCTATTATGGCATGTGCCAAAGTTTGGATACCCTTTCAGTTGGGCTATTACTACTTTTTAAAGTTTTTAAGGCCCAAAAAGTTGACTGACTTGTTAGGCCTTTAATGAGATGAAAACAATTCCACAGTTGAACAAATACTCTGATCCTTCTAATTCAAACTTGGGTTGTGAGATTATTTTCTATTTACTTTCAACAGCCATGGGTTCCTTAAAGCAGCTGTTTGAGTATTGAGCAATGATTTTACTTAAATCTCTAAAACTTAAAGGTAGATTTTAAAAGCTTTAAGTGGACAAAAATGGCCACATACATGCATAAGTGGGCCGTGTGGGAGCTACACAAATTTTAAAAAGCTGAGAAGGGTGTGCGTACATTGAGGTACGAGCACTGAGGAAAAAGTAGGCGGAAAAGGGGCATAGGCCTTCTGGAGGCAGGACCAGCACAGATGCGTATAACTCTAATTTTCCTCAGCTGACGTGCATCACTTTGCTACAGCTCCTTCTTAGGCGCAGGAATCCGGTGAACATCAGGGGAGAGAGAGAGACTATAAGGCTCAGTCTGATACTCTATATATGGACCATTGTAAGGGAGATGCTTTGATTCGAGGTGGGTTGGGGGGGGGGGGTGGTGTTACTGACACATTCAGAAATATCCATTGTAAAATTGCTATTAAAGAATTTTTTACTTTATAAGTGATGAAAATTCTAACGAGTTGATTTATACACTGCATTGTTTCCTAACTGCATTGTATAAATCAACTCCTTTTCATCACTTAACACCCAAGGAACCACTTTAATCATGGATGCCCAGCCTCTACCAAAATCAGAAAAACCCTTCAACCCAACAGGTACAAGGCATTTTCTCAGTTAGCAGACCACTTCACCTCAATCACAAATGCAGGCCATAAAGTATAAATAGTAAGGTATAGACAAAAAACTGTACTAGAAACTACTAAAAGCTAGACTCATATGCAGTGCAATAAATCAAAACCAGAAATATCACCATTCCTCAGAACAAAGTCAAGAAATATAAATCACACATAACAGTGAGGAAACTGTACTAATAAATAATTTCAGAATAGATGACAAATAGACCACCTAATAATTAAGAAGAAAAAGGATAAAAAAACTTTAAACACTTCCCCAAAAATCAATCAAATGTTTAAAACAGCATGTATATCAAACACCCAATAATTTAAAACTAATAAGAATAAAAAAAAATGTTCCCCCTCCCTTCTCCATACTTGGAAACTTTTCAGTCCACTCACCCTGAGATTGTAGACTGTCTTTCACAAGCACATACCCAAGCAGGCTCCCAGTCTCGCTCTCTTTTCACAGGCATACACACAAGTGTAGGTAAGTTTAGGGGTTCAGGAACTGTCTGCTACAGTGCATTTATGGTTCCCCCTCCTTGGGGGTGGTAGTGCTTCAGATAGTTTCTCCCTATTTCCTCCTACCCTCACCTCGCAGTCCTAAGTCAGGAAAAGACAGCGTTTTTATCCACAGAATTAGAATTTTATTTATCTGATTTTGCAGGATTAGCATTTAGAAGATAATTCATGTCCCTAACATCCTTGCTACTTAACACCAGTTTAGTCTAAATACAGCCCTGCACCTTTAGCAGTTTAAACATGCCATAGACCTTAGCCTGCCTGGAAGATTAATACCTACTGCTAATTTACTAGTCCCACTTCCTTCTGGAGATTTCCCTCTGAAGCAGTCTTGGGCTGGAGGTCTCTGGTGCTGTCCTCGGGGTGGTCTGGCTTCTCTTGGTTCTGGAACTGGTTGGGTTCTTGGGTACTGGCAGGGCTTCTCTTCCACTGCTCTTGGTGGATCCAGGCTTCCGGCTTGGCTCCCAGGTCTCAGGCAGTCGTTCCTCTCTCCCATCTCCTAGCCACACCCAGTCTTCTTCCTCGATAGCAGGGGGTGTTGGGGCTGCTTTGAGACAGTTTCTCCTGCCGAATCATGCCGTGGGTGGAGGGTCTCTGCCGCATTGCAGT
This sequence comes from Rhinatrema bivittatum, assembly GCF_901001135.1. Lineage (NCBI taxonomy): Eukaryota > Metazoa > Chordata > Amphibia > Gymnophiona > Rhinatrematidae > Rhinatrema > Rhinatrema bivittatum. Next base: position 209,422,794 of record NC_042620.1, read on the forward strand.
TCTCTGCCCCCTCTCCTCTTTTCTTGGTGGGGGTCATGCCACTTCTGGACCAGTGCTATCTGCCACATCAGCAATTATCCTTTCTGCTACCTTCCCTTGTTCATGGGTGGGGGGTGTCATCTTGTTCCCTGGACTTGCCTTGGATGTTCAGTGACTTCTATGCTTTGAGATAGAATGGTGCATTCACTCCGCCTTGGTTTATTTGCAGAGGAGCTTACAATAAGCAGGTCTTGATAAGTATCCTTTAGTTCTGGTTAAAGTTGTCATCTGGGCAAAGTTTCTGGTTTCAGCAGAGACGACCTTTCTGGCCTGTCAGTATCCATTTTGGCTATTATGATTCATATTGGGGTCTCTCCCTCGCTCATGCTCTCTTTCTCGTGATGACCACACAAGATGCTGAAACTTTTTTTTATTTGACCTGTCGACAACTATGCCTGTGTTAGCTAATCTTTTCAGCAGGTCAGGTTCTGTTTTGCAGATATAATCAGTTTTTGGGCAGTTCCATCAGAAATTTTCTTGGTCTTCCAAATCTTGACTAAATCAATTCTATGTTCTTAGTTAATGTTTCTGATGGGTTGAAATTGCTACCTGGAAGCTTTTAAGATATATATTTCTTATTACCTTCCATTAATTTCTAAGAGTGAATTATCTTTATTTTCAAATGCTCAGACAGCTGCTTTAAGGAGTTATGTTGTTGAAAGTAGACAAACAATCTCTTAACCTGAGACGTTCGAAGTGTCAGAATATTTGGTCAACTATGTAATTGTCATCTGACTAACTGAAGGCCTAACAAGTCAGTCTATCTTCGGAGCTTTATTACTACTTAACTTTTTTTTTTTTTTTTAATTCATGACTCAAAAGTTTGCACATGCCATATTCACTATTTTATTTTCAATCTTAAAAATCACTAAGAGGAGAGAATTACCTTGCTAGTATCTGGAAAGAATCAGTAAGTACAGCTTGGAGAAATTTTTAAAACTTAAGTATTGGGGAGAAGTAAACTATTAGGATATTATTTAGTGTGTTCGTGTGTTTTGTTTTAAATAGGTAGTCAGGCAGGCAACAAACAGTGTGTGTGTGTGTGTGTTTTTTCCCCCACCCCTAGCTCATTCTTTAATTTATAGGCAGGTGTACTTTCACACGTACAAAAATTAAAAAAAAAATCAGCCTTTTAATTCAAACTCAGAAATTCCATACATATTATTGAGTTGATCATTTCCTTGTAGGTCACTACCAGATATATAGTGAATACACTAATATTTAAAAGACCCTAATTGCTCGCAGTCTTACACCCATAGCAACCTAAAACTAGGAACTGAATAAATTTAAGATGAAGGGGGCCTCCCAGTCTTTTGCATTGAGGTCACTTGTATGATTTTTTCTACCTGCCGGTGAGAAATTGTACATGTGCATCTGATGCAAAGAGCTCCTGTTTCTCAGAGAATGAGTATGATCTCTGGAGGCTAGCGTGGCATACCTGGAGAAGTTGAGGCAGACAGAGAGGTATATAGATGAGACCTTCAGGGACATAGTAGCCAAGTCCCAACTCCAGTCTGGTAGCCTGGTGCAGCCTTGGAGGAGGAAGGTCTCATGATTGGAGAGCATTAACCTGGTGCAATAGGAAATGATCCTGTACCATGGACCTCCTCTTCAGGTGGTGCATTGTCCTCTTGCACTGAGGATGTGTCTCCCAGGGCTACTGCCAAGTAGGGAAGGGTTAGGTCGGCCATCATAGATGGTGATTCGATTATTAGGGATGTAGACAGCTGGGTAGCTGGTGGGTGTGAGGATCGCCTGGTGGTAACATGCCTACCTGGTGCGAAGGTGGTGGACCTCGCGTGTCACTTAGATAGGATTTTAGAGAGTGCTGGGGAGGAGTCAGCTGTTATGGTACATGTGGGCACCAACGACATAGGAAAATGTGGGAGGGAGGTTCTGGAAGCCAAATTCAGGCTTTTAGGTAGAAAGCTAAAATCCAGAGCCTCCAGGTTAGCATTCTTTGAAATGTTCCCTGTTCCGCGAGCAGGTCCCCAGAGGCAGGCAGAGCTCAGGAGTCTCAATGCGTGAATGAGACGATGGTGCGGGGAAGAAGGATTAAGTTTTGTAAGGAACTGGGGAACCTTTTGGGGAGTGGGAGTCTTTTCCGAAGAGATGGGCCCCACCTTAACCAAGATGGAACCAGACTGCTGGCACTAACCTTTAAAAAGGAGTGAGCAGTTTTTAAACTAGAACAAAGGGGAGAGACAACAGTCACTCAGCAATGTATGGTTCGGCGGGAGTTATCTTTAAATGATACTAATGAAAGCATTAGAGTTAGGGTACCCCAACAGAGAGGTTCCACTAATAAGAAAAGTAGTCCAAGTGCCTATAATTAAAAAAACTCACCTTAGCTAAAAGATTCCAATATATCCCTGTCAAATGAAGAGCAGAATGTAAATACAAACAAAAAAACACACTTGGAAATGTTTGTTTGCTAATGCCAGAAGTCTAAGAAGTAAGATGGGAGAATTAGTGTATAGCAGTGAATGATGACATAAACTTAATTGGCATCTCAGAGACCATGGTGGAAAGAAGTTAACCAATGGGATAGTGCTATACCGGGGTACAAATTATATCGCAATGACAGAGAGGAGCATCTTGATGGAAGCGTGGCGCTTTATGTCTGGGATGGCATAGAGTCCAACAAGATAAAGATCCTGCATCAGACTAAATGCACAATCGAATCTTTATGGGTAGAAATCCCTTGTGTGTTGGGGAAGAGAATAGTGATAGGAGTATACTACCGTCCACCTGGCCAAAATGGTGAAAAGGATGGTGAAATGCTAAGAGAAATTAGGGAAGCTAACTAAACTGGTAGTACAGCAATAATGGGAGATTTCAATTACCTCAATCAAAAAATGGGAACACAAATCGAATATTAATTAGCCTTAATGAAGGTGTCAGCAAGCCTCTCGTATTTCTATCGAAACCAACCGGTCTTCTCGATCATTCACCTTCATTCCCTCTTTATTCTATATGCTTTTTTTGGATTTGCAATCTGAACGGAGCCCTCCGTTCAGATTGCAAGACTGTTGAGATGCCGGTCCAGACGAGAATGATACGTTGAAATACTTGTTTAAATGCCCCGAAGCACCGCTTGTGTGAAACGCGGCCGTGTTGGGCACTTAAAGAGTTTCTGGACTGTGGCAAAAATATTTTTATGAAAAATCTACAAAAGAAAAAAATCCAAAAAAAGCATATAGAATAAAGAGGGATTGAAGGTGAATTATCGAGAAGACCAGCTGGTTTCGATAGAAATACAACAGGCTTGCTGACACCTTCATTAAGGCTAATTAATATTCGATTTGTGTATTCCAATTTTTTGATTGAGATATATACTTGCTTGGGTAACCTTGTTGACTCTATTGATTATTGTTGTGAGATTTCAATTACCCCAATATTGACTGGGTAAGTGAAACATCAGGGCATGCTAGAGAGATAAAGTTCCTGGATGGAATAAAAAGCAGTTTTATGGAGCAACTGGTACAGGAATCAATGAGAGAGGGAGCAATTTTATATTTAATTCTTAGTGGAACACAGGATTTGGTGAGAGAGGTAACTGTGGTGGGGTCACTTGGCAATAGTGATCATAATATGATCACATTTGAATTAATGAATTGAAGGGGGACAGTAAGTAAATCCAAGGTTCTAGCGCTAAACTTTCAAAACGAAAACTTTGATAAAATGAGAAAATAGAAAAAAACTGAAAGGTGCAGCTACAAAGGTAAAAAGCGTGCAATAGGCATGGACATTGTTTAAAAATACCATCCTACAAGCACAGACCAGATGTATTCTACGCATTAAGAAAGGTGGAAGGAAGGCAAAATGATTACTGGCATAGTTAAAAGGTGTGGTGAAAGAAGCTATTTTAGCAAAAGATCTTCATTCAAAAATTGGAAGAAGGATCCAACAGAAGTGAATAGGATAAAGCATAAGCATTGGGAAGTTAAATGTAAGACATTGATAAGACAGGCTAAGAGACAATTTGAAAAGAAGTTGGCCTTAGAGGCAAAAACTCACAAAAAAATCTTTTAAAAATATATCTGAAGCAGAAAGCCTGCAAGGGAGTCGGTTGGAACATTGGATGATCAACGGGTTAAAGGAGCACTTAGAGAAAATAAGGCCATCGAGGAAAGATTAAACAATTTCTTTGCTTCAATGTTTGCTGAAGAGGATGTTGGAGAGATACCCATTCTGGAGAAGGTTTTCATGGGTGGTGATTCAGATCAACTGAACCTAATCACGATGAACCTGGAATAAGTGGTAGGCCTGATTCACAAACTGAAGAGTAGTAAATCACCTAGACTGGATGGTATACACCCCAAGGTTCTGAAAGAACTAAAAAATGAAATTTCAGACCTATTTCAATTAATTTGTAACCTATCATTAAAATCATCCGATGTACCTGAAGATTGTAACATGACCAGTGTAACCCCTATATTTAAAAAGGGATCTTGGAAAATATAGACCAGTGAGCCTGAGTTTGGTGCTGGGAAAATTTTGTGGAAATTGTTATAAAGAATAAAATCACAAAACATTTAGATAGACATGGTTTGATGGGACACAGCCAACATGGATTTACCCAAGGGAAGTATTGTCTCACAGATCTCCTACATTTTTTTGAAGGGGTGAATAAACATGTGGACAAAGGTGAACCAGTAGATGTGTATTTGGTTTTTCAGAAGGCATTCAACAACGTCCTGGAAGAGTCATGGGATAGGATGCAATGTCTTTTTTGTGGATTTCAAGTTGGTTAAAAGACAGGAAACAGAGTAAGATTAAATAGTTAGTTTTCACACTGGAAAAAGGTAAACAGTGGAGTGCCTCAGTGAACCAGTGCTTTTTTAATAAATTTATAAATGATCTGGAAAGGGATATGATGAGGGAGGTGATCAAATTTGCGGATGACACTAAATTATGCAGAGTAGTTAAATCTCAAGGGGATTGTTATGAATTGCAGGAGGACCTTGCGAGACTGTGGTATTGGGCTTCCAAATGGCATGAAATTTAATGTGGACAAGTGCAAAGTGATATAAGGAAAAATAACCCTTGCTGTAGTTACACAATGTTAGGTTCTATCTTAGGAATTACCAACCAGGAAAGAGATCTAGGGGTCATAGTGGATAATACATTGAAATTGTTGGCTGAGTGTGCTGTGGCGATCAAAAAAGCAAACAAAATGTTAGGAGTTATTAGGAAGGGAATGGCAAATAAAACGGAGAATGTCATAATGTCTCTGTATTGCTCAATGGTGAGACTTCACCTTGAATACTGTGTGCAGTTCTGGTCACCGCATCTCAAAAATGATATAGCTGCTCTGAAGGTGCAGAGAAGGGGCATGGAACGGCTGACCTATGAGGAAAGGCTAAAGAAGTTAGGGCTGTTCAGTTTGGAGAAGAGACGACTGACGGGGTATATGATACAGGATCATGAAAGGACTTGAACAAGTTAATATAAATCAGTTATTTACTCTCAGATAATAGAAGGACCAGGGAGCATTCCAAGAAGTTAGCAATAGCTCATTTAAAACAGAAGAACATTATTTTTCACTCAGCATATTCATTACTGGCATTCATTGCCAGAGGATGTGGTTACAGTAGCTAGTGAAATTGGGTTTAAAAAAAAGTTTGGATAAGTTCCTAGAGGAAAAATCCATAAACTATTACGGTAATTAATAAGCAATAGTAGCTTGTGATTTATCTAATGTTTAAGTACTTGCCAGGTACTTGTGACTTGGATTGGACACTGTTGGAAACAGGATACTGGGCTTTACAGATCCTTGGTTTGATCCAGTATGGCATAAATTATGTTCTATTAATTGCAGAAAGATGCAGCATTTAAATTCATACTATGTAAAGATTGTCAGCTTCAGATCAGAGATTAATTGAAACATACAATTTGACGAGGGGTTCTTACATTTTTGTACACAACTGTACTGTATTTGTGGAAAAGGTAGGCCCAAAAAGTTAATATAAATATATTTGGGTGAAGGCCTCGGCGGGGGGGGGGGGGGGGATGGGTGTCAAATGGCATATAAGTGTGGGTTGGATTAGGGGTAGAGTGGAGGGTCTTAATGGAGTGTTTGATTTCTGGCATTTGTCAAGGGGATCCCAAAATTAAGGGAGTGGGTTGTGTATTTTGAGCACACACAGAGTAAAACACTAATAATAAGTCTAATGAAAGGAATAATAGCCACTGTAGCAAGTATTTATTTATTAGTTTTTTCTATTCCATCGTTCAGATGTACCATCACAATGGTTTACATATTTACAGTCAGAATCAGGGAAAAAAAAGATACAATAAAAGAATACATAAAATCAGAAAATTACAATTTACTTCATAGCAGTAGAAAAGATATAAAATGATTAAAAGGTAGAACATACCACTGCATCATGATTCACGACCAGAAGAATACTAGGTGCCTCAAAGCAAGATTAATCTGTGTCCTGATAAACCTTGGTGAATAGCCATGCCTTTAATTCTTTTCTAAATAATTTTAAATCCGGTTGTAATCGTAATTCAGATGGAAGGGAATTCCAAATTTTAAGGCTGGCAAGTGAGATAGCTCGTGCTCTGACTTGACTATGGTGCGCAGAACGGACTGAGGGAATAGTTAAGAGGCCTTTACTTGCAGATCTAAGGTTTCATTGAGGAAAATGAAGCCAAATGGCAGCATTAACCAATCTGTTCACCATAGATGATTTTATGTAATATACATAACTAGCCGTTAAGCCCGTAACAATGGGCTACATTTAAAAAATGTTTTTCGGTCCATTTCCTTCCCACTTCCTCCCTCCCCCTCCCCTCACTCTCTCCTCCCAGCTCACTCTCTCCTCCCTCACCCCTCTCTCAATCCCCTCCCCTTTCAGCTCATCCACAACCGGCAGGCAGGGGGGTGTCACTCCCTCCCGCGTGCGCCACCGCTACTGCTCCTCCCTACCTTGCGTCGCTGCCGCTGCTCCTCCCGCTCCTGCTTGTTGTTGTTGTTGTCGCCGCCGCGGCTACTGCTCCTCCCGCTCCTGCTCGTCGCCGCCACTCCTGCTCGTTGCTGCTGCCGCCGCCGCTCCTGCTTCTAAGGAGCAGGCGCCATTTTTTTTTTCGGGCACGCTCTGCTCTGGCCGACGTGCTTGCCCGCGCATGCGCAGTAGAGCTGCTCTCTACTGCGCATTTGCGGCACGTCGGTCAGGGCTCCCTTATCTAGTAGATATTTTGAAGTCTATCGGGTATTTAATTGGAAGCCAATGCAGGGAAGTTAGAACTGGAGTTATATGATCAAATTTCTTTTTTCCTATCAGATTCTAGCATCTGTGTTCTGTAAAATTTGTAATGGACATAAGGTGGAAAAAGGAAGGCCAAGTAAAAGTGAATTGCAATAATCAATATTAAGAAAAATCAGTAGTTGATTCTGAAATCTCCCACAATTTAGATATGAGGAGTCAGCTGGTCCACATTTATATTTTAAGGGTAATGTTACATTGTATGAATTTTTTATTGCTAACTCTGGAAGATTCAGTTTAGTGTTGTGTGGATTCTATCTCTAAACTGTTAAAACCATCTGGATCTGTTTAATTAAGATCTGGCTAAACTCTGTGTTTTTGGGATTGGGCTCAGCTGGTAAAAGAGAAGGGGTGTGACTTAATTTGTGTGTAACAGGAATGATTGATTTGTGTGCACTTTGATAATTTGAATGTGGTGTTTTGTTTTTACTAAAGTCACATCAAGACTCTAGGAAAGATGCAGCACAAGGAAACTCAATTTAAAAAGATTATAGGGTTGTATTTACAGAAAAACTTACCAGATTTGGCTTCTTATGTATTTCTTAACAATTTTTATAGTTTTTCCTTAGAAAACATGAGTTTCAAGAAGGATATAAATGTAAAATACACCTACATTAGTCATTTAAGTGATTTATTTGGGGAGCTGCTTTTTTTTCCTCCTTTCAGGTTGAGGGGAGAGTGCATGGAAAATGTAGACCTCTAGCAGTTGAAGTGTCTTTTAAACATTGAATAATAACTGTATTTGTTTGTGGAGGAAGTCATCCTAGCTAGGAATAGGAAGCACATTTAGGAACAGCTTGGTGAGTTTCTAGAGGACAAAACATGATGCTGATCCATGGAGATGCCTTTTTTGTGTGATGAAGAGAGTTTCCCATTGGGAAACACATTTGATTATGACAAACTGTTTCTTTTTTGACTTCCCCTGATTGCCTCTAGGAAGCTGTCAGACTGGGAGCTGAACATGATTGAACACAATGGACAATACTCTTCTCTCTTTAGCCTGACAACAGTGTTGCAATATTTGTTATAGACTTTGTTTCAGAACATTAATACATTTCTAGATGGTTGTTACTAGGTTGGTGCTCTGGCTACTTCTCCCTCGCTTATGTATCTGGTTTAATGTTAAGTGCTTCTCTTAGGTGTTGGAATTACTGCTTGCTGGTAGATATGACCATATGCACATGCTTCACAGCAGCTTTTGTACAGTTTTTCATAAATAAGCCAATTTCATATTTGTGCTCCACTGACTGGCCCATTTTGTGTCTTAAAAAGCACTGTGGGGATCCAGATGGTGCCACATAAAGATAATAAGAAATGCCACACTGGGTCGGACCAAAGGTCCATCAGGCCCAGCAACCTGTCTGTTGATGGCCAATCCAGATCACAAGTGTTCAGTAAGATCCCAAAGAATAGGTCCATTCCTTCTTGCTCAAAACCAGGGATAGGCAGTGCATTTCCCAAGTCTACATAGTCGATAGTAGCTTATGGATTTTTCCTCCGGGAACGTTCTAAATCTTTTTTAAACCCAGTTATGCTAACTTCTTTCACCACATCCTCTGGCAAAAAAAATTCCACAGTCTAATTGTGTGCTGAGTCAAGGAAATACTTTCTCCGATTTAAGAAAATAAAGTTTGCCATACTGGGTCAGATCAAAAGTCCATTAAATCCAGTATCTTGTTCCTAGCAATGGCCAATCCCAGAAGGTCAATAGATTCAGTGCTGCTTATCCCAGGGTTAATGGTTTATGGCCTCTTCTTCCAGAAACTTTTAAAAGTGCTGCCTAATAGATTAATGTCCCCTAGTCCTGGTGCTTTTAGAAATGATAAATAACTATTCCCTATTTACCTGTTCTACCCCACTCATGATTTTATAAACCTCAATCTTGTCTCCTCTGAGCCGTCCATTTATTTACAAAATTTATAGTCCACTGATCTACAAATCTGAGTGAGTTACAAAAAATATTTACGGTAAATCACGTTAAATACACATTCACAATACGTTACAAGTAATATACTCCAGAAATCATAAAAGCTCCAAGTCAGGTTAATTAAAAAAGAGTAAACCGTTATTTTCAAAATCATAATGCAGACCAGTATAGCAGTGAATGATGACATAGACTTAATTGGCATCTCAGAGACATGGTGGAAAGAGGATAACCAATGGGACAGTGCTATACAGGGATACAAATTATATCGCAATGACAGAGAGGAGCACCCGGGAGGAGGTGTGGCGCTTTATGTCCAGGATGGCATAGAGTCCAACAGGATAAACATCCTGCATGAGACTGAATACAAAATTGAATCTTTATGGGTAGAAATCCCTTGTGTGTCGGGGAAGACTATAGTGATAGGGGTATACTACCGTCCACCTGGTCAAGATGGTGAGACGGACAGTGAAATGCTAAGAGAAATTAGGGAAGCTAACCAAATTGGTAGTGCACTAATAATGGGAGACTTCAATTACCCCAATATTGACTGGGTAAATGTATCATCGGGACACGCTAGACAGATAACGTTCCTGGATGGAATAAATTATAGCTTTATGGAGCAATTGGTTCAGGAACCAACGAGAGAAGGAGCAATTTTAGATCTAATTCTCAGTGGATCACAGGACTTGGTGAGAGAGGTAATGGTGGTGGGGCCGCTTGGCAATAGTGATCATAATATGATCAAATTTGATTTAATGACTGGAAGAGGAACAGTGTGCAAATCCAAGGCTCTCGTGCTAAACTTTCAAAAGGGAAACTTTGATAAAATGAGAAAAATTGTTAGAAAAAAACTGAAAGGAGCAGCTACAAAAGTAAAAACTGTCCAAGAGGCGTGGTCATTGTTAAAAAGAATACCATTCTAGAAGCACAGTCCAGATGTATTCCACACATTAAGAAAGGTGGAAAGAAGGCAAAACGATTACTGGCATAGTTAAAAGGGGAGATGAAAGAAGCTATTTTAGCCAAAAGATCTTCATTCAAAAATTGGAAGAAGGATCCAACAGAAGTAAATAGGATAAAGCATAAGCATTGGGAAGTTAAATGTAAGACATTGATAAGACAGGCTAAGAGAGAATTTGAAAAGAAGTTGGCCGTAGAGGCAAAAACTCACAGTAAAAACCTTTTTTAAATATATCCGAAGCAGAAAGCCTCTGAGTGAGTCAGTTGGACTGTTTAGATGATCGAGGGGTTAAAGGGGCACTTAGAGAAGATAAGGCCATCGCGGAAAGATTAAATGATTTCTTTGCTTCGGTGTTTACTGAAGAGGATGTTGGGGAGGTACCCGTAATGGAGAAGGTTTTCATGGGTAATGATTCAGATGGACTGAATCAAATCACGGTAACCTAGAAGATGTGGTAGGCCAGATTGACAAACTAAATCCCCTGGACCGGATGGTATACACCCCAAAGTTCTGAAGGAACTAAAAAAATGAAATTTCAGACCTATTAGTAAAAATTTGTAACCTATCATTAAAATCATCCATTGTACCTGAAGACTGCAGTATAGCAAATGTAACCCCAATATTTAAAAAGGGCTCCAGGGGCGAACCGGGAAACTACAGACCAGTTAACCTGACTTCAGTGCAAGGAAAAATAGTGGAAAGTGTTCTAAACATCAAAATCACAGAACATATAGAAAGACATGGTTTATAAAGCCATCGCGGAAAGATTAAATGATTTCTTTGCTTCGGTGTTTACTGAAGAGGATGTTGGGGAAGTACCCGTAATGGAGAAGGTTTTCATGGGTAATGATTCAGATGGACTGAATCAAATCACGGTGAACCTAGAAGATGTGGTAGGCCTGATTGACAAACTGAAGAGTAGTAAATCACCTGGACCGGATGGTATACACCCCAGAGTTCTGAAGGAACTAAAAAATGAAATTTCAGACCTATTAGTAAAAATTTGTAACTTATCATTAAAATCATCCATTGTACCTGAAGACTGGAGGATAGCAAATGTAACCCCAATATTTAAAAAGGGCTCCAGGGGTGATCCGGGAAACTACAGACCGGTTAGCCTGACTTCAGTGCCAGGAAAAATAGTGGAAAGTGTTCTAAACATCAAAATCACAGAACATATAGAAAGACATGGTTTAATGGAACAAAGTCAGCATGGCTTTACCCAGGGCAAGTCTTGCCTCACAAATCTGCTTCACTTTTTTGAAGGAGTTAATAAACATGTGGATAAAGGTGAACCGGTAGATATAGTATACTTGGATTTTCAGAAGGCGTTTGACAAAGTTCCTCATGAGAGGCTTCTAGGAAAAGTAAAAAGTCATGGGATAGGTGGCGATGTCCTTTCGTGGATTGCAAACTGGCTAAAAGACAGGAAACAGAGAGTAGGATTAAATGGGCAATTTTCTCAGTGGAAGGGAGTGGACAGTGGAGTGCCTCAGGGATCTGTATTGGGACCCTTACTGTTCAATATATTTATAAATGATCTGGAAAGAAATACGAGTGAGGTAATCAAATTTGCAGATGACACAAAATTGTTCAGAGTAGTTAAATCACAAGCAGATTGTGATAAATTGCAGGAAGACCTTGTGAGACTGGAAAATTGGGCATCCAAATGGCAGATGAAATTTAATGTGGATAAGTGCAAGGTGATGCATATAGGGAAAAATAACCCATGCTATAATTACACGATGTTGGGTTCCATATTAGGTGCTATAACCCAAGAAAGAGATCTAGGTGTCATAGTGGATAACACATTGAAATCGTCGGTTCAGTGTGCTGCGGCAGTCAAAAAAGCAAACAGAATGTTGGGAATTATTAGAAAAGGAATGATGAATAAAACGGAAAATGTCATAATGCCTCTGTATCGCTCCATGGTGAGACCGCACCTTGAATACTGTGTACAATTCTGGTCGCCGCATCTCAAAAAAGATATAATTGCGATGGAGAAGGTACAGAGAAGGGCTACCAAAATGATAAGGGGAATGGAACAACTCCCCTATGAGGAAAGACTAAAGAGGTTAGGACTTTTCAGCTTGGAGAAGAGACGACTGAGGGGGGATATGATAGAGGTGTTTAAAATCATGAGAGGTCTAGAACGGGTAGATGTGAATCGGTTATTTACTCTTTCGGATAGTAGAAAGACTAGGGGACACTCCATGAAGTTAGCATGGGGCACATTTAAAACTAATCGGAGAAAGTTCTTTTTTACTCAACGCACAATTAAACTCTGGAATTTGTTGCCAGAGAATGTGGTTCGTGCAGTTAGTATAGCTGTGTTTAAAAAAGGATTGGATAAGTTCTTGGAGGAGAAGTCCATTACCTGCTATTAAGTTCACTTAGAGATTAGCCACTGCCATTAGCAATGGTTACATGGAATAGACTTAGTTTTTGGGTACTTGCCAGGTTCTTATGGCCTGGATTGGCCACTGTTGGAAACAGGATGCTGGGCTTGATGGACCCTTGGTCTGACCCAGTATGGCATTTTCTTATGTTCTTACTGGGTCAGACCAAGGGTCCATCAAGCCCAGCATCCTGTTTCCAACAGTGGCCAATCCAGGCCATAACAACCTGGCAATTACCCAAAAACTAAGTCTATTCCATGCTACCATTGCCAATGGCAGTGGCTATTCTCTAAGTGAATCTAATAGCAGGTAATGGACTTCTCCTCCAAGAACTTATCCAATCCCTTCTTAAACACAGCTATACTAACTGCACTAACCATATGGCATTTTCTTATGTTCTTATGTTCTAAGTGAAAACAGAATGCCCAAACGAGCATTATTCTGAGAATGCAAGGGCAAAAAAATGTCTTGAGAAGCTTAGGGAAGCAGAGTAGGTCCTGTTCTGCTCTGACTCCTTCTGGTAAGGTATGAAGAGTCCTAACCTGTTTAGCCTTTCCTCATAGGGGAACTGTTTGATTCCCTTTATCATTTTGTTTGCCCTTATCTTTGTCTTTTCTGTTTTCCTTGCGTCTTTTGAGATAGGGCAGCTAGAACTGCACACAATAATCAAGATGCGCTCACATCATACATCAATACAGAGGCATTATGGTATCTCCTGTTTTTATCCTTATATGTAACATTCTATTTACATTTTGGACTACTGCAGCGCACTGAGCTGATGATTTCAAAATATTGTCCACGATGACGCTCAATATGGAACCCAGCGTTATGCACATATATTCTGAATTATTATTCTATATGCATCACTTTGCACTTACCCACATTAAATTTCATCTGCCATTTTAAATGCCCAGTCTTGCAAGGTTCCTCGCAATTGGCTGGTATTTAACTACTTTGAATAATATTGTGTCATTTGTAAACTTGATAACTTTATTCATCACTTCCTTTTCCAGGTCATTTATAAATATATTAAAACACCAGCCCTATTAGAGATCCCTAGGGCACTACTATTTACTTTTCTCCGTTGAGAGCAATGACTTTTCAGTCAGGGAAGAAAAGTGCATTTTAAAATCCTGTGCTATTTGGGGAGAGAATTTGCTGCCAGGTAGATGTGAGAGAGCTGCTCTGTCAGGAGCAGGTAAAAAAATCAGTATACCTGCAAATAATATTCCTGTCTCTTCTAAATACTTATCCTATGAGAAAAGCCATAACTAGTGGCTATGATGCAGAATAGAAGTGGCTTTTGTAGTGTCATATGGTGTCAAAGACCAATAGGACCCTCCATCACCTTAGAAAATGTCTGCTGGGAAAGGAACTAAATAAAATCTTTCTTAACTTGATCATAAAGGATTTGCAGTCTTATGTACTAATGATAAGAGAATCATGTTGCAACTAAATAAATTAAAATTGAGGTGGGTTCCCTTACAGCACAGTTTTTATTTCAAAGGAGACTAGATTAATTGGATGCAAGATCTTCCTTGTTGGAAGATGCTGAGCTTGGTGGACTTTTTTTTTTGTCAGATTCAGCATGAAATATCATTGAACAGTTGTCTGAGAGAGCAGTAAAAACATTTTAAAATAAATAAAATTAAATATAATGACATTGCAGGATAAAATCAATGAAAAGGATCTTTGAAGATGCAAATAATAAAGAATTGGAGGAAAATCTGATAATTTGGTGGGTTTCAAATGAATGGAAGGTTATGATCTAAGTGAAATGTATGGAAACATTTCTGGAATTTCAGTTAATGAAAGTCTTTGAAATTGAAAGAGAACATAAAAACAGCTTCAAAAAATATTCAAGACTAATAGTGATTTATATCTTGAGAGATCCTCGATTATTGGAACTTCTGACAAATTAAAGTAGGTCACCTGTACTGTGGAAAGGAAAGAATTTTCATTCTTCAGTGATTCATATCTGCAGAAGATGGTGACAAATGAAAAATACCAGGGTGAGAGTTATGTTCCATATTCCTGGCTGAGCTAATTCCTGAATTGGACAGTTAAAATCTTGAACAAAATTCCATGTATATGGGTTTGGTTTTAAATAAGATTTATTTATTTAGATTTTTTTATATTCTGCTTTTTGGCACTTCAACATGTACATCAAAGCGGATTACATTCAGGTACTATAGATATTTCCAAATCTCCACAGGGTTTACAATCTGATTGCTGACTACAGCTGTATTAATTTGACAAAATCTGAGTATTTATGAAGCTTATATAGTTTGAGAACTTAAGGTCTGTAGGTAGATTTGTCATTGAAGATTGAAGCCTGATTGAGTTTATCATAAAAACAAAATAGGTGTCCTTTAGTATCCCTATACAATGTGAAAAAATCTGAAGAGAGTAAATTTAAAATGTAATGGGATAGAGAAATGTAGTAATCCAAGTTTTTATGGTAGTCTTGCACTAAAGCTTTTTTCACGTATGTTTATCTTGACTAAATTGTAAATTCTGTGTATCTATAATAGTGTTGTGTATGTCTATAAATGATGTTAATAGTAAGGACCCCATTCCTTTATTTGCAAGTTATAAAAGCTTCCATGGAATTCCTGAGAAATAGAGGAAATATGTGGAGTAGCAACATTTTCATGCAACTGTTAGTCAACACATCTTTAGATTTTAAACATGGTGCATTGAAACCTATTAATGACCATTGTTCTGTTTTAGAATTTAGAGGAGAGGCCTTAAAATTGCATTGTGTAGAGGGGATCATATTGGAAGATGTTCTGGATTAGATGAGCTATAAAATTGTACTCGTGGGTTTTAAGATACCATAAGGGGAGATAGCATTGGAGAGACTAGAGGTTCAAACAAAGATATTCTTAAAGGTAATTAACAAAATATCTGTAATGTTAATGGGGATAAATGCTATGTAATGTGAGGCATGCTGAAATTTTGGGTTTTGAACAAACTGATAGTCTATATAAAGTTTACACTAGTGGATTGTATGTTCTGAAGAATGTTGTGGAATTGATTTGGAGACGTGGATATAGGAAATGGTTCATGATGACAGTATGCTTTTTAAGTTGAATTAAGATTAACTGAAAGGATAGATGTTTTATAATGAAGGAAAAAAAACCCTCCAGAAATGTCTGAAATAAGTGAGTTGGTGAGACTGGAAAGTTAATGTGTGCAACAGAAAATGTGATTAGTTTTCTTAAGGACTAATTCCAATATGGAAGGCTTGATTGTGCAATCCCCATTCCTTTAGACACAGAATGGGAGATGAGCCTTTGTGATAGATCAGTTTTTAAATCTATTGGAAGGATAAAAAGATCTTTTGTAGGAAGGAAAGGTTGAAAGTATATTCCTCTTACATGTCTTCTGAATGTAACTTGTGAGGATTGTTCTAAAGTAATTTTAGAGTTCATAGTTCTGAGAGGATTCAGTTGTAGAAATTTGGAATTGGTTGATGTGTTGGTTGCTGATATTAAAATGATGTATAGATAAACTATGTTGTACAATATGATGGTGGCATTCTTCTAGATGAATTGGTTATTTGCAAATTGTATCACAAAATTCTGGTGAATTCAATAAAAATGTATGAACACACACAGAAACAGTGCTTTGCTCTTGGAGATTCAGAAAAATGCTCTGGGTTGCTACAAGGTTGACTATTCCATGCATCATAGACCTTCTATTGTAGATGGAACCAGTCTAGTATAGATTCTAGAAGTATTTCTTTTAAATTGCAATTTATGGGTACTATCTCATTTCCTGTGCCTTTCCTTTCATTTTCCTGGCTTCTTGTTTCTTTTTGCTGTTTATAGCAGATGGCAACTTACCAGCAGACTTCTTTACGAAGTCATTAACAATTTGTAGGTCTCATAAGACAGTTGCATGAGAATATTCTACCATTCTTTCTTTGAAGAATAAACATTTTTAAATTTTCTGTCCTGTTTGGCTAGTCAGATGTGAAACAATTTTGAAAATTAAATCTTTTGCTGCTAAGTCAAAAACAAAATATTCTTATTTAAAAGAAATTGTTGCTTATCTTTTCATGTTTTCTTGACATTTTATAGTTGCACTGGTTATTTTAGTGGCATAAAGAAAATGCTTACAAATTACTCAGTCACAAAGCTAAAGCTTACCTGTTATTATGGGAGCAGTACTGTTTTCTCACAGGACAAGCAGGATGGTAGTCCTCACATATGTGCGACATCATCAGGGAGGAGCACAATAACGGAACACTTCTGTCAAAGTTTCCAGAACTTTGACTGGCATGCCCAGCATAGCACCAACCCTGCATCCACCAGGGATCCCCCTTCAGTCTTCTTTTTTCCACGCAGCAGTAACCACGCGGGTTAAGGAGCTCTTCAGAGATTCCTGACAGGAATTTTTCCTCACGGAACTTTGTTAGAAAATTTCAAAAATTTCTTCCTCACAGGGGTCCCCTTACCGATATCTTTACTCCGTGGTCGAATGGTAAGTTTTTTGTTTTTTTGTTTTTTGTTTTTTTTTTACACCCGTTTGCGGTCGATTCCTGTCGAGTTTTCCCCTTGTGGCCTACCGGCCATCGACTGCACCATGCCTAAATTTTGTCAAGGCCATGGCGTCTGGTTTCCGTCCGTGCCCCGATGTCCATCACTGACCTCACACGGTCTGTGTGATGTGCTTGAGGTCCGACCATGATGTCCTTACTTGCACCAAATGTGCCCAAATGACACCAAAGTGTCGCAAGGCTCTGCTCGATAAGATGGGACTTCTCCTTTGGCCAAAAACCCCGACTCCATTAATAGCTTTGACGTCGTCTGAACCAGGGCCATCCATGTTGCGCCAGCACCAGGAAACCGCAGCTATCTGTCTGGCCTCGACGACTCCACGGGTGTCGACCCCCCCCCCCCCCCTCTGTTTCTCCTCAGGAAAAGCATCGAGGTAAACATCGACACCGTCATCGTAAAGCTCAGGCCACCGATACAGGTGAGCCCTCGGCATCGACATTGTCTGAGCCACTGACAAAGAAATCCCGTACAGAAAAGGCCTTGTCCTCTTCTGTCTCTGGGTCCCAGAGCATTCCCTACCTGGACAGGTGCTGGGATCTGCGATTCCACCTTCACCGGTGGACCCTCCGACTATGTCAGTGCTGCCTCCTCCGGAACCGGGTATCCATGCCCCAGGTTTCTGTGAGGAATTGGATCGGATGATCCAAGAAACCTTTGGCAAAGCACTCCAAGACTTCCAGCCTCCATTGATGCCGGTTCCTCCTCCGGCTAACGATCCGATACCTATGGCGCTTGCACCGTTATTGGCAAGAATGGAGAAGTTAGTCAGTGCCTTTCCACCGTTGGAACCGATGGACCCAATTCCTTCTCACAGATTCCATTGTCATCAGAGGAAGAAGAAACACTGCTCTTCATTCCACCATCAGGAGTGCCGCCACAGACAAGCCATTGGTGCCTCCCTCGATGCCACCATCGAGACCCTCGATACCTCCATTGATGCCTTCAGTTCCTCCTTCAAGGCCATCGATGCCTAGGCCAGGGCCTTCAGGAATAACTCTGTTACTTCCTTCTGAAGAACATTTGGGAGTGGGTGATGACCCTTATGATCCTTGGACCAATGTTTTGTCCCAGGATTCTGATGATCTGCCTCCACAGCCCTCTCCTCCTGATGAAAGGAAGTGTTCTCCTCCAGAGGACCTGTCCTTTATTAATTTTGTAAAGGAGATGTATGAAACTGTCCCATTCCAGCTTCAGACTGAAGAGGACTCTAGACATCAGATGCTGGAACTTCTACAATTTCTTGCTGCTCCAAAGGAAATCATGTCCATCCCCATTCATAACATCCTATTGGACCTTTTAAAGAGAAACTGGGAACACCCTGGCTCTGTGGCACCTGTTAACCGAAAGGCAGATGCCACTTATCTAGTTCAATCAGCCCCTGGCTTCCAAAGAACTCAATTGGATCATCACTCAGTGGTTGTGGAGTCAGCCTAGAAGAGGGCCGTCTTCCATTCCCCAGGAAAGGAACAAAAATTCCTGGATGCATTTGGAAGGCGAGTGTTCCATGGATCAATGCTCATCTCTCGCATTGCGTCCTATCAATTGTACTTGACCCAATACAACAGGGCCTTGTTTACAAAAATCCAGGACTTTGATGAAGCCTTACCTCCTGCAGTTCCAAGACCAACTTCATGCCCTAGCACAAAAGGGCTTAGATGCTGGCAAACATGAAGTGCGATCAGCGTATGACATCTTTGACACCGCCTTCAGGGTGTCAGCGGCTGGTATCAGTGCGAGAAGATGGGCCTGGCTAAAATCTTCTGACCTCAGGCCAGAGGTACAGGACAGATTAGCTGACTTGCCCTGTGCGGGGATAATCTTTTCGGGGAAAAGATTCAAGAAGCAGTAGCGCAGCTCAAGGACCACCAAGAGACTCTGCGCCAGCTCTCCTTGCTGCCTTCCAATTCCTCCTCCAAAAGACCATTTAAGAGAGAATCCAAAAGACAAGTCTACCGGCAGAGGAGATACTATCCCCCGGCGTCCAGGGGTCGGCCTTCTAAGCCTTATTCAAAAGGCCAATCCAGGCAACCTAGAGTACAGAAGTCACAGCCAGCCCCTCAACCAGGTCCAGCGTCTGGCTTTTGACTCCTTCCTAGAGAGCAGTACCCAGCCTCCACTTCAGACTATACCTGTCGGGGGGCCGATTGTGCCAGTTCTCCACCGTGTGGCACACAATCACCAAAGACCAGTGGGTACTGGCGATAGTAACTCAAGATTACCATCTCAACTTTCGGTTCCGCCGGATTCCCCACCTCGACTGACGTGGGGAAAGTCAGACCACTCACCATTTCTGGAGCAGGAGATATCCCTCCTCCTCCAATCACATGCAATAGAACCGGTGCCCTTCTCCCAACAGGGGCAGGGGTTCTATTCCAGGTATTTCCTGATACCAAAAAAGTCAGGTGGGTTGCGCCCAATACTGGATCTTCACACTCTAAACAAATACCTACAAAGAGAAAAGTTCAAGATGGTGACCTTGGGTTCTCTACTCCCCCTTCTTCAAAGGGAAGACTGGCTCTGCAATCTAGACCTACAGGGCGCTTATACACACATTTCAATTACTCCGTCACATCGCAAATTCCTGCGATTCCTAGTAGGCCCAAAACACTTCCAATATAGAGTGTTACCATTCGGCCTAGCATCTGCCTCACGAGTCTTCACCAAGTGCCTCGTGGTGGTAGCTGCCTATCTCAGGAGTCAACGTGTCCACGTCTACCCCTATCTCAACGATTGGTTGATCAGGGCTCCCACTCAGCAAACTGCTTTGACGCCTCTACAACGCGCGTCCAATGCGGAGTGAAACTAATAATCTCATTCACATGCATTTGCATGTGATGAGCGCTATTTGGCATTCACTCCCAATGCAAAAAAAAAATGTGCGTCTAGGACTCACATTTAGCGATCAGAAATTGCCTGCCTGAAGCGGGCATTAATAGCTGAGCGCTCTTAAAACTAGTACAGAAAAGCAGAAAAAACTGCTCTTCTCTACTGCCTCCTACTTAATATCGTGATATTAAGTAGGAGGAAAAACAAAACTAAATAAAGTGGGGGAAAAAAAAACAAAAAAAGAAAAAACACCGGCAGTCGGGTGCAGGAAACGGACGCTCAACTGTCAAGCGTCTGTTTCCTGAACCCCCCCTGGCTGTGCGGCGTTTAGGAAAACAGAAGCCGATAAACTCTGTGCCTGTTTTCCTAACCGGCGGACAGCCGACACCGATCGGGTTCTCTTTAGCAAGGAGGTGCTGGGGCGGGCAAGCGACCCTACTGCCGCCTTGTTAATGCGGCTCCCTAATTTAAATATTGCATGGTGCCCCCAAGGGGGGTGCATTAAGAAAGCGGGTGCTGACTGTCCAGCACCCGCTTTCTGCGCATATTTATTGCATCGGTCCCAGTGGATGTAAGACAGCAGATGTAAAACAGCAAACTGGAGTCATATGCAAATGGCATGCAAAGGAATCAATTAACTATCCGCAGGCTTTGCAGGGAGCCAAGTATTGGTTAGTGCAGGTTTTTGTACGCAGGCTTTTTAGCACCTGGGTCAGAGCAGGAGTTAAGTTAAAGCTCGTGTTTAGAGGTCGTTTTGCTCCATTGCTGGCATTAGAGTGGTTGTGTGTCCATGCAGCTCGGGGGTAATAATGGATGACTTTTTCCAGATGTTATGATACATTTTGCAGGTCAGCTGAAGAATCTCTGCTGTTTTTCCTGTACTTAGCGGTATCTGCCGGTACAGCTGCCATGCAGTTGGAGACAGAACATGAAGGGGATACACTTTGCTCTACCATTTTCAATCCCACTCCTAGACCACTAGCTACTTCACTTTTTTTATGAATGGGGAAGACTTTCACCCCTGAGAATTATTCGTGGGACACCACATTAATGAGGGTTTCTGCGCGGTTTTACATTGGGAACATTAGCGCGTGTATTTGCATGCAGTTTCATGCATTTTTTACTTTAGCACGGATTTTCTGCACGCATCTGTTTGCATAACCAGCCTTTATTACATACTGCGGAGGCACCTGTTTTTGTCATGCATGCTAAAAAAAAAATATATATACGCAGACAACCAGCACCAGTTTCACGACTGGTCTTATTACATTGGCCCCTATATGCTAAAGATTAGATTAAATGGTTTTTATGATTTGGACTTTTCACCTATGAACTCTGCATGTAGGCTGGTGCTGTGCACTACCATACGGAGGACCTAGATTCAATTTCTAGGACGGGACTTCCATTTCTCAAACTGGCCAGAGCCGAGGGTGCAAGGGGGCAGAATTAGGAGTTACCTTAGGAAATATTTCTTTAGAGAGCGCTTTAGTTTATTGTAATTCTTTGTATCTAGGCCTTCCATTTAAAGATGCTTCATGCCTTACAACTTGAGCAAAATGATGCTGCTTGCTTGATTTCTGGGCATGGCATGAGACAACATATAGTCAAACCTAGAGAGGATGATTTTGGCTTCTGTATTGTGAATGAGAACATATGTCAGTATAATTTGACTTCCAGTGGAGGATTAACTATGAAATCACTACACTGGTGCACAACTCCTCTCTTTAGAATCCATCCCTTGGATATTATATATTACTATATTGAAGATCTACAACCTGGCTGAAACTTTTTCATCTCAACGGAGAGGCTTGTTAGACTTTTCCTCCACTAAGGGCCGGATTTTAAAAGGGTTATACGCACATAAGGTACGCGCGTAACCCTTTTAAACCCCCCCCCCCCCCTGCGCGCGCCGAGCCTATTTTGCATAAGTCCCGGGGCTTGCAAAAAGGGGCGGTTGGGGGTGTGGCCAGAGGGCATGGTTTCGGATCGGGGGTGTGGCAGAGTGCCCCGACACAGTGGCCTACTGCCTCCGGGCAGTAGTAACTTTTCAGATAAAGGTGTGTGTGTGTGTGTGGGGGGGTCCTAGATAGGGCCGGGAGGGTGGGTAAGGGAGGGGAAGGTGCGGGGGGGATGGGAAGGAAAGTTCCCTCCGAGGCCGCTCCGATTTCGGTGTGGCCTTGGAGGGAACGGGCAGCGCGCGCAAGTTGCACAAATGTGCACCCTCTTGCGCGCGCTGACCCCGGATTTTATAAGGTACGCGCGCACACTGTCTTTTAAAATGTACCCCTAAGCATGCTCAATTGGTCGAGACAAGGGAAAGGGCATTCTCAGTGGCAGCGCCTTCTTTTTGGAATACACTTTGTTAGAGATGTGACAGATGGATTGTGTAAAACCTTTTAAATTCCTTTTGAATACATTTTATTAAGCAGACATAAATGCAATGTTTGGGGAGGGGGGGCATTTCTAACCATCATGCTCAGTTCTCTGATCTTTATCTACTGTTTTATGTATGCTGTTTTTGTATGTATGTTTTTGTTCACTGCCTAGAGCCTTGGTACAGGCAGTACAGAAATACTGTAAATAAATAGATGCATGGAACAGCCTCCTGTGGAGGTTGTGGAGACAAAACCACTATTTTAAAGAGAGCATGGGATAAGTACAGGTGATCTCTGAGGGAGTGATGGTAATTATAAAGTTGAATTAGTTGTGTGGATGGGCAGACTAGATAGGCCATTCGGTCTTTTTCTGCCATCAAGAGCAATGATATTAGAAAAAAGAAGGATTTGGAATTCTTAACATCATAAAACTTAAATGCAAAATTGAAACAATTGTATAAACTTCGTATGCTACTGAAACCATGAACAACAAATCAAAGTTAAAGGCAATAGAAAATTTAGTTGCAACAACATAAATAATGGAATAATACTACCAGTGAAATAAGACAAATTAATACACAGCATGGATATAACTGGTAACATATAATTAAAAAAAAAAAAAAAAAAAAAGTAATTGTAGAATGAATAGTGAATGGAAAATCTCCACCAAAAATAGTGCGTTTGTGACCTCTGTTTTATAATCTGTAGTAATACATTATTTCTATAATAGACAAAATTATAGGACCTCGGTTGATGGAGAGTGAGCACTATAGACAGCATGACAGTTACAGTACACAATGTATTGTTGAAATTCCAAATCTGTTACATAGTATAGAGCAAAAATTGTAGGAGCACAGTTTTGTTAAAACTATTACATTGTAATATTACTAACACTGTCCTTCAAAATTCTTTTAGTTTTTGGTGTATATTGTGTTCATAGTTACATCTGACTAAGTGGACTCTTTCCTCAAAAGCTCATGCCTCAATAAATTGGTTAGTCTGTCATTTATATTCATAATAGTTATCAGCATTTTTCTTGTGCCCATTTTTTCTTATAGCCTTATTGTTTCTTTAAAGCAATAACTTAAGTGCATTTCATATTAGCAAAATAAAGAAAACTCTTAGTCCTAATTTTTCAAATGCTCTTAATTGTATTGCCAGGGATTCCCACCTCTCTCTTCTCTCTCCCCAGTTTGCTTTCTTTGAGGGGGCAGGCATAGTAAGTGCATTTCTTCTCCATCATGTGCACACAGTGCAGTGAAAATAGGCAGGTGAGACAGACAGCTGTCTTGTGCCCCCACCTACTTCTGTGCCAGAGCTTCCCCATCATAATTTTTGGCATGATTTCTACCCCCACCCAGGTGCAGTGCTTTCTCTTCTTCCTCCTGTCTCTTTCCTGCAGCCCTCTGACCCTCCTTCGTGTTCCACTTCCTCCCTCCCTCTCTCCATCTCCC